>NW_003852556.1:2583806-2585907 GCF_000181295.1 Otolemur garnettii | reverse complement strand
AGACGTAGCTTCCTTCGTCACAGACAGAAAATACTGTGACCAGTTGTCCCCTGCACGAGAACAAGCTTATGTGTGTGTTAGTGCCCTTTGCTTGGAATCCCCAGTGTGGCCCCTGCCCCCTGTGCCCTGCACTGCTGGTCTCAAATTCCTGACACACAGCTACCTGGAGACCTGTCTGTGCTGTGGCCCAATCGTCAGTCTGAACCATCTGCTAGAGGTCGGTCCTACGATGGAGCTGTGCAGCAAACAAAACGGATGACTGTGCAAAAGCAAAATTCTCAAACGACTCAAGCAGGCCTGTCTAGATGTACACTCCCGTCTGCTATTACAGACGGCTGTGCAGACACCAGCTCACACCGGTAAAGGTAAGCTCTGAGCTGTCTCGAGACAGGAGCCTGCAGGGGCAGGGTACATGCACAGTGGCCCGGCAGACCATCGCCAAAGTGCCTTCCCCCTGGCTGTCCCAACGTACACGGGACCAGCAGTCCTCACGGGTATCTGTTTCTCTCCACCCTCTACACAGACTTCGTAAGTGTGATAGCTAGCAAGTACTCTTTGGTTATAATTTTAATTTTTACCTCTCTTATTTTGAGTAAGTTTGAACATCTCACATAGGTAGGAACCTCTTACATTAAATGTTCTGTGAGTTCCTATGATGCTTCTTCTATTGAATGGTAGGTCACTTTCTTATTGATTTGCAGAAATATTTTTATATTAAAGACATTAACTTTTTATCTCTGATATTTCAATTTTTTATGTAGTTTTTCAAGTTTATGATTACTTCATAGCATGTAGAAATTTTCCTAATTAGATTTAGCAATCCTGGGGCAGCACCTGTGCTCAGTGAATAGGGCACCAGCCCCATATACCGAGGGCGGCGGGTTCAAACCTGGCCCCGGCCAAACTGCCACAAAAAATAGCCAGGCGTTGTGGGGCGCCTGTAGTCCCAGCTACTTGGGAGGCTGAGGAAAGAGACTCTCCTAAGCCCAAGAGCTGGAGGTTGCTGTGAGCTGTGACACCACAGCACTCTACCGAGGGCAATAGAGTGAGACTATGTCTCTAAAAAAAAAAAAAAGATTTAGCAATCCTTAAATTTCTGTCCCCATAAATTCTGGGTTTGAAAACAAACTTAGAAAAATCTGTTCAGGGAAAGCCCCAGTCTGCACCTAGGAGCAGCGCCCTTGGGCTTCTTCTAGTCAGGGTGTGGTTTTGCCTCCTTTCATATTTAAATCTTTGATCTGCCTTGGATTTGGTTGAGAAGCATTTATCCAACTTTGTTTTCTTTTTCTCCAGATGTCTGTCAATTGCCAGCACTTTTTACTGAATAATTCATCTCTTCCCCCACTGACTTAAAATGTGACCTTTTATCATAGAACACACTCCTGTTAAGGACTGGGTCTATTTCTGGACTTTCTAGTATGTTCCCCTCCCTCTTTCTATAGCCTTTAAAGAGGCAGGAAGCAGGCCAGTGGGTGCCTGGGGCGCCAGGGGAAACACCAGAACCGCAAAGGACACTCTGGGGTGGTGATATGTGTCGACATCTGTCAACATCTGTGTCAACATCTGTCAAACTGGCTCGGTGCCTGTAGCCCAGTGGTTATAGCACCAGCCACATATACCAAGGGTGGCAGGTTTGAACCCGGCCTGGGCTAGCTTAACAACTACAACAACAACAAAAATAGCCGGGCATTGTGGAGGGCGCCTATAGTCCAGCTCCTTGGGAGGCTGAGGCAAAAGAATCACTTGAGCCCTAGAGTTTGAAGTTGCTGTGAGCTGTGACGTCACAGCATTCTACTGAGGGCAACATAGTGAGACTTTGTCTCAAAAAACAAAACAAACAAAGAAAAAATTTGTCAAACTGCACCTTTGTGAATAATATATGTGATCTACTGTAGGTCAGTCTACAATAAAGCTGAGCAAAGAAAAAAAGAATATACAAAAATAAAAAGGTTCTATAGCTTTTTGAGTGTTCTGATAGCTGGTAATGTTCCCTTCTCAATGTTCCTTCACATACTTTTCCCATTCTTGCTTTTTTGATGGTCCATATGAACTTTAGAATTAGCCTATCTAATCAGTTTATTAAATTTAGAATTAGTAGATC
>NW_003852556.1:2568603-2571280 GCF_000181295.1 Otolemur garnettii | reverse complement strand
CAGTTTTTTTGGCTGGGGCTGGGTTTGAACCCACGATTTCCGACATATGGGGCTGGCGCCCTACTCCTTTGAGCCACAGGAGCTGCCCATAAAATTCAGTATTTTTTTTAAAAAGCACCAGAAACACTGCTAGAGTTTGAGTGTTTGTCCCCTGTAAAGCTCACATTGAAATCTGTCTGCCCTTCTAACAGTTCTAAGAAGATGATTGGGGTAGGGAGCTCTGCCCTCACCGGTGGCTTTAATGCCTTAACAAAAGGGCTTCCGGGCATGGACTCTTCTTTCCGCACCCTCTTGCCTCTACCATCTGAGGGCACAAAAGGTCCTTGTCAGACACCTGTGCCTTGACCTTGGACTTATGACGTCTGGAAACTCGAGGCAATAGGCTCCTGTCCTTTGTAAGTCGCCCAGTCCCCAGTGCTCTGTCACAGCTGCACAAAACTAAGACAAAGCTCTTCTAACTAATGTAACTTCAGAAAAGTGCCACCTTAGGAAACTAAGTGTGTTCTTAGGAGTGTCACAGCTGGCTCAGGGCCTGTAGCTCTGTGGTCAGGATGCCGGCCACACGCACCAGGGCTGGTGGGTTCGAACTTGACCTGGGCCTGCTAAACAATGACAACTACAACAAAAAAACAGCCAGGCATTGTGTTGGCGCCTGTAGTCCCTGCTACTTGAGAGACTGAAGCTAGAGAATCACTTAAGCCCAAGAGTTTGAGGTTTCTGTGAGCCGTGACACCACGACACTCTACTCAGGGCAACATAGTGAGACTCGGTCTCAGAAAAAAAAAAAATACTGTACATGCTGGCAGTACCAAAAAGGCAAAGGCAAAGACCCCCCCGCCCCAAACCCTTCTGCCAGGGGGTGACGTGCAGGGCTCTGGATTCTCAACCACCTGGGAAAGCCCCACCTCCTGCCTGCCCGAGAGGGTAACCTCAACCACCACACCTTCCTGTGGCCCTGGGCACTGCACTCCAGGTTTGAGGTCAGCCTGCACAGGGCAACACCTGCATGGGCCTTTGACGTCACCAAGGGCAGCCACTGCATCAGTGCCCAACTCCTGACAGAAGCAAGCATGGGGCATGAAAGGAAGTGTCAGAAGAATGGGGCGTAGAGACCACAATCCCACGTCCTTCACTAGGACGAGATTACCCTGAGATTAACCCCCACGGCTTCCTGTCTTAAATTACACTCACTGGGCCCTATGTGGATGGTAAGATAAGAGAACTACTTGTAAAATACCAGTAAGAACAACCAGAGGTAGGAGTCAGAACACCAATCAACAGTTCCCATAATGTACGCCTTCTCCACTTACCTCGCGGGCCCTCTGGATTATTTTGTCATCCACGTCAGTGATGCCCATCACCATGACGATGTTGCATCCGAAAACTCTGGTTAGGATCCTTCGAATTATATCAAATCTCACATATGAGCTGAAAGAAAAGAAGTCAGGATGTCTTTAATACACAAAGTCTTCAATTTTTACCTTTTTAAAAAATGCATCGAATTTTAACATGCTGCTATATGACTTCCACCGTGTGGCTCGGCTGGCAGTTCACGTGGAGCTAGTTAGTCAACAGAAAGAGCTTTGGACAAACTGGGCCGCACCACTTCAAGGCACAACATTAGCAACTTTAATTTTGGAGCTGCTGTTCAAATGAAGATACATCTATTCGATGATACAAAAATCCCACTCAGTAGTTTAAAACACAAAGACCTTCTTCTACCATTCCTGTTCCTGTTCTGATTAGAGCAGCTGTCCCCAGTTCAGGTGGTCTGGCCTACTAGGAGCCAGGTCGCAGAGTTCAGCCTCCTACCACTGTGGAAAAATCATTTTCCTTGAAACTCAGGAACGGGGCCACACGCCAGGACATGAGCGGTGGGTAATGAAGTGAAATAGCATCCGTATGGCCCCCACCCCATGAAAAGTTGTCTTTCATGAAACCAGCCCCTGGTACCAAGAAGACTGGGGACCACTGTCCTAAAGTAATTCTAGGGCGACGCCTATGGCTCAGTGGGTAGGGTGCTGGTCCCATATATCAAGGGTGGCAGGTTTGAATCTGGCCTCGGACAAAATGCAACAAAAAAATAGCCAGGTGTTGTGGCGGGCATCTGTAGTCCCAGCTACTCAGAAGGCTAAGGTCAGAGAATCACTTAAGCCCAGGAGTTGGAGGTTGCTGTGAGCTGTGATGCTACATCACTCTACTGAGGGCAATAAAGTAAAACTCTCTAAAAAAAAAAAAAAAAGTAATTCTAATTTTTCATTGTGACAAAATAGATAAATGCAAATAAGGACAAATCAAGTAAAGTATAATCCTATTAAAGATACTACAGAAGATTAGTCCTTAGAAGGTACACACCAATGCAGACGATTAAAATGCTAGCTTACTTATATACTACATTTGGGCAACCCAGACTTTTAAAACCAAACGGGTTTAAAATCCATTTAAAATCTCAAGAATCCTAGGCTTGGCGCCTGTGGCTCAAGTTGCTAAGGCACCAGCCACATACACCTAAGGTGGCAGGTTCGAATCCAGCCTGTGACCGCCAAACAATGATGGCTGTAACCAAAAAATAGCTGGGCATTGTGGTGGGCACCTGTGGTCCCCCCTACTTGGGAGGCGGAGGCAGGAGACTCGCTTGAGCCCAGGAGTTGGAGGTTGCTGTGAGCTGTGATGCCAC
>NW_003852556.1:2552042-2568551 GCF_000181295.1 Otolemur garnettii | reverse complement strand
AAAAAAAAAAAAAAAAAGAATCCCGGCTCGTGGGCAGTACCTATGGCTCAGTGGGTAGGGCACTGATCCCATATACCTAAGGTGGCAGGTTCAAACCTGGCCCTGGCCAAATTGCAACAAAAAAAACAGCCAGGCTTTGTGGCGTGTGCCTGTAGTCCCAGCTACTCGGGAGGCTGAGGCAAGAGAATCACCTAAGCCCAGGAACTGGAGGTTGCTGTGAGCTGTGATGCCACAGCACTCTACCAAGGGTGATAAAGGGAGACTCTGTCTCCAAAAAAAAAAGATTCCAGGCTCAGTGCCTGTAGCTCAGTAAGTAGGGCGCCAGCCACATACACCAAGGCTGGCGGGTTCGAGCCTGGCCTGAGCCTGCCAATCCAACAGTGACAACTTCAACCAAAAAATAGCCAGGCATTGTGGGAGGTGTCTATAGTCCCAGCTACTTAGGAGGCTGAGGCAAGAGAATCACTTAAGCCCAAAAGTTTGAGGTTGCTGTGAGCTGTGATGCAAAAGCACTCTACCAAGGGCGACATAATGAGACTCTGTCTCAAAAAAAAACCCAAAAAAACAAAACCTCAAGATTGGTTAATCTCATGCTCATCTCTGTCATCCATGTGGCCTCTCTAAATTTGAGTTCATAAAACTGCTATTGTATCATTTCAATTTCATACACCACCACCCCAAACACAGCTGAGGCTAAATCTCACACCCAGTGACAAAGCTGTCTTCGAAGCTCCTTACCAAAATATTAACCTCTTAAAGCCTTAGTCTGCTTGCTTATAAACTGAGCAAACTTCCGGTAACCCATAGGGTTACTGTGCTCAGTCTTGGCACCTGTGTATACTAACCCTAAAAACAAGCCGGTCATGCCCTCCACTAGTCTTGAGTTTGGAGACTACAAGAAATGAGATTTAAAAGAAAAATTAACAGGACTGGCTCGGTGCCTGTGGCTCAAGTGGCTAAGGCACCAGCCACATACACCTGAGCTGGCAGGTTTGAATCCAGCCGCGGCCCGCCAAACAATAATGATGGCTGCAACCAAAAAATAGCCAGGCATTATGGCGGGTTCCTATAGTCCCAGCTACTTGTGAGGCAGAGTCAGAAGAATAGCTTAAGCCCAGGAGTTGGAGGTGGCTGTGAGCTGTGATGCCATGGCACTCTACCCAGGGGGACAGCTTGAGGGTCTGTCTCAAAAAAAAAAATAAAAAATAAAAAAATTAACAGGACCTTAAAGCAAATGAAATTAGACTCAAGCAACACTCCTGCCCAGAGGAGCTGAAAACAAGACTCAAGCGGCAATCCTGCCCAGAGGAGCTCAGGTTGTCCCAGAAGAGCCCCAAGTGGCCCTCAGCAACCTGAGGCCCTGGGACACTGTGGATGGGCTGTGACCACGGCAGCCACCGCATACTTGCACATACACCCCTGCCGGTGCCCTGCACCGGACCTCAGCGTCCTTCTGTGACTTTACTGTGACCCAAATGACTGTCAGACAGGCTTTTTCTGCTCTGGTCCCAGCCTTCCCAATCCATCAAGTGAGTCTAGACAATGGCTAAGACTTGTTCGCGCTAAGAGTCTCCACTCAAAATGCTCCAATGTGACTCCATCTACCGTGAGATAAAACCCTAATTCTTCAGAACAGAAAATACAACAACCTCTGAGACACCCACCTCATCTGACCACAACCCACTCCTCCCACCCCTCACCCCATCCTTCCCCTATATGAGCCAAACTGGGTGATTCGTTTCCCCCAAAACAGGATTTACACCCTCTACCAGCCTCATCTGGAAATGTCAGAGGCCATTTTTCGGGACATCTCTTTCTGCTGAACCAAGCCCTAGGCATCTTCCATGTTCTAACTCAAACTCTGCCCTCAAGCAGCAGACACTGCATGGACCCCTGCCTGCTGGAGCTGAAATAATTAGATTTTGCTAAACGATTGAGCAAATAACTACAGAAGTAGTTACAGAACTGACACAACTGCAGAAAAGGAAGAGGAGAGTGCAAGGTAAGCAGGGCACAGGTGGGACAGGAACACACTCTACCCCAGGGACAGGCCAGGCCAGTGCCAGGCCAAAGAGGACAGTCCAGTGAAGAGTGCCAGTGCCTGCCAGTGCCAGTGCCTGCCAGCGCCAGCGAAAGCCCCATGTGGACAAAGCTCACAACATTCATTCTGTGAGACTTGTACTCTTCTCTGTATTTGTCAGGGCAAATGCAAATTAAAACTTTAAGACTAGATTCTCCTAGCTGGAAATAAGGGAGTGACTCCCTCCGGCAAACCTCTTCCTCTTTTTTTTTTTTTTTTTAAGACAGAGTCTCACTCTTTCACTCTGGAAAAGTGCTATAGCGTCATAACAGCAACCTCAAACCCCTGGGTTCAAGTGATCCTCCTGCCTCAGCCTCCTGGGTAGCTGGGACTACAGGTACCTACCACAATGCCTGGCTAGTTTTTCTATTTTTAATAGAGATGGGGATCTCACTCTTGTTCAGGCTGGTCTCGAACTCGTAAGCCCAGGTGATCTACCTGCCTCAGCCTCTCAGAGGGTTGGATTCACAGGCATGATGCATCTACTAGGTCTAAATCTTTTCTTTCAGAATTTCTTCTTAAGTCCTTTTCAAGTGTATGCAAATCTTTCAAACAGCTAAAATAAGCCTCCAGACAGTCTCATAAGTCAAGGAATTATGGACTATCTTGGAAATGTAGTTGAGGATAACACCCCATTTCCCAGTGTAAGGGAGAAAATGGGTCTAACTCGTCACCTGACTCCAAATTGTTAAAATCAGCCTAAAATAATGGGCTGTGCTGTGGTCTGAATGTTTGTGTTCCTCCCCAAATTTATGTGTTGAACTCATACAACATTCATGTGTTGGAATAGAGAGGTGGGGCCTTTGGGAGGTGAGGAGGTCATGAGGCAGAGAGCTCAAGGCTGGGTCAGTTATGACTAAGACCTGAGAGCCTCACTCCACCCCTCCACTGTGAGGACACAGAGACGGCACCATCCAAAGACCAGCGAGGGGCCCTCACCAGAGACTGGGTCTGTTCCTTGATCTCAGGCTTCTTAGTCCCAGAACTGTGAGAAGTAAATTTCTGCTGTTTATAAGTAGGCAGTTTATGGTATTTTGTTAGAGCAACCCAAGAGGATTAAGGCAGGTTGCATCCCCAAAGCTCCCCAAGAGGGTGAGATTTCTGTCTTTGCAAATCATTCCATTTGATTCATGATCATTCCAATCATTCTGGTTCAATGCTTATTCCACAATAAAATTATTTTCTTTCTCTTTTATCTTTGGAGAGATTTTCCAGGTTGGAAGATTTTCTTTTTAATATTACCCCAACATATTTTATACTTCAACAAAGATATTGAAATGTGTTTTTTTTTTTTTTTTTTGATAGAGCCTCAAGCTGTCCCCCTGGGTACTGTGGCATCACAGCTCATAGCAACCTCCAACTCCTGGGCTCAAGTGAGTCTCCTGCCTCCACCTCCCAGGTAGCTGGGAGTACAGGCACCCGCCACAAGGCCTGGCTATTTTTTGGTTGCAGCTGTTATTGTTGTTTGACGTACTGGGGCTAGATTCAAACCTGCCAGCTCAGGTGTATGTGGCTGGTGCCTTAGCCACTTGAGCCACAGGCACCGAGCCTACAGTAACTTTTTACTTTTAGTTTAGGTCTGAAAATAGACACAAAGTTGAAACAATGTATTAAAGGTTATTTTCATACATTTTATTTTGTAAATATACAAAATATGGGGAACCTATATTGACAATATAGGAGGCAGTATACGTTCTGGTCAAAAGGTCAAGGTAGCAAACACTCAGCGGTCAGAGAAACCAACTTCAGCCCGGTTCCAACACCTCCTGAACACCTGACCTTGGGGAAGTCACTTACGCTCAGTAGTTGTGGAGCCCTGTGACACATCATGGGGACTGCGGTCAGCAGACTGTGTGGGCGCTATTTCCTAAAACTGTTGTAAAGGTGCAAAACAATGGGCACTATGACCACCGCAAAGATGGAGAAACCAGCACTCAGAGCAACAAGGTGATTGGTCCGAAGCTGTTAAGGGTGGGGACAAGAAATGACTCTCAACAGCTGGACTCCCTGAACAAGTCTCTTTTTGTTGTTGTTGAGACAGTCTCACTACGTCACCCTTGGTAGAGTGCAGTGGCGTCACAGCTCACAGCAATCTTAAACTCTTGGGTTTGAGAGATCCTCTTCCTTCAGCTTCCCCAGTAGTCAGGACTACAAGTGCCCACCATGACCCCCAGGTAATTTTTCTATTTTTTTTTTTTTGAGACAGAGTCTCACTATGTTGCCCTCAGTAGAGAGCCGAAGTGTCACAGCTCACAGCAACCTCAAACTCTTGGGCTTAGGCTCGGCAACTGTAGCTCAAGCGGCTAAGGCACCAGCCACATACATACAACAGAGCTGGCAGGTTCGAATCTAGCCCAGGCTTGCCAAACAACAGTGACAACTACAACCAAAAAAAAATAAATAAACAGCCGGGCATTGTGGCAGATGCCTGTAGTCCCAGCTACTTGGGAGGCTGAGGCAAGAGAATCACTTAAGCCCAGGAGTTTGAGGTTGCTGTGAGCTGTGATGCCACAGCACTCTACACAGGGCAACAGCTTGAGGTTCTGTCTCAAAAAAAAAAAAAAATCTTGGGCTTAAGCAATTCTCTTGCCTCAGCCTCCCAAGCAGCTGAAACTACAGGCCCCTGACACAATGACCAGCTATTTCTTTTGTTGTAGTCGTTTAACCCACCAACCTTACTGTGCATAGCCAGTACCCTAACTGCTGAGCCCTTGTTGCTTTTTTTCTTTTTTTTGAGACAGAGTCTCAAGCTTTCCCCCTGAGTAGAGGGGCCATGGCGTCACAGCTCACAGCAACCTCAAACTCTTGAGCTTAGGCGATTCCCCTGCCTCAGCCTCCCAAGCAGCTGGGACTACAGGCGCCTGCCACAACGCCGGGTTATTTTTTGTTGTTGTTGTTGTTGTTTAGCTGGTCCAGGCCGGGGTTCAATGCCATCAACCTCAGTGTATGTGACCAGAGCCTTAGCACAGAGCTATGCAGGGGCACCGTCCCCTTGTTGCTTTTTGCTTCTCATTTTTTCATTGTCTTAAATGTTTCTTTATGCCAACAAAACAAATGCAAATAAATGGAAAAGCCTCCTAATGTCACTAACCCAACAAACATCTAACTCTAAAACGGTATTTTTCACTGCTTCACCTTGCCTCCTGGGAGTTTCCTCCCCCGTGAAATGGTTGTTAAGTGCTCGGAATGGCTGTAAGAACCAAATGAGACGGACCCTGTGGGCTCCCTTCAACAACCTGCAATGTAGAGATTATTCAGGAACCCATAAATTGCCATCTGAGAGATGAAAACTCCTGCAAAAGGCTTATTCTTCCCAAAATAAATTCAGATCCAGGAAACTCACCAAGCATGGCCAAGGTGTGCATGATCATATACAGTTGGTCCACAGCTATACCTGGGAACAAAGTTAAAACCAAGTGAAACATATTTGCAAGGAAGGGCTTTCCGCCGTTAAAATAATCACATAATCACCTTTTTTTAAGTAACCACTTCTGCAGGGATGCACAGCCAGGATCCTACTCCCTAGTCGCTCAATTCTCACCTGAAACTGTGAACCCAGCGAGCACACCCGGAGCCCGAACCCTCTGCCCCGCGCCCGGCGAACACGCACCACGAGGCGGTCCCGGCGCGCTCCACGACCAGGGGCTCCTTCCTGCCGGTGAGGCTGTTGTACACCTGCACGCCCGTGTCCTGGCCTGCGGGCCGGAGCCAGGCATGACCGCGCCCTCCGCTCGCCGCCCGGACCCCCGCTCGCCGCCCGAAGCCCAGCGCGGCCCGGAGAAGCGGGGCGCCCAGGCGGGGACTCTTCGTCCGCAGCATAACCTCGCCTGGCGCAAGCGACCGCGAAAGCGACAAGCGACGGCGACGGCGACAGGCGGGGCCACGCAGGGACCGCCCGGCTCCTGGATCCGCCCACGCCGCCAGGCCCCGCCCGCTCCCGGAAGAGCGGTGGGGAAGAGGCAGTCGGGAGGCGGTGCCCGCTCGGGTCTGGCCCGCGCCCTCCTAGGCGAGGTGGGGCCGGGGGCCGCGGGAGACGCTGGCGCTGGCAGCTGCTGCTGTGCTCCTCGCCGCCCCGCGAAGCGAGTCTGCACCCCGGAGCGTACGCAGCACGCGTGCGCCCAACACCATGATTTGGCCAGAGGTCTCGGGATGAAAAGACCAAAGCCCGGAAACTTCCCCGTGGTCAAGTGCGGGTATGCGTTATTTGATTCATTTTTCATTTTAAGATTAAAAATTCTGGCTCGGCGCCTGTGGCTCAAACGGCTAAGGCGCCAGCCACATACACCTAAGGTGGCGGGTTCGAATCCAGCCCGGGCCCGCCAAACAACAATGATGGCTGCAACCAAAAAACAGCCGGGCGTTGTGGCGGGCGCCTGTGGTCCCAGCTACTTGGGAGGCTGAGGCAGGAGACTCGCTCGAGCCCAGGCGTTGGAGGTTGCTGTGAGCTGCGATGCCACAGCACTCTACCCAGGGGGATAGCTTGAGGCTCTGTCTCAAAAAAAAAAAAAAGATTAAAAATTCTATCATCCTATGTCTTGAGAAATCATTCGAAAAGTTACTTTAAATTTTTCTCAACCAATGCGCCTGTGTTGGTATCTTGCAATAAATTTAGTGTCTCCTCCCCCCCCCCCCCCCTTTGTTTCTGCAGTGCTCAAAACAGCACAGAGTTTCCCTCCGTTCATTTTTATTAATTTGCTTCGGTGCCTTATTGAAAAACAAATGATTAAGTAGAGATAAACAAGTGCCTTCCTAGAGCACTTAACATTTTTTCTTTCCACAATATCCTGGAATATAACGCCACAATTTTGTAGTCTAATGTAAACCTGTTCTAATTTATAAGGCTAAAATGTTAGAACTTGGTCAGCATTAGGCGACCCTGACCACTGGTACTCCCTAACTCTTCAATTCTCCTGAGTACACGCTCCTCACTGCCAGTGCTGTAGTTTATTTTGTAACTGTCTCTTGTTTGTAGTGCAATGACTGTTTCTCTAGGTTGTAAATTCTTTCACTATGCCTGGCGCTAAATTGAGAGCTTGTTGGATGTTGCTGATTTAATCTCTTGTGAAATCCACCTGTTGTGCAGGTGGGGAAAAGTTTGGCAGGTATTTCTCTATCAGTAAAATACCTGATAGATAAAGCTCTGATTCAGATATTAAATGTGCCAATAAAAAAGGAAATGAAGAAAAGCTTGGCTGCAGTCTGTAACAACACATGCAATGCAAGGAAAGAACTAGAGCAGAAATTTGGAAAACAGATACAGTGACAGTGAAGACCAAAAGTGCCCATGAATCTGGATAGCTGGCATATTCGAGTTGGCTGCAGAAAATCCTGACTTTTAAATTAACAATGGCATCTTCTGCCTTCAGAAAACTGGTCACATATAGGTTCAGCCCTTGGCTGGCAGCAATTTTATGTTTTCCCAAGGTTTGGGGAATCATCAAGGCAGTGACAAACATAACCCATTGTTTAATGATGATTACAACTATAATCCCTTTAACACTAAATAGTAAGGCAAAGTAAAATGAAGTGAGTTCTATTAGCACATGTGCATAGCTCAAAAGAGGATCCTTTTAATTTGACCTAATCTAGGTCAGAACAAGAAAGTGTATTAAAATCAAGGACTCCAAAATATCACGAATGCCATTTCTTAGTCCTAATGACAACAAGAAGATGTAGTTCTCAGTATTCCATTTTCTTTCAATACAAAATCTTGTAAATCCAAAGTAAGTAGATTACAATAGCATATTGGCTTTTGTGTGTGTGTCTCATTTGGTCTTTTTATTTCTTTATTTGTTTTATTTTTATAATAGCATATTGCAAAGATGAATGAGTTAGCACTGATTTTTTAAGTACCTCAAAACATAAATAATTTGATGTTATCTTTTTCTCCCATAGGTTTGAGCATTTCCAGTTGAACTAGAAATATAATTTCAGAAAAAAGTTTTAACATCTACTTTTCCAAAAAGCGAAACTAAAGCTCAGCGCCTGTGGCTCAAGTGGCTGGGGCGCCAGCCACATACACCTGAGTCGGCAGGTTCAAATCCAGCCCCGGCCAGCCAAACAATGATGGCTGCAACCAAAAAATAGGCGTTGTGGTGGGTGCCTGTAGTCCCAGCTACTTGGGAGGCGGAGGCCGGAGACTCGCTTGAGCCCAGGAGTTGGAGGTTGCTGTGAGCTGTGATGCCACGGCACTCTACCCAGGGGGACAGCTTGAGGCTCTGTCTCAAAAAAAAAAAAGCAAAACTAAGCACTTTTCCTTTAAAATGCATGATGATCAGAGTTAATTATGTTTTATCTATTGGCCTTCTAAGCTTGTTATTATGTAAAGCCAATTAAAAAAAATTTTGAGACTTTTTAGCCCCAGTGGTGTTCCCAGCACACAGAATAGTAATTGCCACATGGTAGACACTCAAGTATTTCTTGTTGAATAGTAAAATGCCTTTTTTGTTTATTGTGTAAGTAAAGTTTGTTAACAAGATAGCAATGAAATGATTCTTCACATAGTACTGTATTACTATTTTTTGAAGATAACCTAGGTCAAACTCCAGCTTGATTACCTTTGGAAGGAGTGAATTATTTCTAACCTTAACTTGTGAGTTCAGATACACTGTTCATTCTAGAACCAATGAATGCTAGGATTGAGAGAACCTCTTTCTTGCTTATTGTCCTTTAGGGGTGGCTCACACCTATAATCCTAGCTCTCTGGGAGGCTGAGGCGGGTGAATTGCTTGAGCTAAGGAGTTTGAGGCCAGCCTGAGCAACAGCGAGATTCAGTTTCTAAAAACTAGCCCGAGTGTGGCGGGCACTTGCAGTCCTTGCTACTGGGAGGGCTGAAGCAAGAGGATTGCTTGAGCCCAAGAGTTTGACAGGGTTGCTGTGAGCTATGATGTGACAGCACTCTATATAAATACATTGCTCATATGCTGTCTGAGGGAAAGTTATAATTTTTCTCATTCAGCCTTGTGCCCCCCTTTGTATACTCTATTCCACATAATGTGAGTCTTGTGCAGACCACTGGGCAATAAATTTTGTTGGAAAAATAACTCATTTATTTTAAACTGGCCTAAGAGCGGACGAAGGGTAGATCTATTAAGTCAAACTAACAACCATTTCTCCGAATACCAAAGCGAAGAACGTTCTTGGGATGTGGCGGTAAAATGAAAGGGCTTGAGAGTGAAGACCAAGTGTGGGACAGTGCTCGTCCCTCCCTGCAGCAGCATTCCAGTGTCAACAACTCTAAACCCAAAACAGCCCCACTTAGTCTCACACAGTGGAGTGCCACCCGTATCCTAAAGCACCCTGCAGATCGCTGTAGTCAGCACCACTGCGGTTCATAATCTATTTTTATAAACATTGGCTAAGTCTAAAATGTTACTGTATTACACAGAACACGTTTTAAAAATTTCAGTGGTTTCTGATGTCATTCAGTATGTCATCACACATTCCAAATCTTAACCCCATGTGTTCCCATTTAAACTGAAATTATTTTATGGCTGAAGTGTATCCTGTTGCGCAACAGGATAAACCGAGACGTACGAGCTGAAAGCCGACACTGTACGAATGCGGAGAGTAAGAAAAATGGAGAGTCGCGCCGGCAGGCCTGAGCTGACGCGGAGACTCCGCGAGGGCGGGGGGCAGAGCTCGGGTCCCAGACACAGTTTGCACTACCGCCGACCCGCCTGCGAAAAAGAACCAGTCTGACCGGAAGGCTCAGAGACCAGGCGCGGCTCTAGAGCCCCAAGGAAAGACCGTACAAAGAGCAAGACAGGGCTCGAGCCAGAAACAAACCCGGGAAACAGCGGCAGCCAGGCGCAGCAAGCGCGACTCTTGGGGCGATCCCAAAGGGGCCCTCGGCGGCCGCAGCCAGGCGGAGCCCGACGCCAAGCTGGACACTCCGCTGTCGGGCCTAGGGGACAAAGGCGGGAGAGCTCGACCTCAGCTAAGCGAACTTGGTCACGCCCAGAGGGGCGGGGTCTGTGCCGGAAGGGGGCGGGGCGGTACTCTGAGCCGGTAGTCAAGGCAACGGGTGCGCTCGGCGTCTGGTCTTTTCAGAAAGCCTTATATCCGGGAGTTTTGGGCGGGGAGCAGAGCTCGGGGGAAGGAGGGTCCCAGGATGCCGGCCAGCAGGATGTCCCCTTTGTTTTGGTGCCTTTTTTGAGGCGCGGGGAGTGGACTAAGAGCGCACTCTATGCCATGGGGCGGGGAAGGAGCACGGGGTCTAGGGAAGGCGTGGCTCCCGCCTACCGGCCCTGAGCTAGGGCTCGACCTCTGGGGACCAGGTTCCCTTTTGGGCCCCTTTGTCTCCAAACCGTTCCAAACTGAGCTCCGAGAGGCGACACAAAGGGAAGGAAGTGACGAGCGGCGCAGGCGCGGGAGCCGCCGAGGCTGCTGGGAATGGTGGTCCGGTCGCGGAGGCTAGGTTTCCTCCCGCGCGGGCCCGCGGCCGCAGCTGGGCGGGCAAGTGCGCATGAGCCTCCACTTCCGTCAGTGCTTCGGCCCACCCTTTCCTTCCACCTCCCCGAGGACCTCGGATTCTTGTAGTAAGAACCGAGGAGGAGTTATCTACGTTCGCCCCGCCTTCTCTCCATCCTGATTGGCCTGCCCAGGTGAGGGCGGCAGGTCTATTGGCTCCCGGAGTTGCCAGGTCTGTGCCAGCTGGTACTTATACCGCGCTGCGGGGCGGCGACGGAGGGAAGAGTAAGGGGCTGAAAGGAGAGTGGGTGGCGGCGTGGTGTGCACTGACATTTTGGAGGCGGCAACCTCTCAGCCCATTCGGTATCGGTCGGATTTTCAACGAAGCAGGCCGCCACCTCGCGTCCCTCGGGGACCGTGCAGCGCCACCCAACAGGCTCAGCCACCAAGTGTCAAACTCCTAGTAAAGTTTGCGCCTCACCGGCCGCCGCCACCCCAACGGCCCCACGGCTGTCCCCTCGGCGACCCTCGCCCTGGGCAAAAGTGACGGGGAAGGCCACGCCCCCCGCGGACTGGCCTCTGGGCCTCACAGCCCCCCAGGCCCGGGACCGTGAGGGGCGTGAATGCGGTGGGGGGCGGGGCCGCCGCCGGGGGGGAGCAGGAGGGGGAACGGGGCGCATGCGCGCTGCGCGGCGGGGCTGAATGTTTCCCAAGTGTTTGAAACTGGTATTTGGGTTTTCCACGTTGGACAAGTGCGGCGCGGCGGGCGGCGGAGCGCGCCCCTTCCCGCTGCCTGCTCCGCTGCGTTCCTCTCCGCGGCCTGGCGGGCGAGTGGGCGGTGGCGGCAGCAGCGCTCGGCCCTCTCCCGCCGGTGTGTGCGCGCTCGTACGCGCGGCCCCCCGCTCCCGCCCCGCCGCCTGGGAGGGGGCCTGCGCGGCCGTCCGGGGCGTGCGCCCGGGGAGCCACCACCACAGCGGCCCGCGCCCGCAGGCGCCCGGGGTCCCTGCGGCCCCGGAGGCGGCGCGGCGGGCTCGGCAGATGTAGTCGCCGGGCTGGGGCCGGAGCCGGCGGGGGGGCGCCGGGAGAGCGAGGGCTTTGCATTTTGCAGTGCTATTTTTTGAGGGGGGCGGGGGGTGGAGGAAGCGGAAAGCCGCGCCGAGTCGCCGGGGACCTCCGGGGTGAACCATGTTGAGTCCTGCCAACGGAGAGCAGGTCCACCTGGTGAACTATGTGGAGGACTACCTGGACTCCATCGAGTCTCTGCCTTTCGACTTGCAGAGGAACGTCTCGCTGATGCGGGAGATCGACGCGAAATACCAAGGTACGGCCGGGTGATGGATGGGCGGGGGCGGCCGCTTCCATCCCCACGGGTCCGGGCGCGCCGCGGCCCGGGCCGGTCCTGCCGTGAACCGGAGGAAGCGGCCGGCTCCACGGCGGCGGCCCTCGGCAGGGGCAGGAACAAAAGGTCTGGGCGCCTTTGATTCGCCAAGGTCCTTGTGTGCAAAGCCCGGGACACGGAGGAGGAAGCAGGCACGAGAGGTCTCGCTGCAAGGCTGCGCGACCAAAGCGCTCTTTGTAGTGAAGTGATGAGGCGGGTGCTGCGGGGGAGGGGGCGGCGGGGCTCCGCCGCGTCCTCTAGGAAGGGGCGCAGCTTACGGCGCGAGATGGAAGGATGTGCGGGCGTTTAGGGCGCGGAGACTGGCTGTTGGAGGGGGGCGGCTGCGAGTCGGGGGCTCCCGTGGACCCGGTGCAGCGGTCGGGAGCGCAGCCGCTTCTTCGGCCCCTCATCGCCACCCCCCACCCAGTCCTGAATCGAATGTTACATAAAGTACGGTGTAATACTCGGCTTGGGGTCGATCGGCCGCCTCCGCCTCTCCGCAGCCCCCTCCGGCCCGCCCTTGGCGCTGGACGCGGAGCAGGGGCCGACCAAGAGGGGCGATGCCGCCGTGCAGTTTGCGGAGGACGAGGGCTTTTCTCTGTGCAGTGTGGAAGGGAAGGGGAGGAGCGGAGGCGAGGAAGGCGCCCATCTGCGCGGCACTCAGGGGGCGCGGGTAGCTTACTGGCTTGGAGGGGAACGTGGCAGGCGAGAGAACCTGTGGGTCTTTCTCCGCAGACCCTGCCACCCTGAGTGTCATGGAGAGGTGGAGGGCTCCTATCCTCCGGGAATTGTTGGCTGTTGGGTAAACTTTCCTGCGAGGTCAGGCAAAGCTATGGGGGTTGTGTTTTGAACGTGGATCGTTCCTCGGAGTTTACTAATGTTTACTGGGCTGCGCAGCAGAGAACGGAAGGTTAAGAGGAGGGTGAAAAAGCAACCTCTCCGGCAACAACGCAAGGAACCTCTGGCGGGCAAAGCGCCCTTGCGCGCTCTACCCAAGAGCCAGCTTCGCAGTGATTTTTTATAGGAGTCTCATTAGCATATTGTGGAACGTCCCGCCTTGGCCTCCCTGTGATTGGTCTTGACGTTCCCCATGGAATGTCCTTATCAGCCTGCTGTAGAACAATTGGTTGCTCTACCGGATGGAGGCGGGTCTTGTTCAGTGACTGGCTTGAGTCTCTTTCGCTGCCTTCTTTTTTTCTCTTTCGAAGAGGGGCGGGGTGGCAGGAGGAGGTCGAGTAGATATGAATGTCTTCGGGTCGCCCGGCCTGTGGCCTTGGATTGGCCCTTGGTGCTGATAAGGCGGGCCATGCTTTCAGACACTGCTCTGTGATTGGCGTTCGCCTCGCCTCCGCCCTCCGTCTCGGCGATCCTCACAGGCGGCATCTCCCGGGGCGTGGCGTGCCGCCCGCTGGCCCCCTCCCTTTGGCGGGAGGTGGCTAGTGTCTCCCTGAGGTCGGTCACTTCCGGCCGAGGAGTAATGGTAGCGGCTGTGGGCTGGGGAGAAAGCTCGGGCCACCTGCTGATTCTGGTGACCCAGAAGACTGGCCTGCAGAGGGCCACGGGCCGCCTCTCTGCTGACCCGAGGGTGCGGCTGCGTGTGACCTGGAGAGCGTGAGTGACTGCGGGCGCCAGCTTGAGGGCTTTTCTATGAAGCTGATCCCGGGACAGGACCGGAAAGGGAGCGGCGGCCGGGACGATTCCGAGCGCTTGACGAAAAAGCGCGCGGGGCGGGGTGAATTCACCTTACCTGGTGTTAAGACGACACAAAAAATCCGTCCTTAAAATGTTCCTACTTCCATGTCAGCGTGCCCACCAAGCCGCTCGTCCCTCCTCTCTTCGTTACTGCGAGGAGCCTGAGGTCGGGTTGTCCTGGGATTTTGCGCCTTTTGGCATTGGGGAAGGTAGTGAGTGGCCCTGCTCCCGGTGTGCGTTTCAGTCGCAAGGCTGGAAGAACTCGGAGCTCCCTCATCCGTCGTGTCTGTCGCCGCTGATTCGGTTGGACTTCGCTGTACATATTGAGATGAAGCTTTGGTATGTACAGATCCACTCTGTAGCAAGCCAAACTTGGTTCACAGTCTTTTGCTTCGTATCTGTTGTAGATTAATCCATAAGGATGGATTATAATTGGTTTACCAATTTTAAGTGATACTGAAGGTTGCTTGAATCATTTTTCAAGTTTTTAATTAAAGTGTTCATCCAGGAAAATCTGTTTATAAAGACCTTAGTTGCAACCTTTGTGTAAAATTAAAGTACGTTTGCTAGGATCTCATGTGATCCGTTCTTTCCATACGCTGTCGCTTTCCCATGGTAACGTTGCTGTGGGACAGGTTTAGTAAGACTCCGCAGCAGTTTGTCTGACACGGAGCCTTTGGAGCTGAAGTGGAGCAGGGTCCTCTGGCAGGATGCCTTCCTATTTAGTACTGGTGTCATTGTTCTCATGGTGTTCCTAGTGGCTTTTGTTGCTTGGGACATTTAAGAAATACATATATTGGTGTTGTGTAGGTAAGAGAATTAAGTCTTGGTAATTTTGTGATTGGGATATTTGTTTATCTTCCCACAAGTGAGGCTTCATG
Organism: Otolemur garnettii; assembly: GCF_000181295.1. Classification (NCBI taxonomy): domain Eukaryota; kingdom Metazoa; phylum Chordata; class Mammalia; order Primates; family Galagidae; genus Otolemur; species Otolemur garnettii. The sequence goes on along the minus strand of NW_003852556.1, from coordinate 2,554,108 downwards.
TGGATGTAAGCTTGCTTGTGCTGTAAAAGCTGTATGTTTACTAAACTTTAAATTAGCAGTATAGAATTGTTCTAAAAGAAATGTCAACATTGTCTTTAGAAATTTGAGCACCGTAAACCAAATGATATCATTTTGTAACTTGCGATCCATTAAAAACAAATGGCACAAACTCATATTTTAAGATTTATGATAAATTGGATAAATTCATAGTTGGATAAGTTTACCATAGCTGTTTATTTTCAGAATTAAGTACTCTTAGAGACTGAGACTGTGGTATTCCTCCTTTCTGGTGGCTGTCTCACTTGTTCTCTAGGAAATGTTTTCAGAGCTGTCATTCGTTTGAGAGTGACAACTACAAGGAGAGACTGAGGGAAGGTTCTCAGTGAAGGAAAGTTGATTAAGATGGCTTTAGGCAGAGCTGGGGGGTGGTACAAACCATCCATGTATATGTGTGTGTGTGTGTGTGTGTGTGAGACTTTTTTTCAAAAAGGTTTTCAAAAGGTTTAGTGTTTATACATTTCATTGAGGTGGGAGGGCAGTTCAGTAAGACGAATAGTTATATTCTTGAGAGACTTTAGTGCCCAGGAAATCTAAATTTTACATAAGCTAAGGTGAAGGTTTGAAGAGAAAAAAGGAGTAAAGGAAGAATCAATAATGCAGACACATCTGAGTAGCTAGAGGAATGATTGATCTCATCCAATCTTTGTTGTGCACCTGGGAAGATAAGCTTGTAATCAACAATATCAGTGTGGAATCAGACTTGGGTGTTGGGAACAAGGCCTAGATTGCAGACCTAAGGTTACAATTGACAGGTCCTTGTTCTTGAGAGGCCAGCAAAAGAGTTTCCTAGTGAAGGATCTGTAGATGCCTAAGGCTTTTTACCTTCATTGGGAATCTAACAGCTCTTCTCCGATCTGAGGGGGCTGTTGGTATTATTCAGCCTACAGGCCTGACCTTCCCTTTGATTAAGAAGTGGGGGAGGGATCAACTTGAGATGCTTATTTTCCTTTATAAAAAAGAGTATAGCCTGAAAGAGAATACTTCCTATTTAGGTAAGCTTCAATGTTGGCTTGAGTTCAAATGGTCCACTCTGGCGTACATCTTACACCACTTGGGGATGCGGTCTGGAAAGGATAGTGACAGTGTTCTAGGTGGGCTCTTCCACTCTCACCCTCCACGCACACTTTTGAGTTGGGAAGCAATGTGGTTGCCTGGTTTTAAGAGGCTGCAAAGGGTTTTAGGAGAAAAATAAATTTAATGGTTACTGTTTGAGAAAAATAACTCTGGAAAATTCTATATATTTACATAAACTTTTTGCAAAAATACTTCACTTATTTCAGTTAGATTATTTAAGAGCCTTTATTTTGTAAGAAATTGCCTAATTACATTTTAAAATCACATACACTGTCTTCTAACCTGCCGAAGGAGGTTTGAATTTAAAAGTTGTTTTTGTTTTTCATATTTTAAAATTATTATTAATAGATGTGAAGATATTTTCAGTTGAATAAAATTATTAATAATGTAATAGTCCTTTACATTATTTATAACAGGAACATATAATACATAGGTCATGAGACAGACTGTTGCAGTCCACTATTGCACTTCCAGGTTATAGCTGCTTTATGATTCACCCGTACAGCTTTTGCCTTGGTCAGCCTATTAGTGTTGCTGGGAGGTCTTCCTTTGTTTCTGTTCATGTGGATTTTACATTTCTTGATTTTTATGTATCTCCAAACTTTTGTAATGACTACACAATTATTTGTTGTATATGATTTGAATGCAAAAGTAAAATCTGTCATCTTTGTTTTATTTCAGGGCTAGGTTGTAGATTGGGACTAGGTTGTCTAGTTTATTGTGACCAAATCACTGGTGTTTTTAGTAATTAGAGGAATAGCATGCTAAAATAAACATGAAATGATTGACAAACTGAGGGCCTTGGTCACAAAATCTTCAGGACCTGGTCTGGTTTTTTTTTTTTGAGACAGAGCCTCAAGCTGTCCCCCTGGGTAGAGTGCTGTGGCATCACAGCTCACAGCAACCTCCAACTCCTGGGCTCAAGTGAGTCT
>NW_003852556.1:2528339-2551497 GCF_000181295.1 Otolemur garnettii | reverse complement strand
GAGACAGAGCCTCAAGCTGAGCCCCTAGGTAGAGTGCCATGGCTTCACTGCTCACAGCAACCTCTAACTCCTGGGCTCAAGCAAGTCTACTGCCTCAGCCTCCCAAGAAGCTGGGACCACAGGTGCCCGCCACAATGCCTGGCTATTTTTTGGTTGTAGCCATTATTGTTGTTTGGCCGGCCAGGGCTGGATTCAAACCTGCCAGCTCAGGTGTATGTGGCGGCGCCTTAGCCGCTTGAGCCAGGCGCTGATCCAAAAACAGTCTCATTTTGATGTCCTTGGTAAAGTGCTGTGACAGCATACCTCACAGCAATCTCAAACTCTTGGGCTGCGGCCGTTCTCTTACATCAGCCTCAGGAGTAGCTGGGACTGTAGGCACCCACCACAATGACTGCCTATTTGTAGGGGTGGGGTCTCCCTCTTGCTCAGGCTGGTCTACAACTCCTGACCTCAAGCAATCCACCAGCCTCGGCCTCCCTGAGTGCTAGGATTACAGGTGTGAGACACTGTGCCCAGCCTACATTCTCCAATTTAATAGGGGATTCTTGATATTGGTACTTTAAAGAAAATAAAGGTGTATTTTAATTTGAATAAAATAGTCAAAAAAGTGGTGACAGAGTATATGATGGTTACCAGAGGCCAGAAAGTGCGGGAAGGATAAAGTTGAGGTGGTTAATGGGTACAAAAATATAGCTAGATAGAATGTTTGATAGCACAAAAATGTGACTATAATCAATAGTAAGTTAGGCTATACTTCAAAATAACTAAAAGAATAGAGTTGGAACATTCTTAACACAGAGAAATAAATTCCTAAGATGATAGACACTGCAGTTACCCTGATTTGATTAGTTCACATTGTATTGATACCAGACTTTTGATACTGGATTTCCAGGCTCTTGGTCTCAACGATTTCTTGAATGAATCCACAGACCACAGGATCAACAGTAGGTTAGGTTTTATTCAACAAGTGTTACAGCTCTTGCAAAGAGCCAAACCTTGCAGAGCAGGATCAGTAGTAAGATAGGTTCTATACAAGTGTCACAGCTCTTACAAAGAGCGAAACCTCCTCGCAGAGCAGGATGTAAGTGTTACAGCTCTTGCTCTTCAACTCGCTCTCCCTTGGAGGTCTGCAGCCATCTGCCCCTAGGCGCTCTACTCAGGGGTGTATATAGGGGCAGTTGTCTAATGAGCTTTCAGGGCCTGAAGATAGACCAATCAGCAGGTTTTGAAAATGGACCAATCAGGGATGCACCCGAGGAATCTCCAGTGTCTTCTCCTGCTTGTGCCCGGTTCCTTTGGAGCCTCCTGTGGGGGAGGAAAGCTCCCCTCGCTTGCCTATGCTCCAGCCTGCTGGTTCCTCTGCCCGCTGCCGCCACCAACACCGCAAAGATCAGTCGGCAGGTCCTCCAGCCCCGCTAGGCTGAGCTGGCTGGGGCGCCACCTGTCCGGTATCAGTATGCCTGTCAAAATATGACATGTAACATATAAAGATACGCAACTACAGTAGATCCTCCACAATTGATCACCTCCTTAAGTTGTCCTAGTTTTCACAGACTGGAGGTACACCATGAGTAGTTATCAGTGCAGTAGGCTCAATTGCTTATGGTGACCACCTCTATGCCAGTTTGTTACTCCCTTCCTTGGTGTTCAGCTTACAGAGGTTCTACTGTATTAAAAATACCCATAATAATTAAAAATAAAATATAGTATAAAAATTCAAATAATTTATAAGAAATGGTTAAATTATATGTTCATAAATAATGTAATGAATTTTTTCCATAATTAATTTTATTCAAATGAAATATTCAAATAAAAATTGTGGCAATATAGGGCATAATCATTAATCTAATAGAAAATGATGGACACTTAGGTCCAAGCACTTTACCTAATTTGAACATTTCCCCTTAATTACTGCAGGAGTATTTGTACCCTTGCTTCTGAACTGGATCCAGAGTCCCTTGGGGTGCTTGAGTGGCACTTTGCTAAATGGACCTGTGTTAGCATTTATAATTAGTTTCAAAGATACTCAATGGGAAAAAAAAATACTCCAGAAAGTTATACAGGTTGTAAGAGTTTTTTAATCCAGGGAAGCCTCGCATTGGTCATTTTGATCCTTTGCAATTACTTTTTTATAGACTAGAGAAGTAAAGGAAAGGCGGTGTGAATTTCTCCGCTGGTGCTTGCAGCGTGCATGTGTAACCATCTCCCTTCCTTGCAGAGATCCTGAAGGAGCTGGATGAGTACTACGAAAGGTTCAAGCGCGAGGCGGACGGTGCGCAGAAGAGGCGGGTGCTGCACTGCATTCAGCGGGCCCTGATCCGGAGCCAGGAGCTGGGCGACGAGAAGATCCAGATCGTCAGCCAGATGGTGGAGCTGGTGGAGAACCGGGCCAGGCAGGTGGACAGTCACGTGGAGCTCTTCGAGGCGCACCAGGAGGTGAGCGACGGCACCGGCAACAGTGGCAGAGCTGGGCAGGACAAGTCCAAGAGCGAGACAATCACGCAAGCAGAAAAGCCCAACAACAAGCGGTCGCGGCGCCAGCGCAACAACGAGAATCGGGAGAATGCGTCTAATAATCACGACCACGACGACATCACCTCAGGAACGCCCAAGGAGAAGAAAGCGAAAACCTCCAAGAAAAAGAAACGCTCCAAGGCCAAAGCAGAGAGGGAAGCCTCGCCCGCGGACCTGCCCATCGACCCCAACGAGCCGACGTACTGTCTGTGCAATCAGGTCTCCTACGGAGAGATGATCGGCTGCGACAACGACGAGTGCCCCATCGAGTGGTTCCACTTCTCGTGCGTGGGCCTCAACCATAAACCAAAGGGCAAGTGGTACTGTCCCAAATGTCGCGGGGAAAGCGAGAAAACCATGGACAAAGCGCTGGAGAAATCCAAGAAAGAGAGGGCGTACAGCAGGTAGTCTGTGGACGCTCTGGAGGGTGCAGAGTAGGCCCGTGTATTTATTACGCTGCCGCCTTTGTTGAGGTGCAAGGATTGTAAAATGTATATTTTTAAAGAATGGTAGAAAAGGGGCTGCTCCTTCTACAGGGATGGCAGTGATTCTCTTGGCCTTTTGTTTTTATTGGTATATATGTATAACAAGAAAGTGGTCTGTGGGTCAGCACTTTAGAATCGACAAACACAGGTTTGACTTAAACGTTTAAGTAACTCTCAGACTGATTTTTTGGGGGGGAGGGATGACTAAAAGCAACCTAACATTAAATGTGGAAAGAAAAGATTTCACTTACCTATTTTCTTTTAATGAAAGTACTGTTATTACTTTATGAAAAATTTTTTTAAATTAGTCAAGTTGCCAAAAATACAGCCTATAGTAAATTTGTTTCTTGCTACCATAATGTATATCCCTGTAACAATTCAATAACAAAGGTTTAAAGCTCGAAGATTATTTTTTAAAAAGGTAAATGGTTAAATTTTACATGACAAATATTTTGTATACTGGCCTGTTCCCCAAATGGCCGTTTTTAAATAATTGGGTACATTTTTATTAAACAGAAGTGATCCAGTCATGGAATTTCCAATCACGCTTTTGCTATCACAAATCACAGTGTACTCATCTTTAATTTATGTAAGGTGTATAAATGTACATTTCCCGTGAACTTGCTGTATTATAATTGGACGTACAGCCAGATGCTGTTGTGAAACTATGGTGTGCTTCCTGCTGTGTGTATGAGAGCTGTACAGATGTTACGTCAAGAAATAAATGAAGCTTGGCCAGTTCGTTCCTCTAGCAGTATGTTTAATTTTGACATAAGAAATTTAAAATTTTTTATCTTAAAATTTTGAATGCCAACAGTTTAGACAAAGTCCTAAGCAAAATTTTTATCATTGTCCTCACTTACTGATGAAGTAGAAGTTACCTAATACCAGCAAATAAATGTCAATAATATACAAGGCCTGTCCAGAAGTATCCAGCTGCGTACTATGAAAAATACAGGCATATCTGGCCAGATTCTTTCCTGGGAGCCCTTGCATATTTAGACTGGGAGTCAGGAAATTATTGCTCACTCATCAATCCAGCCCACCACCATAATTGTATGGCCTGTGAGCTAAAAATAGTCTTCACATTTTTAAGTGGCTAAAAAAAAAATCATTTCAGGACACACGAAACTAATATGAAATGTAAATGCTGTGTCCATAAATAAAGCTTTGTTAGAACACAGCCATGCTTGTTTCTTGCATAATGTCTGTGGCTGCTTTTGGAAAATGGCAGAGTTGAGTAGTTGCAACAGAGATAGGGTGACCAGACGTCTCGCTTTTGGCGGGACAGTCCTGCTTTTTAACAATTTGTCCCGTGTCCTGCAGTGTTTTTAAAAATTCCCAATTTTTGGAAAGAATGCCCGAACGGGCGGGAGAACAGAAAGGGAATATGCGGTTTTCAGCTGCCATGTGGCTATTTCGCCAGAATATGAGTTTTATATTATTTTTGTTAATTTTATAATGTTAAACTGTAATAATAAATAATTTCTGAGAAGTGATTATCAAGAACTGCTTATCAAAGTTTGCATTGTTGTCAGGCCCTGCCCTGCCCCACCCCAGCCATGTTGTCCCACTTTACAAATGTTAAAATCTGATCACCCTAAACAGAGACCATTTGGCCTGAAAAGCCAAAATGATTTCCTGGCCCTGTGCAGAAATAGTCTGCTGACTTGGTTTAGACTGGCATCCAGCACTGATGGTTCAGGTCCCTAACTGCCCACATACTGAAAGGGTCAGTGGGGTTTTCACTATAGCTGATAGATGGTTCAGTTTAACTTCAACGTTGGTGAAATCAGTTTCTCTCCAGTCTGTTCACAGTCTCTACGAAGCTACTACAAGGAAGAATTGAGTAATGACATTGTAGAACCTAAATATCTTTGTGGTGTGTATTTATTATAAAATAGTAAGTTGTTTTCTGATTATTTACTTTTGATAAGCAATGACAGTAGAATGTCCAAACCTGGCCAAGTCCCGACACTGACCACCAGGCCTACTTCAGTCCCCCTATGATCAACTTATAGAAGTTCTGCTGTATTGAGACCTTTATTTGTGCCAGACATAAATTCCCTGATCCCCTGTTTTACAGATGATTACTTAGGAGAAAAATGCAAATTATAGTTGGGTCATACATTAAAATTTGAACCTTGGACATATTAGTACCTACAAATAGGTGTTTGCTCTTTAGCATAACTCCAGAACGTTAAAGAATCTTGAGTGTTTAAATTTGATGAGATAACCCCGACAAACAATGAACAAAAAATAAGTTAGAGAATTAAAATGCTTGGTAAAAATCCAATAGCAATATAGTTTGAAAATCTTTGCTTATACAAGTTCTATACTACTTTTTCCCTTTAATTGGAGTTGATATTGAAACTAAGTTTCAGGAGTGAAGGTTCAGTAGAACATAGTTGCTGGTAACTGCATTTCTTCCTAGTTTTGGTATAGATGGCTGAAGAGGGACACCAGAGGTGACACCTGCTGTGTGGGAATCCCACTTGGCCCCTTAGGGTGTTGGTTTAAATAAATTGCTTACCTTTTTTTTTGAGACAGAGCCTCAAGCTATTCCCCTGGGTAGAGTGCTGTGGCATCACAGCTCACAGGAACCTCCAACTCCTGGGCTCAAGCGAGTCTCCTGCCTCTGCATCCCAAGTAGCTGGGACCATAGGTGCCCACCACAACACCCAGCTATTTTTCGGTTGCAGCCATCATTGTTTGTTGTTTGGCGGGCCTGGGCTGGATTCGAACCCGCCACCTTAGGTATATGTGGCTGGCGCCTTAGCCATTTGAGCCACAGGCTCTGAGCCTAAATTGCTTACCTTTAATCTGCAGTTCTTCACTGTTTAATTATGTTTTGCATAGGATGGTTCTGAGAAATAAATGAGATTAAGTGAATAAAGGGCTGCCACAACTTACTCAAATGCTGGATACGTTTTCCCTAGCTTTAATGAAGTCTCTAATATGGACAAATGGCTAATTATTTTTTTCTTTTAAAAAATGTCTAAATACAGGGCAACACCTGTGGCTCAAAGGAGTAGGGTGCCAGCCCCATATACCAGAGGTGGCAGGTTCAAATCCAGCCCTAGCCAAAAACTGTGGAAAAAAAAGTCTAAATTACGCAAATTTTGTTGAATTTGGCAGCTGCAAAATCACTTTTGTTAATGCCAGTGGACAGTAAAGATATTGCACAACACTCAGAGTTTAGACTTGGACATCCTCAAACTACGGCCTGTGGGTCACATGTGGCCTACTGAGGACATTTATCAGCCCACCGGCTGTTTTTGCCGCTACCTCTGCCTGTCCTGCTTAGCAGCCCACTCGTCCCGGGCCCGCAGTCCGGCCCTCCAATGGTCTGAGGAACAGTGGACTGGCCCCCTGTTTAAAAAGTTTGAGGACCCCTGGTAGATCATGATTAGATAGATCTTGGTAACCCTGGGACCGAATTCTTTTTGAAAAACAGATTAGTGAAAAGCTTTCTAATGTAGAAAGGTTGCTTATATTTTAGAAATTCAATACATATTTGGTGTGTAATAATCAAGTTATTACAGTTCAGATAAAAGGTCTAAAATGTTTCCGCCATCGTGTAATACTTTGTATTCCAAACTGAGCTAAGGAAGCTTCCTAGTTCAATCAGGCGTTATTGAGCAGCTGTGGAGTTGCAGGGGTGGAGGGCAGAGGAGGGTGTGCAGTCCCCCTGTGCTGGGGAGGGACCTGTGGGAGTGACAGCCCTACAGGGACGTGACTTCCAGTGAGCTAGACATTGACCAGTGGTTCTTCTTGGATGTGATAGAGCTATGCAAGTCATCTCAAAACCTGAGACGATCAGTGGCTGCCAGTGCTAAGATAATAAAGTTTTTATCAGAGTAAAAGCCATGTCACATTACTATATGCTATGTTGGAAGGAGTAGACACTTATTTGAAATGTCCTTCGTAATTCATGTTTATGTAGAATTCCAGGTAAAATAGATTAAAGTATTAATCCTTTCTATTAAGCAAAATGATGACCAGCTTTGTGCATGTTTAAAGGCAGTGTGCTGCAGATACAGGCTCGTGTCCATCTAGAGCAGGGGTTCTCAGTCTTCCTAATGCCGCAATGTATTTTCATTGTTAAAAAGGGGTTGTGACCCACAGGTGGAGAACCACTGATCTAGAGTAATCTATGCCTCAGGTCACTGGTATAGTCTCCTGGTCGGCTCCATGGGTCGCCTAATATCAGATATTTACCTTATGGTTCATAACAGTAGCAAGAATTACCGTTATGAAGTAGCAACAAAAATAATTTTATGGTTGAGAGTCACCACAGCATTTGGAACTGTGTTAAAGGGTTGTGGCATCAGGAAGGTGGAGAACCACTGATCTGGAGTTATCTATGCCTCTGCTGGCTGGTGTAGTCTCCTCTGCTCCATCTAGGGCAGTGGTTCTCAACCTAATGCTGCAACCCTTTAATACATACAGTTCCTCGTGTTGTGGTGACCCCCAACCATAAAATTATTTTTGTTGCTATAGCACCACTGATAAACTCAAGTGATCTGTTAAGTAGATTGATTGCCTGCAGGTGTGGCTTAAGCTTTGCCTGGTATAGCCTTGGGCCTGCTAATGATTTAGCATCTCATTGTTGCCAGGGTTACATGCAGCAGGGAGGCGGTGAGGAGGCTTCCTCTCGCAAGGCAACAAGGCAACTCAGCGTCTGGGTCTGGAGCCCCCTGGGCCAAGAGGGGGTCTATTCAGTCTGCTGCTGGAGGGTTGGTGCTTAATATTTTAACTCAAACCAGGAAGATCTAGGCACCAGCTGATTCAGGGTCCTGTGCAGGCCTGTTTGTTATAGATGGTGCCTGATACGAGTCCTGGCGTGGTGAGAGGTGGGACGAGCTCCCTCAGGCCTCTTTTAGGAGAGCACTGTCCTACTCCTGAGGGAAGAGCCTCATGATCTCATCACCTTCCATGGCCTCAGCTCTTGATACCATTTCGTTTAGGTGTCGGAATCTGAATATTTTAAACCATAGCTGCAGATAGGATCTATTTGGCATGCGTTATAGTTAGGGATGCAGGATTTCCAGACTCATGTTGCTGTATCAGGCAGGAAGAGGGGAATGTACTCAGACCTTTATATTCCTCCATTTTCCGATCGTCTGCTGATGACTTCCCTTGGCGAGTTTCAACTTGGAAGCAGAGATTAAGGAAGATGGGTGATGCCATCTGTGGAATCAACCCCCCTACGACGCAGAACAGGGTGAGGAGAGGCAGACAGATCTGGGATTGGGAAACAGAAAATACCCAGCAAGTTTGGGAGTTTACAAGTTTCCAATGTGTCCATTGGGTCAAATTCATTATTCAAGCTGTTTAAATATTTTATATCTTTACTAATTTTCTTTGGCTTAGTCTGTCATTTACTGAGAGAAAGTGTATAAAAGTTCTCACTGTGTTTGTGAATTCGATAATTTCTCTCTGTTTTATTCTTATTAATTTTTTTAGATTTGTCTTGTGCATTTTATATTTGCTTTTATAATTCCATGGAATAAATGATATTAATGGTACCCATCTAATACAGAATGGTGTCGAATAGTTCAGGTGAAGAAAAAGATCACATATTTTCATAGAAACACTAGAGATTAAAACATAGCATCCCCTGATTTGACAATTGAAAGACACCAATAATGTTTGTTTATTAAAACACCTCAAATACTATCTATACAAATCAATCTGTTTTGTTTTCAACGTATGCTTTTTATGTTTGAGACTATGTTACCAAGTGTAGAATTGTTATATTTTCCCCTTTGAATGGAACCTTTTATCATGATGTGTCAACTCTATTTATCTCCAGTGATCTTTTTGCCTTTGTGTCTATTTTGTTTGATATTAATACAGGTAGCTGACTTTCAGCTTCTGTTTTTCTATTATATTCCTTACCATCCTTCACTTATTACTATTTCTCTGTATTCATCTTTTAGATATGTCTCTGCTTAACAGCATGTAGCTGCATTTTCTTTCTATAATCCAGTCTAGCCTTCTTTGTCTTTTAACTCAAGAGTTAGTCCATTTATATCTCTTGTGATTTCTGATTTCTATTTATGTATACTATCTAATTATTTACTATTTATCTTGCCTTGTTTCCCTGTATTTTGCAATTTTAAAAATTTTGCTTATTTCTTTTTATCATGACCAACTAATATCTTTGGACTTTCACATGCAGGAATTTTTGACGCCTCACTTGAAGGTGAGTTCCTTCACCTGGGATTTGTTTTTACTTCTACCAACTGCCTAAGGTCACTAACAACCTGGAAACCAAGTTAAGTTAAATATCTCACCTTGGGGTTTCTCAGACTATACAGTAACTAGTGTGAATTCAGACTAAACACACATGAAATCTGGTTTGTGTCTCCAGGTTTCCCACCTTCACTCAGTACCATGGTTGAGAAAGACAACTTTCCTGGCAGTCCCTTCCTTCGTGGCAGATGTATTTGCTTATTTCCATTACATGGAAGTGAAGTTTTAGTTTTGTGAAAATAGGTTGATGGACTTTCCAACTGAGGCAGGCTCTGGGCCAGAAGGCTCTAAGCAACATTCCTCAGGCTTTCTAAGCTGTGAGCAAGGTTGGGAAGCTCTGTCTTGGGTGACCCTCTCCCCATGCCTTTTTGCCCCGTGAGGCCCCACTCAGCCATCCAGGAAGAAGCCCTGGAGCCCCAGCTTCCATCTAAGGTGAAGGATACTTTCAGTATTAAAGAAGATTTCTGTTTTTATTAAAACACTTACCTCTGGCTCGGCGCCCGTAGCTCAGCAGCGAGATACATACACCAGACCTGGCAGGTTCAGATCCAGCCCAGGCCTGCCAAACAACAACTACAACCAAAAAAAAAGAAAGAAAGAAATAGCTGGGCATTGTGGCGGGCACCTGCAGTCCCAGCTACTTGGGAGGCTGAGGCAAGAGAATCAAGCAAGCTCAAGCCCAAGAGTTTGCTGTGAGCTGTGATGCCACAACACTCTACCCAAGGTGACAGCTTGAGACTCTCTCTCCAAAAAAATACCAAAAAACCCCCTTATCTATGTGGGGTTTTATTAACCTTCCATCTCAGCGATGCATTTAAAACATATCTTTTAACATATTAATCACTTTAGTTTGAAGGTTGTCCAGGGCCACATTGCTGGATATAGGAGTCTTGTTAGCTCCCTCCTGCCAGTTACACATTGAGTTCTTAGAGACCGGGGACCAGGATTGGTCATTTCTGTATCCTCAGACCCAACTTACGTTTGTGCATTCACGGAAATTATTAGTTGAATAAATGCCAGGTGCAGTCATTTCAAGTTGAAGTAATTGGTTTGAAATTCTAAGTGCAATCAAAGCAATTTCCTTTCCGAAAACTCTCAAGGCTGTAACTCAGCATCATGATGTGGATTAGAGAATTCCTTGGGAAGTTGGTTATCCTCAGGAGTGAGTTGTTTTAATCAAATTAACTGAGAAGCTGCCCAGTTGTACTTTAATTTGAATCACATGGATTCACTCCACTAGGCCAGTAGAGACATTTATGTTGTAGGTAAATCGCCCAATTAATGAGTCAGACTGCAAGGGCTCAGGAAGCTGGGTGTAAAAATGTTTTCCCTTCTGATTTCTGATGATACTTAACGTTTCATCCTTGGTACAGGCCTTGGCGTCCCCACTGCATTGTCCGCTGGGTCCGTTCCTGTGTAACTGAGCACTCATCTCTCCAGTAGGCTTCTGTGGAGTGAGTACCTTCTGCACCAGGCGAGGGTGGAGCTCTGTGCAGGTCTGTATGAACATACCCTGGCTTCAGTGTCTCCCAGTCACAGCCTACGGTTAATGACTGCAGCACAGTCAAAATTAAGCAACAGCGGAGGTAATAGTGGGCACAGCAGTAGGTCAAAGGAGAGGGTACGCCAAGGTTTCATGGTGAAGAGACTCCTGGAGACCGGGGTGAGTGGTGGGTTTATCTGGACAGCATCTGGGCTGCTCTTCCCGGGGGCATCCCATGCTGCCTTCCCTCGGGGACAAGGCTTCTCTGTGCTCACGCAAGCCCACATTTTTTTCTTGACCACTCAGGAACTCTCAGTTTTCTTTGGCCACGTCCCAGGACCATGTCCACTGGCGCTTCTGTGGTGGCAGTGGCTTGGCCAGATGCGCTGGCCGGGGTGAGTCCGGACGACGTGTGGACCTCCTGGACTTACATGCCTCTGGCCTCAACGCCCTTCTTTCCTCCCTGGCTGCTGCTTCCTCCCTCCCTTTCTTAATATTCTATAGAATCTCAGTGTACTCCTTGCTATAGCTTTCTTCCTGTGACAGCTAAGTTGAAATTTAACATTTTAAATTATATGTAAATTCAAAGCACCCTCGTCTCTACTAAGAAACGTTAATCAGTAAGATTTAATACAAACCAAGAGAAAACACAATCAAAATGTCCTGTTTTTTAAATTTCAGATTAATATGAGGGTAGAAATGATTAGGTTACATTGTTTGCGTGTGTTAGGTAAAGTTCAAGTTGTAGTTGAGCGCTTCACCCAGAGGGTGTGCTATGCACCCCCACACTTGCCAGCCAACTGAGAGCTTAGCCGTGCCCCACTCTCCCTTTTCTCTCCTCCTTCCCCCTCAAAATGTCCAGTTTAAAGTGTCTCTAACTATGAACGTATTTCCTTTCCCTCATGAGCTGCTGCTTCCGTTTTCATTTATCCATCCTCTTGTGTTTCTTATATTCTGAATTGAAATGCAAGCCACATATATTTTTTTCATTAACTCTTGCAGAATTTTACTAGGCACTAAAGTACAGTGTGAGCCCCCCCACCCAGGAGTCACCAAAAATTATACATTGGAGTGTAGGAAGAAAATACTAGAACTGATCCTTATAATTTATTTTTTTATCTTATCCTATTAAAATTGCTATTTTGCATGTTTTATGATGTATGTTAGTATATTTCACGTGCATAATTTATAAATCGGCATGGCCATACCGGGGGCACATGCTCAGACCCTGCTCCCTGATGGGACGCTGGTTTATTCAGCAACATGTTTCTGGTTTAGAGAGTATCTGTCTGTTCTGCCTAACAGAGTCTCTTTTTTTGAGACAGAGTTTTACTATGTCACCCTCAGTAGAGTGCTGTAGTATCACAGCTCACAGCAATCTCAAACTCTTGGGCTTAAGCGATTCTCTTGCCTCAGCCTCCCAAGTAGCTGAGACTACAGTTGCCCACCACAATGCCTGGCTATTTTTTGTTGCAGTTGTTGTTGTTTAGCTGGCCCGGGCCAGGTTTGAACCCGCCACCCTTGGTGTATGTGGCTGGTGCTGTAACCACTGTGCTACAGGCGTCAGGCCATAAACACAGTCCTCTCTTGTTCGTGTTCTGTTCAGTGGTAACAGTTTCACTGTCTTTCTGAATTTGTTTTCTAATGCCAGGAATTTCTGAGGTGCTGAGTAAAGGTGGAAGTTCCCTGGTGATGGCAGGGGAGATATTTTGAGAAAAGCATAAATTAGCAATTTTCCCTCAAATCACATCCTGCGAGGTGGCTGCAAGTGGCTTAGAACCCGAGAGTCTCTCCTGACTACTAGACCTTAGCTAAGGGAAAGCCTTTGTTTGCTCTACTAGTTATTTCTGCTTAATCAAGTGCTCATTTAAAAATCTCACAAATGCCTACACCATCATTTCATGGACGTAAAAGTTTTAAAATCCCACTTCTACTTAAACTTTGTTTGTTTGGTTTTTTTTTTTTTTTTTGAGATAGAGTCTCACTATGTCACCCTCATTAGAGTGCTGTGGCATCACAGCTCACAGCAATAACCTCCAACTCTTGGGCTTAAGCAATTCTCTTGCCTCAGCTTCCCAAGAATCTAGGACTATAGGTGCTCACCGCAATGCCCAGCTATTTTTGGTGTTGTAGTTGTCATTGTTGTTTGGCAGGCCCAGGCCAGGTTCAAACCTGCCACCTTCAGTGTATGTGGCTGGCACCCTAGCCACTGAGCTATGGGCGCTGCCCCACTACTTTTACTTAAAAAAAAAAAACAAAAAACAAACAACTGAACAGTTTGGCTGGCATGGTGGCTCACACCTGTAATCCTAGCACTCTGGGAGGCTGAAACAGGTGGATCACTTGAGCTGAGAAGTTTGAGACCAGCCTGAATAAGAGTGAGACTCCAGTGCTATTAAAAAAAAAAAAAAGAAAGAAAACTAAGTGGATGTTGTAGTGGATGCCTGAGTCCCAGCTACTTGGGAGGCTGAGGCAAGGGAATTGCTTGAGCCCAAGAGTTTAAAGTTGCTGTGAGCTAGGATGCCACAGCATTCTACCAAGGACACAGAGTGAGATTATATCTCAAATTTAAAAAATAAACAAGCAGTTTGAACAATAAATTCCAGTTTGTTTTTCTTTGCCAATTCAGTGCTCTACTCTGATTTTATTGAAGCACTATATACAGCATTTTACAAGTTTTATTTCTCTATTACATATACGTGGCTCAGAGTTCAGCATTAATCCCACAGCTTCCAGCTTATCCTAGCATTGGACATCACCTTCCCCACTTTGACAAGCAGTTGCTTCTGTGCCAGCTATCTCTGAAATTCCAAAGAGGGTTAATGAAACTCTCTTCACCACATTTTAAAATGGGCTCAATGCAGGAACACCTGCTCACGGCCACCATCCTGCTGTTCCACTAAAGAGCCATCTTAGAATCTTGGCCCTTAAAGCCAATTCAGTTGGCTGTCATCTTGGTTTGAATTTTGTATTGAATTAAGAAAACTTAGCTCCTTGGTTCAGGTGCCTTTCTAACATGAGTCTTTCCAAAGTGAGTTCCAAGTCTCATTTTTTTCAGGTGAGAAAGCAAGGCCACCCTAAGATGTGACGAACTCCATAGGTGACTGACTATCCAGTTCCCACACCCCTTACCCCTCGCCTTGTCTTCACACCTTGCAGGCACCCATGAGTGGCCAGCACAGGCTCTAGTCTTCCCTGCCTGTGACTCTCTCTGCCTTCCTCTTACCATGACATCCATGAAGTTGGGGCATTTTGTCAGTTAACGGACAGGTGTTTGTGTAAGGCGCAAAGACAAGCCCTGTCTGGATCTGACCGAGTGATTCTGACAGTGGGCTAGGAGCCAGGAGGAGCTGAGGACAGCGGGTTTTGGAGGCAGTCACCCTTCTGCAGAGAGCTGCAGCATCATGTCTAAACCCACCAGTTGGACCTCTGCCAAAGACTTGGTGTGTTAATGGGAAAATGGGTTAAATGATGAATAACGGTACCTACCATGTTCAGTCTGATGCGTCATCATGAAAACTAAATGAAAAAGAAGTGAGCAGACACCGTAAGTTACAAGGTTTATCATCCTAAGTTGTTATCATACTTAGTCTATCAAGTTAAACTCCTCTCCCTGCCTAATTTTTTGGTAATTGCGTGGCACTTGACCTCAGAAAGCTGCCCGACCTTGGGGCTCTTAGATCCGACTGTGTCCTGGTTCTCCCAGGTATTCTGAGCAGGGAACTCTGAGTTCTCAGGTCTCCACACTGTCATTCCCCCAAACCTGCCTTCCCAACCCTGGAAAAGCTACTCATTCTCAATATCTTTTCTTTATGGTCTTACTTTCATGTAAGGAACTTAGGTGTGAAGGAAGATGTATTTTGTTGGGGTCCCACCACAAGAGCAACTTCCGCTGAGAACTTTGGAAACTGGTGGTGATTGACTGAAGAAATATAGAGTTAGAAGCCACAGTAAAGACAAGAAACATAGCATAGAATTAAAAGTGGGAGCTCAGGGGTCCAGTGCCCATTGTAGGATATATATATTTTTTTTTTTTTTTTTTTTTTTTAAAGAGACAGAGTCTGTCTCACTTTGTCGCCCTCGGTAGAGTGCTGTGATGTCACAGCTCACAGAAACTGCCAGCTCTTGGGCTTAGGTGATTCTCTTGCCTCAGCCTTCCTAGTAGCTGGGACTACAGGTGCCTGCCACAAAGCCTGGCTATTTTTTGTCACGGTTTGGCCAGGGCTGCGTTTGAACCCACCACCCTTGGTGTATGGGGTGCCCCACCTCCCCATCACAGGATTCTGGCAATGGCCCAGAGTGTTTGCTCTACTCTGATTTTATTGAAGCCTGTTCTCCCAAAGGTAAGATGAGGGAGGGAACAAAGACATCAGCATTTTCTCAGGTTGATCATATCAGTTCCTATTGTTATTATTAACCTTAAGGGTGGCCTTCAGAAATCTGAAATCCCAGCCTTGTATTGGGAAAGCCTCCTGCTTGAGGTCACACACACAGATTTCTAAGGAGGTTTTAAGCTCTGCTAGTTTTCTGTGGAGTAAAACGCCACTTGTGTTAATCTCTGAGGGATTGGCGGAAAGGAGGCGTTTTCTTCCCATCACCACCACAGAGGATTTTCCTCTGTGATAAGGGATATAAGCTCTTCTGTCCATATCTCAGACCTCAAGCTACTCCCTTGGTCTCCCCCTCCCCTGCCCTCCGCCCCCCTCTACTGCCCCCTTCCCTTCCCTGCCCTTCCCTTGCTGTCGCGGTGGGTAGTATACTGTGGCATCGTAGCTCATAGCGACCTCAAACTCCTAGGCTCAAGTGATCCTCTTGTCTTAGTTTTTTAATTTTTAGTAGAGACGAAGTCTTGCTTTTGGTCAGGCTGTCTCCAACTGGTGAGCTCAAGCAATCTGCCATGGCCTCCCAGAGTGCGAGAATTACAGGTGTGAGCCACTGTGCCAGCTCATGGTTTTCTTGTTATGTCTAGATATAGGAATAGATACAGATGTGTGTTTACACACGTGGCCCTGCTCTGTCCATGGAAGCAACGGTACCTCACAGCAGCAAGCATAAGACTCAGATCTTGGATTCTAATATCATTCTCCACTGAAAGGAGCCAGTGCTTCTTGAAAAACGTCAAATTCCAGGCTGCTCAGGAAAAATGCAAATTGAACCTGGGGCATTTGTACCAGCAAGTGAGGAAATGCCAGGGATGACAGGGACATGTTGGAAAGAACTGACACGTATCTGAGCATTGGAATAAATAGAGACAATAATAATAACCCACTGAATAAAATAAGAATCCATGAACCTCCTTTGAGAAAAATAAAGGAATAAGAAATACAGTAGAATGCCAGTCAATAAAAGTAGAAGAAATGATGGGATTCAAAAATTGTCATTTGGCATTCATGAAGGTAATAATTCAAGCAAGAAGCATCTGTGATGAGGAAGAGGATACATAGTATCAAAGTCTCTACTGGCAAGAAAGTACCTGTACAGCACAGAAATGTGGCAGGCACCATCTTAACCAAATGATGAAAGTGAATGTCAGGTGGTGCCTGTGGCTCAGTGGGTAGTGTGCCGGCCGCATGTACTGAGGGTGGCGTGTTCGAAACTGGCCCTGGCCAAACTGCAACAAAAAAATAGCTGGGTGTTGTGGCGGGCACCTGTAGTCCCAGCTACTCAGGAGGCTGAGCCAAGAGAACCGCCCAAGCCCAGGAGTTGGAGGTTGCTGTGAGCTGTGATGCCACAGCACTCTACCAAGAGCAACACAGTGAGACTCTATCTCTTAAAAAAAAAAAAAAAAGTGAGCGTCACTAGCCACGAGACAACTTGCACCACCTGATAGGATGCTCTGGGGAGAACGTAGCATCACTTTTGTGGTATTCTTAACCTAAACTGCATAAGTTGAGTGCAATCATGAGAAAATAGCAGACAAATGCAATTTGAGGGACATTCTGCAAGGTGATTGGGCTATACTCTAACAGTATCAAGGTCATTAGAGGGTAACAGTGGAGGAAATGTCCTGTCCGAAGGAGAGGAGAAAGAACGTTGCACAGCAGCATGTGCCCAGGCTGGATCCTCAGCCTCTCAAGGGACATTATTGGGATAATCTGCATGATTGTAACGAGGTCTGTGGGTCAGATGGGAATATTGCATCAATATTAATTTCCAGATTTTGCTGGTTGTGCTGTGGTTGTGCAGGAAGGAGAGTGACCTTATTTTTAGGAAATGCCAGTTATTTAGGAGTAATGGGACATCATGTCTGCAACTTACTCTCAGATGCTCCAGAAAATCAAATACAGATAGATAAAGAGATAGAAGGAAAGACAGGACAAATATAGTAAGACGTTAACAATCGGGGAATGAAGATGTGGGATACGTGGGATTCTTTCTCTACTTTACTGTTGCAACCTTTTTATTAGTTTGAAATCAATTCAAAATAAAAAAAGGTTTTCAAAAGCATCAAATATGCTGTGAACTGTGGTGCCATGGCACTCTACCAAGGGTGACAGAGTAAGACTCTCTCTCTAAAAGAAAAAAAAAAAGCATCAGATGAATAATGTCAAAACAGAGACACATGGAGAGAGTGAAACAAACGGGAGCCTTAAGTTCAGCCTTCCCATGTGGGGTAACAGGACAGAAAGGGAAACAAGAACATGGGGAGGGCCGGAGCAAGATGGCAGACTAGAAACAGCTCCTTACCACTTGAGGCAAAACAGGAAAGAGAACTCCAGCCTCCTCTGGCTGCGGGGACCCACCCAGGGACATCACTCCAGGGGCACAGTAAGCAGTGGTGAACTACAGAAGCCAGCAAGGAGGTTGGAGCTGAGGAAAACCAGCACAGAAGGCAAGTGCTTGGGAATGGGCATGGGCTGGCCGGCCAGCCTGCCTGCAGAGGACTGGGGACAGAAAAGGGCTGCCTGCACTTTTGTGATTTTGGACTAAACTGCTCCCTGGAGATAACTTGGAAGGCTTAAATGAGTCAGTGGACTTAAATAACGTCCAGTGGCAGGGATTAAATACCAGACGGGTTGGCTCTCCCACTACCTTGTCTACTAACTGGGCCCCACCATTGTGGGAAGGCCGTGTGAGAGGCATGGTCCACAGGATTCTCTGCACGGCTGGCCTGGCACACCTGCTGAGCTTGGGCAGCTGTCCTTGGGGCGAGCTGAGTGCCCCCCATCCCAGGAAAAATCACTTTGATGTCAAAGGGCACTCACTGTTTGACATGCTTCCTAAGGAAGCTGGCAAGAGCTTGAGGAACCCAATCCCATGGAAACTGAATGCTGATGAAGTGACCAGGCCCTGATTGAGGGCAAATAAGTCAGGAAGATAAGACTCCATCTTCTCTGGAAGAAAAAAGTGGCTTCCAGCCCTTAATTTATACAGCGAAATCACCCTGAGTTTTCTGTCTCCTAACACCACAGTGCCCCCCGTGTCCAGGCAATATATTGCTCAATTATTTATTGACATATATATGTATATATATATCATTCATTTTTTCCTTTAGTTTCTTCCCCTCTTCTTTGTTGTTGTGGTTATTGTTTTGACGGTTTTTTGTTTGTTTGGTTGTATTTTTAATTTTTTAATTTTACTTCTTTAATAGCAAATATTCCTCTGTTTTTGTTATAGTTTTTCAGCCCCTTTTATTCTTTTTTATTTCTCTCCTTGTTTTTCTCTTGGTAGAGAGTTTTCTACTTTTCTAATCTCTCCCACACAAATTTCTCAGAAATCAGTTAAGATAGCCTAGTTTTTCCCTATATCTTCTATAATAGTATTTTTACTTTTCTTTATTATTTTTTTTTTTGCAGTTTTTGGCTGGGGCTGGGTTTGAACCCATCACCTCCAGCATATGGGGCTGGTGTCCTACTCCTTTGAGCCACAGGTGCCACCTGCTTTTCTTTATTTTTAT
The DNA here is from genome assembly GCF_000181295.1 of Otolemur garnettii. NCBI lineage: Eukaryota > Metazoa > Chordata > Mammalia > Primates > Galagidae > Otolemur > Otolemur garnettii. Next base: position 2,532,857 of record NW_003852556.1, on the reverse strand, counting down.
TTCTTTATTTATTTATTTTGAGACAGAGTCTCACTATGTCACCCTTAGTAGAGTGCTGTGGTGTCACAGCTCACAGCAACCTCAAACTCTTGGGCTTAAGCAATTCTCTTGCCTCAGCCTCCTAAGTAGCTGGGACTACAGGCGTTCACCATATTGCCCGGCTATTTTGGGGTTGCAGTTGCTTAGCTGGCCTGAGCCAGGTTCAAACCCGCCACTCTTGGTGTATGTGGCTGGTGCCATAACCACTGTGCTATGGACGCTGAGCCTATCTTTAAATTTTTTCTGTGAGTGGTGCGACTCACAGTGTTGGTCTGACTTCAGGGTAACGGCACTGTTCAGGCTCAAGAAGGTCATGAGCTCACGGTCTAGGGTATCCTTCTAGCTTTGGCATCTGGAAAGACGGTGCTGGTAGGTCCCCACTGTGATATACTGCTTTTCTTTCTTTCTTTCTTTCTATGTTAGGAGGAGGTGGAGTCTTGCTTTTGCTCAGGCTGGTAAAAAGCTCCTGACTTCAAGGGATCTGCCTAACTCAGCTCTCCAAAGGCCTAATTTGCAAGTGTGGCCATAGCACCCTGCCACACTTCCCCTGTTGTTCTCGTTCTCTCTTTCTGCCTTTCTTCTCTCCTTTTCTTCAATTCCTTTCTTTCACCCTCTTTTTCTTTCTCTTTCTCTTTCTCTTTTTCTTTTCTATCTCCCTTCTCACCCTTTACCCTTCTCTTCCTTTTGGTCTTACACTAAGAGGCCACTTCAATACCTAAGCTCAGAAACAAGATAAAGTAAAGCAAAGGAGACAGTGAGAAGGGAAAAGTAGGGGAAGGAAGAGAACAAGAAGAAACCACACATGAGGAGGAACCAATAGAAACATGCTGGTGGGCAGTGCCTGTGGCTCAGTGGGTAGGGCACCAGCCCCATATACTGAGGGTGGCAGGTTTGAACCTGGCCCCAGCCAAACTGCAACAAAAAAATAGCCGGGCATTGTGGTGGGTGCCTGTAGTCCCAGCTACTTGGGAGGCTGAGGCAAGAGAATCGCCTAAGCCCAGGAGTTGGGGGTTGATGTGAGCTGTGATGCCATGGCACTCTACTATGGGTGATAAAGTGAGACTTTGTCTCTTAAAAAGAAGAAAGATTCTAGCAACATGAAAAACTAAGACAGAGCAACCGACCAGACCATGAGCTAGGATGGATTCCACCTCAGAGGATTCCACCTATAAAGAATTAATTGAAATGATAGAAAGGGAATTTAAAATATGGATGGCAAATGCAATAAAGGGAATTAATGAGAAAGTAGGAAAAAAAAACAAAAACTGGATGAAAGTTAAGAAGAAAATAGAGGCTTGGCACCTGTGGCTCAAGCGGCTAAGGCGCCAGCCACATACACCTAAGATGGCGGGTTCGAATCCAGCCCGGGCCCGCCAAACAATAATGATGGCTGCAACCAAAAAATGGCCAGGCATTGTGGTGGGCGCCTGTAGTCCCAGCTACTTGGGAGGCTGAGGCAGGAGACTCGCTTGAGCCCAGGAGTTGGAGGTTGCTGTGAGCTGTGATGCCATGGCACTCTACCCAGGGGGATAGCTTGAGGCTCTGTCTCAAAAAAAAAAAAAAAAAAAAAAAGAAGAAGAAGAAGAAAATAGAATAATGGTAGAGCTCAATGAATTGAAAGAGTCAGAAAGTATAAGTAACAGTTTAGACCATGGAGAAGAAAGAATCTCAGAGCTAGAGGATAAAGCTCTTTTTTTTTTTTTCTGAGACAGAGTCTCACTTTGTTGCCTTCAGTAGAATGCTGGTGTGCCATAGCTCACGGCAACCTCAAACTCTAGGGCTCAAGCAATCCTTTTGCCTGAGCCTCCCAGGTTAGTTGGGCTACACTACTGCCACAATGCCTGGCTATTTTTTTTTTTTTTAAAGAGACAAAGTCTCTTGCTCAGGCTGGTCTCATACTTGTGAGCTCAAGCAATCCACCTGCCTCAGCCTCCCAGAGTGCTAGTATTACAGGCATGAGCTACCATGCCCAGCAAGGATAAAGCTCTTGAGCTAACCCAGGTAGTTAAAGAGGCAGAAAAGAAGAGAGAGAAAGCAGAACACTCACTCATAGAATTATGGATCTTCATGAAGTGTTCAAATATACAAATTATAGTTGTCCCTAAAAGGGAAGAAGAATGTCCCAAAGAAATGGAAACGCTACTGGAGGATATCATAAATGAAAATTCCCCAAGTTTCACTAAAGATTCCAAAACACTTCAATTAGAGGGTTATTGAACCCTGGATCATCTCAACACAAATAGAGCATCTCCAAGCATGTTGTAATAAACCTGTATAAAGTCAAGACAAAAGAGAAAATTTTTCATGCAGCCAGGAATAAATGACAATTATCCTATAGGGCAGATCCATGAGAGTAACAGTGGACTTTTTAGCTGAAACTTTCCAAGCCAGAAGAGAATGGTCATCTACCTTTAACCTTATTAAACAAAACAATTTTCAGCCCTGCTAAACTAAGCTTCAGAATCAATGGAGAAATTAAATCTTTTACTGATACACAAACATTGAGGAAATTCATCACAACAAGACCAGCTCTATAGGAAATACTAAGACCTATTCTCCACACTGACCATGACAACGGACCACCAGCAAAGTAACAGCCAGAAACTAAAGGACAAAACCTAGTTTCCACAATGACACAAGGATAAAACTAAGCTACAGTATTTCACAAAATAAGATGAGTAGAACTCCACCACACTTATCAATTCTCTCAACAAATGTTAATGGCTTGACTTTCCCACTAATGAGACTGGGTAAAAGAGCACAAGCCATCCATGTGTTGTGTCCAGGAAACACACCTAACCTTGAAGGACAAAACAAGACTCAGGGTGAGGGTTGGATGACAATATTTCATGCAAATGCAAACCAGAAAAAGGGAAGGGTCACAATCTTATTTTCAGATACAAATGGATTAAAGCAACTAAAATTAAGAAAGACAAAGATGGTCATTTCATTGTGGTCAAGGGAACAATACAACAAAAGCACATTTCAATTCTAAATATTTATGCACCAAACTTACATGCTCCCAGATTTATGAAACAGACTTTGATTGGTGTGAGCAATATTATATCACACAACACCATAATATCTAGGGACTTTAACACCCCTCTGGCAGAACTGGACAGATCCTGTAAACACAAACTAAACAAAGATACAAGAGACTTAAATGAGAGCCTAGAACAAATGACCTTAATAGACATACACAGAACACACCTTCCCAAAGCTAAGGAATATATATTCTTCATGTTAGCTCATAAAACATACTCCAAAATAGAGCAGATCCTAGCATACAAATAAAACCTCAACAAAATTGAAAGAAATAAAATTATACCTTTTATCTTCTCAGACCACAAGATGATAAAGGTGGAAATCAACTCCAACAAAAATTTTCATCCACACACAAAGACATGAAAATTAAACAACTTTATGCTGAATGACAGTTGGATCAAGGAAGAGATAAAGAAGGAAAGGAAATTGTTAAATTCCTTGAATGTAACAACAATGACGCTACAAGTTACCAAAACCTGTGCAATATTGCAAAAACAGTCCAGAGGGAAATTTAGCATATTAGATGCCTACATGCAAAAAACAGAAAAAGAGCACATCAACAATGTAATGAATCATCTTAAGGAAATATAAAAAGGAAAGCAATGTAATTCTAAACCTACCAGAAGAAAAGAACCAAAATTAAATCAGAAATAAATGACATTGAAAACAAAAGAATCATAAAGAAAATTAAAGAAGCAAAAAGTTCTTCAAAAAGATAAATAAAATCGATAAACCTTTGGCCAGATTAACTAGAAATAACAAAGTTCTAATTGAGATTATCTCTAATAACTTCAATCAGAAATGAAAAAGGGAAATAACAGATATCACAGAGGTAGATACAAGAGATTATCTCTGACTACTACAAGAAACTGTATCCCCAGAAATTTGACAATGTGGAGGAAATGGATCAATACCTGGGATCACACCATCTTCCTAGACCTAACCAAGAAGAAATAGATCTCTTGAACAGACCAATATCAAGCACTGAGATTGAAGAAACAACAACAAAAAAATCTTCCAACAAAAAAAGCTCTGGACTGGATGGCTTCACACCAGAATTCTATCAAATCTTCAAAAAAGAGCTTGTACCTATACTGCAGAACCTATTTTCAAAACATTGAGAAGGAAGTAACCTTCCCCAGCATGTTCTATGAAGCAAACATCACCCTAATACAAAAACCAGAAAAGGACCCAACTAAAGAAGCCAGTTTCACTAATGAATATTGATGAAAAAAATAATAAAATCTTGGCCAATAGATTACAGCTATACATTAAAAAAAATTATACATCATAATCAAGTAGGCTTCATCCCAGGGATGCAAAGCTGTTTTAACATATGCAGATGCATAACTGTAATTCACCATATGAACAGAAGCAAAAACAAAGACCATATGATCTCTTGATAGATGCAGAAAAAGCATTTGATAAAATTCA
>NW_003852556.1:2526225-2528164 GCF_000181295.1 Otolemur garnettii | reverse complement strand
CCTGCCACAACACCTAGCTGTTTTTTTAGTTGTTGCTACAGTTTGGCCTGGGCCGAGTTTGAACCCACCACCCTTGATATATGGGGCCAGCGCTCTACCCACTGAGCCACAGGTGCTGCTCCAGCATCCCTTTCTAACACTTAAGAAAATAGGTAAAGGTGGCACTTTTCTAAAACTGATTGAAGCCATCTACAATGAACCCATAGCTAATATCATACTGAATGGAGTAAAACTGAAAGCTTTTCACTTAGAACTGGAACAAGACAAGGATGTCCACTATCACCACTGTTATGCAACATAGTGCTGGAAGTTCTAGCCAAGGCAGGAGAAGGATATAAAGGGCATCCAAATGGGAACAGAGGAGGTAAAATTCTTACTCTTTGACAGTGATGTGATCTTATACTTAGAAAACCCCAGAGACTCAACCACAAGATTCCTAGAAGTGATCAAGAAATACAATAATGTCTCAGGGTATAAAATCAATGTTTAAAAATCAGTAGCCTTTGTGTATGCCAATAACAGCAAAGTTGAGAAGCTAATCATAGACATAATTTCCTTCACAGTAGCTTTAAAGAAAATGAAATACCTAGGAATATACCTAACAAAAGAGGTGAAAGACCTATACAAAGAGAATTATAAAACCCTAAAGAAAGAAACAGCAGAAGACAGTAACAAATGAAAGAATATACCATGCTCTTGGCTGGTAAGAATCAACATTGTTAAAATGTCTATACTACCCAAAGCAATCTACTGATTCAATGAAATTCTTATTAAAATACCAACATCATACTTTGAAGAAATGAAAAGATAGTTCTTCATTTCATAAGAACCAGAAAAAAACCCATACAGCTAAGAAAATTTTTAGTAATAAAAGCAAAACTGGAGGCATCACTCTACCAGACTTTAGGCTATCTTATAAGTTCACAGTAATTAAAACAGCATGGTTGCTGGGTGCCTGTAGCACAGTGGTTATGGTGTCAGCCACATGCACCGAGGTTGGCGGGTTCAAACCTGACCCCAGGCCAGCTAAACAACAATGACAACTGTAACAAAAAAAATACTGGGCATTGTCGTGGGTGCCTGTAGTCCCAGCTACTTGGGAGGCTGAGGCAAGAGAATTGTTTAAGCCCAAGAGTTTGAAATGGCTGTGAGCTATGACACCATGGCACTCTACCGAGGGTGACATAGTGAGACTCTGTCTCAGAAAAAAAGACATAGACATATGGAACTGAATAGAAAACTAAGTGATGAAACCAGTCTCCAGTTGCCATCCAATCTTTGATAAACCAAATAAAAATATATACTGGGGAAAAGAGTCCCTATTCAATAAATGATGCTGAGATAACAGGATAACCACATGCAAAAGACTGAAACTGTATGCTCACCTTTCAACACTTGATAGGGAAAAGTGGCGCCCCAGCCAGCTCAGCCGAGCAGGGCCTGGGGAGGGGACCTGCCACCTCCTCTTGGTGACAGCAGCTGGCAAAGAAACCGGCAGGCTGGAGCAAGGGGGGGAGCTTTCTTCCCCCAGAGGCTCCAGCAGAGTGGTGCTAGAGGACCTGCCAATCAAGGGAAAACTGGTGCCCATCCCTGATTGGTCCATTTTCAATCCTGCTCCTGATTGGTCCATTTTATAGACCAATCACAGCTAAGCTATTACACCTATATAAGACCCTGAGCAGAGAGCCTGCGGGTAGATCGTCTAGCAGACCTTAGAGGAAGATAGAGCAGAAGAACAAGACTTCAGGCTGTTGCAGACCTTTGAGGAAGAAGAGAGAGCTGTGGCACTTCTACTGCTGATCCTGCTCTGCAAAGAGGCTTGGCTCTTTATAGGAGTTGTAACACTCCTACTGCTGATCCTGCTCTACAAAGAGGCTTGGTCCTTTGCTGATCCTGCCCTGCAAAGAGGGTTGGTCCTTTGTAAGAGCTGTAGCACTTC
>NW_003852556.1:2515431-2526205 GCF_000181295.1 Otolemur garnettii | reverse complement strand
CTACAAAGAGGCTTGGTCCTTTGCTGATCCTGCCCTGCAAAGAGGGTTGGTCCTTTGTAAGAGCTGTAGCACTTCCGCTGCTGATCCTGCTCTACAGGGAGGCTTGGTCCTTTGTAAGAGCTGTAGCACTTCTGCTGCTGGTCCTGCCCTGCAAAGAGGCTTGGCCCTTTGTAAGAGCTGCAGCACATCTATCCTGCTCTACAAAGAGGCTTGGCTCTTTGTAAGAGTTGTTTTCATAAGAGTTATAACACTTGCATCCTGCCCTGCAAGGAGGTTTGTTCTTTGAGCTGTAAATAAAACCTCACTGTTCATTCTATGGTCCGTCAATTCATTCATTGAAATGAATCGTCGAGACCAAGAGCCTGGAAATCCAGTGTTAGAAATCGGTATCACACTTACAAAAATTGACTCAAGATAGAGAAAAGATTTAAATTTAAGACATGAAACAATAAAAATCCTAGAAGAAAGTGTGGGAAGAACTCTTGAGGATGTTGGCCCGGGGAAAGATTTTATCAAGAGGATTTCAGTGGCAATTGCAACAACAAAAATAAACAATGGGACTTAATTAAGTTGAAAAGCTTCCACACAGCCAAGGACACAAAGCAAATAGACAACCTTCAGAATAGGAAAAGATATTTGCATGTTATGAATCTGACAAAGCCTTGATAACTAGGATCTATAGAGAACTTAATGAACAAAAAAGACTCAACAATCCCATCTACCAATGGGCAAGAGACATAAACAGAATCTTCTCTCAGGAAGACAGACGAATAACTGACTAACATATGAAAAAATGCTCATTGTCCCTAATCATCACATAAATGCAAATCAAAACCACCCTGAGATATCATCTAACCCCCGTGAGAATAGCCCACATCACAAAGTCCTAAAGTTTCAGATACTGGCACAGATGTGGAGAGGAGGAAACACTTTTGTACTGTTGGTAGGACTATAAACTCACACAGCCTCTTTGGAAAGAAGTATGGGAAATCCTTAAAGAACTCAAATTAGACCTCTCATTTGACCCTGCAGTCCATTACTACGCATCTACCCCGAAGAAAAAAATCATTTTATCATAAAGACATTTGTACTAGATTGTTTATCACAGCTCAATTTATAATCACCAAGACGTGGGAATGACATAAATGCCCATCAACTCAGGAATGGATTAACAAGCTATGGTCTATGTACATCATGGAAGATGGGGCCTCTACATCTTTAGTATTAACCTGGATGGAGTGGGAACACATTTTTCCTGGTAATGTATCATAAGAATGGAGAAAGCAAATATCCAATGTACTCAATGCTAATATGGAGCCAGTAGATGATCTAATACATGCACACAGAGGAGAAAACTCAGTTCAATTCGAGTTGGGGGGAATTGGTGTGCTCCCACTTAGTGGGCACAAGGGGTGTGTGGCACACCTTTGGGTGCGGCCACAACTACAAGAGGGACTCTACCTAACAAATTCAAATCTGTGACATGGTTGTACCCTCACATTAACCTGAAATTTTAGAAAAAGGAAATTAAGAACATTGCTAACTACAAAGTAGGTCTGGTCACTACAAACCAGCGTACCCTGAATGGCACGTGCCTTCTTTCCTGGTGTCCGCTAAAGAGGTAAAAATTATATTATTTATTGGAAAACCTCAATAGGATAAATCTAGTTGACAATCGGTTATTTCAGTGAGAAGACAAATATGTGAACAAACAGCTTTAAAGATCCCCTCTGCCAACCAGATTGGACAACAAAACTCCAAACAATCCTTTTTTTTTTTTTTTTTTTGCCTCTGAAATTACAAAACATATTTAGTTCCTGAAATAATGTGGAGCTGGATAGTCATGTGTTTATCCAAAAGACATTATATTTCAAACTTTAGAGTTTTGTTGAAGTATCAGATTGTTCTCAGAGAAAATTTCACAGTAAGTACTAGGCCACTGTGGTGACAAATCTAATTGTTAGTTTCATTTTTATCTGTGTTGCTGTTTCTATTGTGCCTGCTTTTATGAGTTTTTAGAAAGTGTATTTGCTTGTTTTAAAATTTTTCAAATACAATGTCAACATTTTTCTGTATAAATAAAAATCTTGTCTTCTATTTTTATATTGCCTACAAAATAAATGTAGGTTTTATAATTAGAGAGAGACAATAAATAGTTTTAAGTTACTTTCTTATCCTCTGGAGTCCATCAGTTACAAGGTGAGTACGAAGGAGACCTAAGGACCAGAGAGGTGAAAGCTTTGTGAGATGTTCCTTGTCAGTGGCAGAGACAGGAGTGATGTTCTGGTGCTGACACACTCACATCCCCTTCCTCTTCCCTCCCTTGAATGTCTGCAGGGCGGCTGAACTGTAAGCATGAGGAAGGCCTCAGACTCTGGGTACACCTCAGATTGAATTGCTACTTTTCTCAACCTTTCAAAATGGGTTAAGAATCAATTTAGAGTTACTCTTATGGGAGAAGGCTAATAGAAATTTTAATGAAAATGTTGACTTTGACAGGACTAGAACTCAATAGCTTTGAATTTGGAGGCAAAGCCTTTTCCCTTAAGACCACAGAGTCCGGGTGGCGCCTGTGGCTCAAAGGAGTAAGGCGCCAGCCCCATATGCCAGAGGTGGTGGGTTCAAACCCAGCCCCAGCCAAAAACTGCAAAAAAAAAAAAAAAAAAAAAAAAAGAACCCACAGAGTCTTAGGTTAGCAGCGCCCAAAATCAGAGATAGAAAAGGAGTCACGGGGATGCTGCGTTCCCTAGATGCCCTTGCCACACACTGGGCATGGCAGAAGAGTAACTAATGGCCACTGTCCCCTAAAGCCAGACTCAGACATTTCACAAATAGTGTCACCCTGAGACCTTCCAGACATGCCAGAAATGCATGAACACAGTGGGACCTCTCAGGAGAGCCTGCCCTGCCCAATGCCTTTCTGCAGGAAATGTGGAGTCACTCATGTCCTTCTCTCACATCCCTGCCATGCACCATGACAGCAAGAAGAAGACCCAGGCTCAAGGCAGCCAGACCCCACTGCTGCCACTGCCTGGCCTGGCCTGCTCCGAGCTCACGTGCACCCACTGAGCCCCACTGTTGCTCTTCATGCCATAAAGGAGGAGGCAAAGGCCAGCAGGAAGGTCCTGGCCTTTTTCCTTCCAGACCTTTGATGCCACCAAATACCATCGCAGAAGGCAGAGCTCTGGTGTGAAGGTAAACATAGTTTCTAAGGCTGGATGGAGGGAATGGTGTTGTCCGGGGTGAAAGTGCCCCTGTGTGTCCTCACACATGAGCCTGAGGAAGTGTGCAGATTTCAAGGGAAGCAAATTATATTGGGCCAAGTGTGGTTAGTACAAACTGAGAGCTTAGGACTGTTGATTTGCAGGTAGTTTAAAATCCAATATGGGCCATTAAGAAGGCACCTGCCCTGGGTCCGGTGGGGGTGACCTTTCCAGAGGCCAGGACATTGAGTGTGGCAGCTGTGGCCAGGAGCACTGAACAAGGGGGCTTTGTCCCCTCTTTGTGAGGTGAGGCAGGGCTGCAAAGGAGGACAGTATGGGGCACAGTACCTCAGAGTATCAAGTATGGAGGACAGTCTGGGTCAGGGGCTGATGAACGAGACCAGGACAAAGAATGGGCAAGAAGGAAGGTAGTGAGGCCTGTGGGCAGTCCTGGGACATTGTCTCAGCCTGAATGGACAGGAAGGAAGGAGGTGAGGCCTGCAGGGAGTCCTGGGACATTGTCTCAGCCTTGAATGGACAGGAAGGAAGGAGGTGAGGCCAGTGGGGAGTCCTGGGACATTGTCTCAGCCTGAATGGACAGGAAGGAAGGAGGTGAGGCCTGCAGGGAGTCCTGGGACATTGTCTGAGCCTGAATGGACAGGAAGGAAGGAGGTGAGGCCTGTGGGCAGTCCTGGGACATTGTCTCAGCCTGAATGGACAGGAAGGAAGGAGGTGAGGCCAGTGGGGAGTCCTGGGACATTGTCTCAGCCTGAATGGACAGGAAGGAAGGTGGTGAGGCCTGCGGGGAGTCCTGGGACATTGTCTCAGCCTTGAATGGACAGGAAGGAAGGAGGTGAGGCCAGTGGGGAGTCCTGGGACGTTGTCTCAGCCTTGAATGGACAGGAAGGAAGGAGGTGAGGCCTGCGGGGAGTCCTGGGACGTTGTCTCAGCCTGAATGGACAGGAAGGAAGGAGGTGAGGCCTTCGGGGAGTCCTGGGACATTGTCTCAGCCTTGAATGGACGGGAAGGAGGGTGCTGAGGCCTGCGGGGAGTCCTGGGACGTTGTCTCAGCCTGAATGGACAGGAAGGAAGGAGGTGAGGCCTGCGGGGAGTCCTGGGATGTTGTCTCAGCCTTGACTGGACAGGAAGGAAGGAGGTGAGGCCAGCGGGGAGTCCTGGGACATTGTCTCAGCCTTGAATAGACAAGAAGCAAGGCAGTGAGGCCAGCGGGGAGTCCTGGGACATTGTCTTAGGCCTTGGTGGAAGCCAACCCCTTCACCATGTCATCTGATTCTTCTCTGGGTCTCTGGAGATTAGATTACTAAACATTGTCATCTGTTTCTGTGGCCTTTGAGCCTCAGGTTAAGGTCTTCTTTTGAGGTGGATTCCTTTTTGGAGAAAGACTTGTGTTTGCTAAGTCCTTAAACATAAACCCAAGGTTGTACTTTTACTTCAGAGACAGGGTCACGTACTATCTTCCAGGCTGAAGTGCAGTGGTGTCACCGTAGCTCACTGCAACCTCCTGGGCTCAAGTGATCCCCCCGCCTCGGCCTCCCAGAGTGTGGGGATTACTTGTGTGAGCTCTGAGTCTGGCCCCAGCGGTTGTGCTTTCTGAAGTTTTGCTGAGATGTCACTGATTCAGTAAGCTGATTAATGCCCCCACCAAAAATAACCGCTCTTTAATCTCCTTTAATGTGAATGTGTCCTTGTATGTCAAAAGGGACTTTGCAGATGTGATTAAATTAAGGCTGCTGTAATCTGGATATTTTGCTGTATTGCTTGCATGGGCCCTAATGGAACTGCTGGGGTCCTTACTCAAGGGACACAAGATCAGAGAGTAAGTGGCACCACAAAGTTGAGTTGGGGTGTCTGAGAGAGGTGTGGGCTCAGCAAAGATGGAGGCTGGAAGCTGGGGAGAAGGGTCGGGCAGGCGGGACCACACGCTATGCCCAGAAGCTGGAGCTTTCTAGAAGAATTAGCACCTTTGTTTTGTTTTGTTTTGGCTGGGGCTGGGTTTGAACCTGCCACCTCTGGCATATGGGGCCAGCGCCCTATCCTTTTGAGCCACAGGCACCGCCTGAGGCATTGGCACCTTAATGTTGGCCCAGAAAATGTGATTTCAGAGTTCTGGGCTCCAGAACTGTCAAAAAGTAAATCTGAGTTGTGTCAAGCCAGTGACTCTGGTGGGGATTGGCTGAAGCAGCAATAGAGAACCCAGTGTCTGTCCTCCTGCCGGGGCTAGGGTCAATTGGCTGAAGCAGCAATAGAGAACCCAGTGTCTGTCCTCCTGCCGGGGCTAGGGTCAGTCTCGGTGCAGCGTCTTTCCAGAGGCTGGGTCTCTGACCCAGAGACCACCTGATGACTGTTGGGGAGGTCTGGGGAGCAGGTGGGCTTCCCCCTCTGGGACAGGTGAGCGTCATGAGGATGTGGAGTCCTTAAGGGCACAGTTGGATCCTATTGGAGCCTCCCTTACAAGGCCTGGAAGGAGCTGCTGGCTGATGATAATCATCCCACGGCTCGAGGCGGCACCTGCCCGGAGTTTCTTCCTCTGTGGGGCTGGATAACATTCCACTGGTGTCTGCACCGAGTCCTGTCTGTGGATGGACACCGCAGTTGCCTCCACCTTTGGGCTACTGTGGGTAATGCCAGGGTGCATGCATCTGTTTGTGGGTTCCATGTTTGGGGGCTGTCTCTGGTGCTGCCCTGACCTCTGTTTCTACAGCACACGGCACGTGGGACCCCAGCAGTCTGCTCTCTGTACAAGTGCTGGCTCCATTATCTCTTGGTGCAGGCTTGAGTCAGTGTGGCCCCGGGGAGCTACACCTGGCAGGTCAGCGGCTGTGAGGTGTGTCTGGTTTGAGATTCACCTCTGTATGCCTGAGGTAAGAGCCTGGCCAAGAGGATGACCTGGCGTCTGAGAGGGGTGTGACCAGGTCAGATGAGGGGAACTGTGCACGAAGAGGAAGAGTACCCCTGAGGCTCTGAAGGTGGGGACAGCCACATGAGAAGGGACACAGCAGGATCCCACCAGAGCCAGTCTGGAAGCAGAAGTGTTGGGTGCCCTCAGGTCTGAGCCGCATGGAATATCTGAGGCCAACTGGAAGACTCAGAAGGGCATTGGCAGTGGCCTGGACCCACCTGGTGGCAGTGCCAGCCACACACAGCCAACAGGCAAAGGTGGGAGCCACTGGGCCCAACAGACCCATGGCCTCCACTGCACTTTTGGGTGAGGAAGCATGTTCTTCCTTCAGCACACAGGAAGGGAAAACAGTGCCATGTGACTGAGGAGTCCGAGTGTGGGGCACAGGGCAGCCAGGGCTCAGGGTGAGAACTGCAGACAAAGGAGGAGGGTCCCCCATGGGGTCCAGTGCACCTGTCCTTAGCCGGTGCACACAAGGATGGGAAGTCGAGATGTCAGGGGCCGGTCCTAGCAGGGGCCACTTTTAGGAGCCCTCTGTGCTGCCGTTTGCTCTCAGGAAGGGGGATTGGTGCAGATTTCAGCCCCTTCAGAGTGTGGAGCCTCCCCCTTCAACGGAGATGCCTGTCCTGGGTTGACCAGGAGCTGTGTGGTTGCAGTTTGTCCCCAGAGACCCATGCTCCTTTCCGGGAGAGCTTGGAGCATGTATTGGGCATGGGCCACAGGCTGCTGACGTCCAGAGAGCAGAGGAGACTCACCTGCTGCTGGGCAGGGACTCCTCATCTGCTTCGGGGAGAGGTCACAGTCCTTAGGTCACCTTCTGGGGCCTGGAGGAGCAAGCAGGGCTCAGTAAAGCCCCGAGTTGTGGAAGCCTGTGCTGCTGCAGTTTCTACGTGTAGGTGTTACCTTGTGAGTTGAGGTGAACAGGGATGCCAGCACAGGGACGGGGTGGAGGTAGAGCAGAGCAGCCTGGCTTGGCTATCGTGCCTTTAGTTCCCAAGCCTGGGACCAGCTGTCTTCCTTCCTAGGATAGTGTTATTATGGGCACGAGCATAGCGACCACCAGCCCCTTGTTTCGGGGGTGTCAGCCCACAGTTTGGGAGCCCCCGTTGGCCCACAGCAAGGGTCTGTCTTAGTTCTAAACACAGGTTGTACTTGAGAGGGGTTCAGGGACTTGGAGCAGGAGCAAGAACAGGCTGGTGGTCTGTGAAAGCCTCTCAGTAACAAAGGTGCAGGGGCACAGACTGGGTCTAGGGCGGGCTGGCGGGGCGGCTGTGTCCCAACTGAAGGGGGCTGCCTGGAGGGTCCCTGGGCAATGGAGTGGAAAACCAGGACTGCCAACAGGCCCAGGAGAAGGGAAGAGGCTGAGATAGAGGCAGGTTGTGTAGATTGCCCAGGGCAACTGTGCACTCTGGGGACAGGGGAAGACACGTGGATGGTCCCAAGAATCCCCGAGTCCAGCAGGACTGAGGTGGGCAGCTAAGGACAGGTGGCGATTTCCCTGTGCATTGACTTAGTGTGGACACATAGGGCAGGGCCGCAGGGAGAATGTTAATCAGAGAGGCTTTCAGAGCTTGCTCCCACTTGAATGTCCAGGTGGGGATGTCTGGAGTTCAGTGTTCTGTGACGGGATCTGCGAGGTCCTCTGTGTGTGTGAGGGAAACAGACTTGTTCCCTCCCAGTGTTCACTTGGTAAAGTACGTGATTTGCAGTGTTTACTAACTATCTCTGCAGCAGCATCCTGGGGGCATCTGTCCAGGGTGAGAAGTGTCCTGGTGATGTCCATCCAGGGTGAGAAGTGTCCTGGTGATGTCTATCCAGGGTGGACAGCGTCCTGGTGGAGTCCATCCAGGGCGGGCAGCATCCTGGTGGAGTCTGTCCAGGGTGGGCAGCGTCCTGGTGGTGTTTATCCAGGGTGGACAGCATCCTGGTGGGGTCCACCCAGGGTGGGCAGTGTCCTGGTGGAGTCTGTCCAGGCTGGGCAGTGTCCTGGTGGTGTTTATCCAGAGTGGGCAGTGTCCTCATGGCGTCCATCCAGGGTTGGCAGCGTCTTGGTGGTATCCATCTGGGACAGGCAGAGCCCTGGTAGAGTCCATCCAGGGTGGGCAGCATCCTGGTGGTATTTATCCAGGGTGGGCAGTGTCCTGGTGGAGTCCATCCAGGGTGGGCAGCATCCTGGTGGTGTTCTTCCAGGGCAGGCAGTGTCTTAGTGGAGTCCTTCCAGGGCGGGCAGCATCCTGGTGGCGTCCATTCAGGCTAGGCAGCGTCCTGGTGGCATCTGTCCAGGCAGTGTCCTGGTGGTGTTCATTCAGGGTGGACAGTGTCCTGGTGGAGTCCATCCAGGGTGGGCAGCATCCTAGTGGTGTCCATTCAGGGTGTGCAGCATCCTGATGGCATCCGTTCAGGGCGGGCAGCATCCTGGTGGCGTCCATTCAGGCTGGGCAGCATCCTGGTGGCATCTGTCCAGGGCAGGCAGTGTCCTGGTGGTGTTCATTCGGGGTGGACAGTGTCCTAGTGGAGTCCATCCAGGGTGGGCAGCATCCTGGTGGTGTCCATTCAGGCTGTGCAGCGTCCTGATGGTATCTGTCCAGGGCGGGCAGCATCCTGGTGGCGTCCATCCAGGGTGGGCAGCGTCCTGGTGGTATTCATTGAGGATGGGCAGCATCCTGGTGGTGTCTAGTCAGGGCGGGCAGCGTCCTGGTGGCATCCGTCCAGGGCAGACAGTGTCCTGGTGGTGTCAATCCAGGGTGCTCATGTCAGAGAGTGGCTTGTTCTGCCCCCTCATGGGGGTTTCTGGGTAGCATCTCTAATCACTTGTCTAGTTTGTTACCAAAGCCAGTGACCAAGACAGAAGCCATCTGGGCGTCCAGAACAAGAAGACCAGGGCATAACTCGCAAACACTGTCTAGTTACGTCTACAGTGTGATGGTTGCCTCGGTGTTTGAGGGAAGACAGTGGGAGGGTTCTTAGTCTCTCCCCCTGTGAGCCTGGGGGTGTTCTGACCTCTTAAAGATCATTGTGAAAAGTGGCCCATGTGGCCTTTTCAAAACGTAAAGTGGCATCTCTGGGCCCACTAGCCGATGAGCAAGTTGATATGAACCAGGGAGCAGAGTGTGCGCTGAGGGCTGGTCTGAATTGATTAACAAATTTTCTCCCCTCAGATGGGATCCAGAAACAATCCATGTGAATTGGAGAAGCAGGAGTGAAGCGTCCTGCCCACTGGCCCTCGGCCACTGATCTTCCCTCACAGAAGGTTAGGGTTGGAGGACAGGCTATGGACAAGTTAGAGGAGGCAGAGAGGGTGAATGCTGTGGGGTGATGGCAGCAGGAAGAGATTGACTCAGGAGACAAAAACTACCCAGCATGAAACCCAGAGGCTCACACTGACTCCTACCAGGCAGTCAAGGAAGTAACACCAATTCTTCACAAAGAGAGGCCCCCCATTCTATGAGGCCTGTTACCCCAATACCAAAACCAGACAAATACCTCACAAGAGGAAAAAACTCTGAACCAGACGCGGACACCCCAGACAGAAGGCGGCAGGTGCTGGACGGCAGGTGCTGGACATCTGCTGCCCTTGGGCTTTGTTCCTGAGGGTAGGCCCGTTTCCCCTCAGATTTATTTCTATAATACCAATCCATTAAAATGCCAAAGTGCCTACAGGTGACTATTCCTCTTTGCTTTAGACTCCCAAATTTTTTCATCTATTTGAGGTCCTTCTTTTCTTTTTTTTTCTTTTTTGAGACAGAGTCTCAAGCTGTCCCCCTGGGTAGAGTGCTGTTGCATCACAGCTCACAGCAACCTCCAACTCCTGGGCTCCAGTGATTCTCCTGCCTCTGCCTCCCAAGTAGCTGGGACTACAGGTGCCCACCACAATGCCTGGCTATTTTTTGTTATTGTTGAAGTTTGTCATTGTTGTTTTAGCTGGCCCAAGCTGGGTTTGAGTCCACGAGCCTCATTGTATGTGGCCGGTGCCCTAACTGCTGAGCTATGGGCACCACTGAGGTCCTTCTTTTTAAGCTGCTTACATAAAGGGCCCCTTTTGTAGGAGTTTCATAATGGACTTTCTTTTATCTGGACTTACTGCCTCCCTTTAATTTAATTAATTTTCATCACCTTTCTTTCCGCTAGTAAGAATTTTTTTCTCAGTTTAAAACTGTGAACTCCATTTTTTTCTGATCTTGCTTCTTCCAGCGTCACCCTGTCATCCTGGTCAATATTTACCTTTTATACTCTCTTTTCAAATTGCTAACTAACTTCCACCTCCATGGAAGCGGCCCATCTTGGGGAGCTACTTTAAAGGAGATGCTGCTTGTGGTTAATCAGTGGGTCTAAGGTATTGCTTGGTGGTTAATGGGTGGGTTGGGGGTACTGCTTGGTGGTCAAGGGGTGGATTAATGGTGTCATTCAGTGGTCAGGGGGTGGGTTAGAGGTGCTGCTAGATGGTTATGGGGTGGGTTAGGGTGTCTGCTAGGTGGTTAAGGGTGGGTTGGGGTATTGCTAGGTGGTTAAGGGGTGGGTTAGGGGGTCTGCTAGGTGGTTAAGGGTGGGTTAGGGGGTCTGCTAGGTGGTTAAGGGGTGGGTTAGTGGGTCTGATAGGTGGTTAAGGGGTGGGTTGGGGTATTGCTAGGTGGTTAAGGGGTGGGTTAGGGGG
>NW_003852556.1:2502787-2515016 GCF_000181295.1 Otolemur garnettii | reverse complement strand
GTATTGCTAGGTGGTTAAGGGGTGGGTTGGGATGTTGCTAGGTGGTTAAGGGGTGGGTTAGGGGGTCTGCTAGGTGGTTAAGGGGTGGGTTAGGGGTGCTCCTAAGTGGTTGAGGGGTGGGTTAGGTGTGCCACTAGGAGGTTAAGGGGTGGGTTAGGGGTACCATTAAGTGGTTAAGGGATGGGTTAGGGGTGCTGCTAGGTGGTTGAGGGGTGGGTTAGGGGTGCCACTAGGAGGTTAAGGGGTGAGTTAGGGATGCTGCTAGGTGGTTAAGGGGTGGGTTGGGGTGCTGCTAGGTGGTTAAGGGGTGGGTTAGGGGTGCCGCTAGGTGGTTAAGGGGTGGGTTAGGGGTACCACTATGTGGTTAAGGGGTGGGTTAGTGGTACCACTAGGTGGATAAAAGGAAGAGCCTTCCAGGTGAGGAAAGTGGTGTCAGAGCAGCCTGACAGGTGGACGGAATGAGCACTCACTGTGACTCAGGCCTGTAGCTTTGGGCCTCTTACATCTAATAGATAGTGTTGTGTACAAGGCAGAGAAATACCGATGCTCAAACATTACATTCTGGATGGTCTGGGGCAGTGCGTGTGTGAAAGGAGGCTGGCTGGGGAGGTCAAGGGCAGCAGCCACCCACAGCTGTGCATGGTCCTGAGCAAATGTGGGACACGCCAGGGAGCATCTGCTGCCCCATGGAATGTCCGTGACCCCAGTAAACACAAGCCAGGCAGTCAAGAAGGCTCATGAGTTTTCTGCGACCCTCTCTGGTTTGTTGTTTAATCAGAGACAATGTTTACACATAGATTCTTTTCCTTGAGGACTCATTATTTGAGCTGTCATTAACTGGTTATGGAGTTTTTGTTTTTGTTTGCTTTTCATTTATCGCCTTGATCATTAAGAGTTAGTTTTCTGCTGCTTCTGACTTCTAAGCAAGTCCTAATTTTACAAAGAAGGACATATTCCATCTACAGAAGGAATTACTTCTACTTCAGTTAAGTAACCAAAGGTTGCTAGTTAGTTAATAGAAGATGGGAGAAGAGAAAGCTCATATGTGATTCTGAATATTATACTTTATTTTATTTTATTTTTAGAGACAGAGTCTCACTTCGTCATCCTGGGTAGAGTGCCATGGCATCATAGCTCAGAGCAACCATCAACTCTTGGGCTTAAGCAATTCTTTCACCTCAGCCTCCCAAGTAGCTGAGAGTACAGGCGCCCGCCATAACACCCAGCTATTTTTTTGTTGCAGTTCGCCCGGGGCCGGGTTCAAACTCGCCACCCTCCAAATATGTGGCCGGCATCCTACTCACTGAGCCACAGGCGCCGCCCTGAATATTATACTTTAGTCACCTGGGAATGTTCTTTATTTTTAGATGTATTTTAAAATATTATTTGCAAGTAGATTTGGGGTTGGGGATAATAGGGAGGTAAAGCTTGATGAGCTATTCGTCTTGGATAAAATAATAGGAAGAGTTTCAAAGAGCCGCGCGCTGTTCATTTTGCATACCTTGGGTTTGTTTCCACCCTCTTTGTTGATTTGAGGACACTCCCACTCCAGAGATCCCAAGCTTTCTTTGTTCAGGGCACACTTTTAGTGCATGGTAGCTTTTTTGTGGTACCCCTTGGCCAAAAGAAGTATCTAACAGTTCTATTTGTTTGTTTGTTCATTTATTTAGACAGAGTCTCACTTTGTCACCCTTGGTAGAGTGCCATGGTGTCACAGCTCACAGCAACCTCAAAGCCTTGGGCTCAAGTGATCTTCTTACTTCAGCCTCCCAAATAGCTAGGTTTACAGGCACCCACCACCATGTCCGACTATTTTTAGAGATGAGGTCTTGGTCTTGCTCAGGCTGGTCTTGAACTCATGAGCTCAAGCAATCCACCTGCCTCAGCCTCCGAGAGGGCTGGAATTACAAGCATGAGCCACCACACAAGACCTCACAGTTCTGTTTATTAAGAACTAATGATCAAACAACCTAATAAGTATTCATGTCCTCACAGCTAGACACCACTTAAGAAATGACACAAATAAATCTAAATGAAATATTTCATTTCATTCTTA
This sequence comes from Otolemur garnettii, assembly GCF_000181295.1. Lineage (NCBI taxonomy): Eukaryota > Metazoa > Chordata > Mammalia > Primates > Galagidae > Otolemur > Otolemur garnettii. Next base: position 2,512,960 of record NW_003852556.1, on the reverse strand, counting down.
AGTTGCCAGGGTCACTTGCTCACAGGTGAGGACACCTACTGGTCAGCAATGCTCGGTCCTTGGAGTCATTGGACATGGCCACCCTTGTTTTCTGTTTAGCCTTGATTTTTGCTTGATTCTTACTTTTTATCAGCAGCTGAAGAAAACCCAGCTCCACGTGACATCATCTAAAGCTGTGGTCCCAACCCCCAGGCCGTGGACAGTTCTGGTCCACAGCCTGTTAGGAAGCAGGTGGCACAGGTGGAGGTGAGTGGTGAGTGTTCACAGCTGCTCTCCATTGCTCGACTCCATCAGCCGTCAGTTCTGCAGTGGCATTAGGTTCTCATAGGAGCAGGGACCCTCCTGTAGACTGTGCATGTGAGGGGGCTGGGTTGCCCCTCCTTATGAGAATCTGACACCTGATGATCTGAGGTGGTGACGCTGGGGCTGGAGAGCGGCTGCAAATACAGGTTATCATTAGCAGAGAGCTTTGATTGCACAGAGACCATAATGAATTGCTTGAAGATTCACATTAAAACCATCACCCCCAGGCTATGGAAAAATTGTCTTCCATGAAACTCATCCCTGGTGCCAAAAAGGTTGGGGACTGCTGATCTAAATGCAAGCAGCTGCCCACAAATGTTAAACTCCCTTAAACTGGTAGTTTCCAGGCACCATATCATGGATTCTCAAAAACATAAAGGGCCCTGTGGCACCACTGGGAGTTTATGGTGCTGCCAGGATTCCTTAGCACACAGTTTGGGAACCACTGGAGCAAGTTCTGTTTCAAATCTGCAGTCTGTTCAGGATGCTGTACCTGTATCTCTCACGGTGCTGAGGGCTGGCCAGTCCAGGACCCAGGGGCCAGCAGACTTGGTGTCTAACGGCCCCTTGCTAGTTCACAGAAGGGGGTTCTGAAGTTCTGCTATAACCTCATGCAGGGGAGGGGGCCGGGGGCTCTCTGGGCCTCTTTTATATGATGTGAAGGATCTGCCCACGTGACCCCATCACCTCCCACAGGCCCCACCTCCAGATGCTGTGTCACTGGGAATTAGGTTTCAATACGTGAACTGGGGGGCGGGGGGGACACACATCCCGTCTGCGGTAAGAACTAGGTAAGAAACGGTGGTGGCTTCATAAAGTGAGCTGGGATATGGCCCCTCTTCTTCATGAAAGTGTGGCTTTATTTTCTTTCTTCAATATTTGGTAGAAATCATAAGTAAGTTGAATCCTATCAAGAAGAAGTTGTATCTTTAAAGGAACTTGTCCATTTAATCCAAATTTTAAATAAATATTACAACATCTTACCTTATATCCTCCTATTCCTATGTTTAATTCTGCAAAATTTGTAGTGTAACCTCGAACTCCTGGCCTCAAACGGTCCTCTAACCTCTGGCTCCCAAAGCACTGATGTTACCAGTATTCACCACCATACCCAGCTAATTTTTTAGTTTTGTGTAGAGATAGTCTTGCTACGTTGCCTAGACTGGTCGTGAACTCCTGGCCCCAAGTGATCCTCCCACAGCATTGGGATTACAGACGAGCTGCTGAGCCCGGTCCCCCTTTTCATTCTCTGTGCTGAATCTGTTTTTTGTCCCCAGTCTTCTCTCTTTTCTCACTCACTTTCCCCAGAGGATTATTTTTTTACTAGACTTCTCCAAGAACCAAGCTTTAGTTCTACGGATTCTCTTTACTGTGTGCCAGTTCATTACTTTCTGTTACTGACTTCAGCATGCTCTTCCACCTAGTTTCCCTGTGTTTACTTTATCATGTTTTCCAACTTCTGGAGCACCAGCCTCCCCTGCCCATGACCTCCTCACTGGCCTGGCCCTTCACACGTCTCATCTCCTCCATGCCGAAGAGCAGATGTTTGCACATTTTCCAAGTTTGCTTGTGCGCTCCACAGAGATGCTGGTCTAGATTTGCAGCCATTATTGGAAGCACAAATTCCTCACTTACACATTTTTAATCCCCATTATTTATGAGACGATATTATTTATAAGTAACGAGGAAGTAAATATGTTTTGAGCAAATGTAGTGGAACAGACCACTCAAGCAATGTGTGTCTGGCCAGTGTCCAGCTTGCCCAGTTGTATATGTATTTCAAAGATGCTAATAACTCTTAGGGAATTTCTAAGTCAAGTCTTCCAAATGTGACTCTTTAAAATTTTCTTTTCGTTTATTAGAACAGTTTAAGGTTTACTAGCCAAACTGAGCTAAAGGCACAGAACGTTTCCGTGTGTGCTGCCTCCCCCAGGCGCAGCCTCCCCCTCTGTCCACAGCCCCCACCACGGTGTGCATTTGTCATAATCGATGAGGCTGAGCTGACACATCATTATCAGCCACAGCTGATACAGGGCCCCAAGCTTGGAAAACATCACTCGTTTCAAAAAAACTCTACCTGTTCTCCCTGACCCCCTTCTAAATAAAATGCCTATTCTGTATAATAAATCATCTTATTCATCAGACTTTGTTCTAGTTATTTTGCCTCTTTGAAAAATGAAAACTTAATTTCAAAGAAAGAAGTTTTGCAACTGTGCAGAATGCCCCATGGTCCACGATACAGATCCTGGTGAGAAATACTAAATGTGCTTGGTATGTGTTGGTCGTGAAGGGCTGGGCGTGCCTTGTGACAGTGACGCTTGTCAGACCGGTGGGTGTGAGTACACACACCACGTGGGGCACAAGGGCTGGGCGTGCCTTGTGACAGTGACGCTTGTCAGACCGGTGCGTGTGAGTACACACACCACGTGGGGCACAAGGGCTGGGCGTGCCTTGTGACAGTGACGCTTGTCAGACCGGTGCATGTGAGTACACACACCACATGGGGCACAAGGGCTGGGCGTGCCTTGTGACAGTGACGCTTGTCAGACCGGTGCGTGTGAGTACACACACCACATGGGGCACAAGGGCTGGGCGTGCTGCGCGACAGTGACACTTGTCAGACCGGTGCGTGTGAGTACACACACCATGTGGGGCACAAGGGCTGGGCGTGCCTTGCAACTGTCTCTGCTCCTCAGATGGATGGTATGTGTGGACAGATGGCTTTGTGGTGGTGTTGGGGACGTGCTCCGTGTCCTGAGAGGCAGATCATCGTCACCCCACTGCTTCACCAGCTTTTGACTCAGGATCAAAACTCTGTAATTTCTCTTGAAGAAATGAAATTTTTTGTCACTGTATGTGCAGACTAAAATAAAAAGATTAGGATTATGTTGAATTGCAGCTTCTAGCTAAATTTCTTGAAACCTGTACTGAGATCAGAATTATCTCTTCATCAATTTATTCCAAATTTCTGAATAACTGTGGTTGGATCATGATGACTGATGAGTCTGAATTCACCCTCCAGATCAATGCCTGGGCTTCTTAGGGGAGGGAATTTTCAAGCCGTGGGAAATCTTAAATCAGGACCTTGACAGCAGTTTGTCAGTAGCCATCCCAATTGTAGAGGCACCTTCAACTCGGCCATTTAGGTTTCTACCCTACTGAACATGGTAGCACAGGTGTCCAAGGACGGGTGTACACGTCCCTGTAGTGTTGTTTTCAATAGTAAGTAATTAGAAACAATCTGCATCCCTGTTCCTGAGGGAATGTTGACAAACGGAGCGTGCATTCACACTGGGGGTGCTGCTCAGCTTGTCGGACCCTCCATGCCTGGCAGAGTCATCAGGAGTGCCCTCTGTGCCACACGCTCCATTCCATTGCCCAGAGGCTCACTTTTCTCCTTATCTGGAATTTCTCTGTATGATATTATTCTTGTTTTGCAGATGAAGAAACATGTATGCAAAGAGGGCAATAGTAGAAAAAAAGCTACATTTATTAAAAATACTAACTACGCTAACTATAGCCTTTTGAGTTATCTCAATAATCCAACAAAACAGTTATTCTAATTTTTGTTTTTAACAAAAAAAACGTTTATTAAATCCCCAAAGCTCAGAAAGGTCAAATAAACTACCAACAGGCTCAGAGCCCAAACTGCTGCCCTGTCTCCAGAGCTGCTCTGTTCACAGCTGAGCTTGTCTTCTGCCCTGCAGGTCACAGCCTCCCACCTCCCGCCACTGTGCGGCCTCAGAGACTGGACTGAGGGGTCATCCTCCAGGGCTCTTAGAGCTGCTGCTTAGTCCTCGTCTGAGGACGAGGAAACCACTCAGGTGGCAAGGGAGAAAAATGGAAGCTGAGGTGGGGCTGAAACTGAAAAACGTTTGAAAGTGAGCTCAGAGGGAGTTCAAAACCAAACAGGCTGGAAGTGAACGCCACAGTCCGAGAGTTGCCCCAGGAGTCTGTGGCTGGACCTGGGACTGACACACAGGAGCCATTCCAGGAGGGAAGTCCATGGTCTTGAATGTTTACATGAAAAAGATAGAAACGCCTGGCTCGGTGCCCGTAGCATTGTGGTTATGGCACCAGCCACATACACCAAGGGTTGTGGGTTCGAACCTGGCCCGGGCCAGCTAAACAACTGCAACAAAAAAATAGTTGGGTGTTGTGGCAGGAGCCTGTGGTCCCAGCTACTCGGGAGGCTGAAGCAAGAGAATCGCATAAGCCCAGGAGCTGGAGGTTGCTGTGAGCTGTGACACCATGGCACTCTACTGAGAGTGACATAGTGAGACTCTGTCTCAAAAAAAAAAAAAAAGATAGAAAGATCACAAACTAAAACCACATTATTTCATACCTCATGGAATTAGGAAAAGAAGAACAAGCCAAACCCAAAGCCAGCAGAGGAAAAGAAATAACAAAGGTCAGAGCAGAACTGAACGAAAGGGAAACCCAGAAAGCAACACAAAGGATCCATCAAACAAAAGTTAGTTCCTTGAAAAGATAAACAAAATCAATAGACCTCCAGTGAGACTGACCAGAAATAGAAGAGAAAGGCTGCAAATGAGCTCAATCAAAAATAAAAAAGGAGACATTACAACAGATACCCAGAAATACAAAATATCCATGGCACACACACACTAGAAAATCTAGAGGGAATGGATGAGTTTTTGGAAACACATGACCTCTCAAGCTTGATCAGGAAGATGTAGAAATCCTGAACAGACTGATACTGCGTAATAAGACAGAAACAGTAATACAAACTCCCTCAACAAATAAAAGCCGTGGACCAGATTCACAGTTGAATTCTACCAAACGTATAAGGAAGAATTCGCACCTATTCTCCTGAAGCTGTTCCATGATATCAGGAAGAAGGGAACCCCCACTAACTCATTCTGTGCAGTCAGTACCACTGACACCAAAACGGGAAAGGGCACAGCAAAAAAAGAAAACTAGATACCAGGCCCCTACGAGCATAAATGCACAAATCCTTAACAAAATACTAGCAAACCGAATTCAAGAGCACATCAAAAAAATCCACCATGATCAAACAGGATTCATCCCAGGGATGCAAGGATGGTTCAATATACACAAATCAATAAATGTGATTCACGACATAAATAGAATTAAAGACAAAGACCATATGATCATGCAGAAAAACCTCTGATAAAATATAGCACCCCTTCATGATAAAAACTCTCAGCAAACCAGGCACAGAAGGAACATACCTCAAAATAATAAAAGCCATACGTGGCCAACCCATACTGAATGGGGAAAAGCCGGAAGCATTCCCCCCAAGAACAAGACAGGGACGCCTCCACCACCACTTCTATTGAGCACAGTATTGGAATTGCTAGCCAGAGCCTCCAGGAAGGAGAAAGAAATAGAGGGGCTCCAAATTGGGAAAGAGGAAGTCATACTGGCCTATCTATTCCTTTTTACTGGTAAGATCTTATGCCTAAAAACCCTAAAAACTCTACCAAAAGACTCGTAGAATGGATAAATAAATTCAGTAAAATTTCAGGCTACAAAATTAATGTACACAAATCAAAAGCATTTCTACACTAATAAAAGTCAAGCTGAGATTCAAATCAAGCAATTACTACCATTTATAGGATCTACAATGAAAATAAGATACCTGGCTCGGCGTCCATTGTACATGGTTACGTCATCAGCCACATACACCCCGGCTGGTGGGTTCAGACACGGCCTGGGCCAGCTGAACAATGACAAGTGCAACAACAAAAATAATAATAGCTGGGTGTTGTGGTGGGCGCCTGTAGTCCCAGCTACTAGGGGGTCTGAGGCAAGAGAATCGCTTGAGCCCAGGAGTTTGAGGTTGCTGTGAGCTGTGATACTACAGCACTCTACTGAGGTAGACAAAGTGAGACTCTGTCTCAAAAAAAAAAAAAAAAACCCATAATAATCTTAAACTTCATATGGAATCCAAAAAAGCCCCCAAATCGCCAAAGCAATCCTGTGTAGTAGGACGGCAGTAACGAAGGGCCACTGGAAACTAGCAGGGGGTGGAGGCTGGAGCGGGTGAGGGACGAAAATCCCCTGTTGAGTAAAATGCACTGTTCTGGTGACTGGTACTCCGGAAGCCCTGCCTTCAGCATAACCAAAAACCACTGACACCCATACATTTTTGGAAATATTTTTTTTTTAGTGGAGCTAAGAGAGAACCCAAGGACAAGCTTTACCATCACCTCTATGAGATCTCAAAACAAACAAACCCAGACAAACAGAATTCCATCACCTCCTGACTGCCTAGTGTCTCTGGGTCAGCTTATTATTATAAAGGTCAGCACCACCAGTACAGTGCCCAGCATACAAGACACTCGGTGACCCACTGGCATCATGCTGGGCCTGGCAGGCCTGAGGTCCTCTGGGCAGGCGCCTCTGCCTCCTGAGATCCCCATGCCTCAGGCTGGCTGGGAGGGTCAAGGGAGAGGCCAAAGGTCAAACACCTGCCTTGTGCCTGGCCGAGGGAAAACTCAGTGCTCCTAGGAGTCAGAGTAGAGGTCGCCTCTGGGAGTGCCGTGGGCCATGGACTGAGAAGATGCAAGAGAGAAAATTCCTGGAGATGGAATGTTCTGGATCACGATCCAGTGTAGGAAAACCCATGGCGCTGTGCACTTAAGGTCAGTGCGCTTTATAGGGGTGCTGTGCTCCTGTCACCCAAACTCCTGGGCTCCTGTTCCATTACAAACAGGAACTTAGTCCCCGCCCCATCCCCTGTGGGGCAGACGCTAGCAGGGAAGGGCTCTGCTGGTGTCTGGAGCGGTCAGCCCACTCTGGACCTGCCTCCCTCCATCCCTCCTGGAGCAGACTGTGCCCACTGGGCTTGTCACTTCCCTACCGCGCTGGAGGGCACAGCACAAGCCCGCTCCCTCTGAGTAGGTCCCAGAAGGGACAACTTAAGAAGGGGCTATAAGGTACCGTGTGGGGTTTGCCAGTGAAAAAAAACCAAGTTGCTCTGCCAGATTTTTGAAAAATATTACTTGGTTCCTGAGTGACCACAGACACTGTTCCCTGTCACAGAAATTACCTGCAGGCCTCCCACAGGCACCAGCAGCCCACATGCTGCATTTTCCCTCCAGGATCAGGTCTGCAGTCAAAGGCAAGAGAGAAGAATTCGGCTTTGTCATCATCTCAGTGGATCCCTGTGGGCAGTGGGCAGGGGCTGTCCCCACTGGGCTCTGCTTCACCATCGTCTCCCTGCCCTTCACCATCACCCCAGGAAGGCCAGGGCTGTGCCTTCCCGAACCCCTCTCAGTAGCACGGTCAAGGCAGCTCCAGGAGCGCAAGTCTGTCCAGGGACGGCCTCTCCTTGTCCCCAAGTGCAAGGGTCCAGGCCAGGCTGATCGCATCTCAGCCCCCACTGATGTCATTTTTCCAGTTTTGGAAAGTGGGATTTGCTTCTTTAACTGGGAAACAGTAACTGAGGTTGGAAATACAGAGGAATGTGTGCCGACCGAAGGCTTCCTGTCACCTGGAGAGCTCACCGTGGGCCTGTGTCACCTGGAAAGGTCACCAAGGGTCCAGCATCACCTGGAGAGCTCACCAAGGGTCCAGGTCACCTGGAGAGCCCACCGTGGGCCTGTGTCACCTGGAAAGGTCACCAAGGGTCCAGCATCACCTGGAGAGCTCACCAAGGGTCCAGGTCACCTGGAGAGCCCACTGTGGGCCAGCCCTCAGCTAAATCGTGCACCAGACAGATGGTCTTGCGGCCCCTCGGCTCCTTCTCTGGAATCACGTCCCCTCCCGTTCTCCAGGGCCCCCCCCCCGCAAGTGCAGGACACACCCTCTTTCTTCCAGTCTGCGGACTCAGTTACACCTGTTGCTGGGTTTTCACCCAGAGCTGTATGTCTTTGGCATCTTTTTTATTTTATTATATATATTCAGATTAATGTGAGGGTGCAAACAATTACATCACAATGTTTGCATTTGTTAGGTAGAGTCCCTGTTGTAGTTGTGTCCCACACCCAGGAGGTGTGCCATATACCCTTACATTGTGCCCACTGAGTGGGAGCTCACCAATACCCCTCCCCTTCTCCCTCTCTCCTCCTTCCAACTTGGATTAAGTTTTTCTCTGTGTCAGCGTGTATTAGATCATCTACTAACTTCACATTAGTATTAAGTATATTGGATACGTGCTTTTCCATTCTTGTGATACTTACTAAGAAGAAAGTGTTTCAACTCCATCCAGGTTAATGTAAAAGATGTAAAGCCACCGTCTTTTTTATGGCTGAATAATATTCCATAGTATACATTTACCACAGTTTGTTAATCCATTCCTGAGCTGATGAGCATTTAGGTTGTTTCTATATCTTGGTGATTGTAAATTAAGCTGCAATAAACAATCTAGTGAAAATATGCTTATAATAAAGTTTTGTTTTGTTTTGTTTTGAGACAGTCTTGCTCTGTTGCTCAGGCTAGAGTGCCATGGCCTCAGCCTAGCCTATGGCAACCTCAGACTCCTGGGCTCAACCGATCCTCCTGCCTCAACCTCCAGCGTAGCTGGGACAACAGGCACCTGCTACAACACCCTAGTTTTTCTATTTTTAGTATAGATGGGTCTTGCTCTTGCTCAGGCTTGTCTCCAACTCCTGGACTCAAGGGATCCACCTGCCTTGGCCTCTCAGAGTGTCAGGATTATAGGTGTGAGCCATCGTGCTTAGCCTCTTTGATATCTTATTAAGCTGCCCTATAATAAACTGCAGGACACGTAATAAGACTGCCTCTGTTTTGGCATCTTGAGCTATCATTTTGCCTTAATTTACCAGGACTTAGACTTGAGGTAGCTGTGGGTCCTGTCAGGTGCTGCTGAGTGTGTTCCCTGGGTGGTGGTGGGGCTCGTGCATAGCGCTGGGCTCTCACAGGTGTTCTCTGGCAGTGGGGAGAGAGCAAGGCAGACATGCTCGGGAAGGTGAAAGGCAGCTGCACTCCCCCGTCCAGACGCTCTGACAGTCTGTGCACTGGTGTGCAGGGCTGGTCCCAGCGGCTTCCAAGTCCCGCCAGCACTGGGCCCAGGAGAGCCTGAGTGTGGCTCTGAGGTCACCAGCTACAAAGGGTGTGGACAGCCCCCTGACCCCTGCTGCCCAGTAGGATGTGCTACGTCGGGGCATGCTGTCTGTCTGCTCTGGGCAAGATAGTGGCCCTCACACCAGAGCGCACGAAACACCTGTTGAGAGCCTGGAACGTGGCTTGTGCAAATGCAGGACTGAATTACAATTTAATTTTCTCCATCAATTTATAGCTACACTTAAATAGCCACGTGTGACCAGTGGCTGCTATTGGACAAGTACAGCTTCAGAGAACAGGAAGGAAATGATCTGGACTTTCACTTGTATTCATTTTCAACTAAAAAAATAAAGAAATTAACTTCACCAATAGTACTATTCAGAGTGCCACTGGGCCCCGGACGGTGTTTTATCTCAGTGGTCTCTGTCCTGGGGACAAGTCTCCAACCACAGGGGACAGTGACAGCCCCTTAGAGACTTTTTCAGGATCTTGCAAATAGCTTGGGTGTGTCTGTTTTACTGGATTTACAAATTATCTGGTTTTAACAAAAACTCACCTTTACAAAGTAGAATAGTGACTTAAAAAAGTCATGGACACTGTCGCAGATGGACAATCTTTATGCTGATGGAACCCAACCCAACAACAGGAGGCGGCAAAGATGGCGTTTCTGCTCTCACAGGCTTCCCCTGGCTAAGCCACAGGTTTAAACATCGGAGACCTGCTCACCTCTGACAAGAAGGCCACAAGGTTCAAGATGATCACAGCCACAGGGTGTTCCAGAGGCTGCCGTGCATGGTAAAAAACTGGAAATTGAAGTTAAACGTAGCTTTATTTACAAAATTTTTTTTTTTTTTT
>NW_003852556.1:2492310-2495676 GCF_000181295.1 Otolemur garnettii | reverse complement strand
AAACAGTTTCTAGTCCACCACTCTATCCAACCGCATTGTGAGGGAGCTGTTTATGTACACTTTTTCATTTAATTCTTACAATGAGAGGCAGGTATTTATTATTTGTAAAGCAATAGTTGTGCGTAGTTTATTTTATTTTGTTATTTTAATTTATTTTTTGAGACAAAGTCTTACTCTGTCATCTTAGACAGGTGGAGTACTGTGGTGTCATAGCTCACAGCAACCTCAAACGCTTGGGCTCAAGCCATTCTCTTGCCTCAGCCTCCTAAGTTGCTGGGACTACAGGCGCACGCCACAACACCCGGCTAGTTTTTCTGTTTTGGGTAAAGATGAGGTCTTGCTCTTGATCAGGCTGGTCTCAAACTCTCTTCTTTTCTTCTTTTTTTGAGACAGAGTCTCAAGCTGTCGCCCTGGGTAGAGTGCCGTGGTGTCATAGCTCACAGCAACCTCAAACTCTTGGGCTTATGCAATTCTCTTACATCAGCCTCCCAAGTAGCTGGGACAGCAGGTGCCTGGCACAACATCCAACTGTTTTTTTGTTGCAGTTGTCATTGTTCTTTAGCTGGCCCAGCCTGGCTTTGAACCTGCCAGCCTCCATGTATGTGGCTGGCGCCCTACGCACTGAGCGATGGGTGCTGCCAGGCTAGTCTCAAACTCTTGAGCTCAAACAATCCACCTTCCTCAGCTTCCCAGAGTGCTGGGATTGTAGGTGTGAATCACCATGCCAGCTGTGTGTAGTTTTTACTTCAGGAAACCTGAGTTGGAGAGAAGTTAAGAAATATGCTTGTGGTTTAAAAACAATGAGGGATTTTCCAGGATTGAAAACCAGACCCTGTGGCTCTTTCCACTGCATAATTTTGGCTCAAAATGGAAACATCTTCAGGGCTCCCCTGATGCTCTAAAACAGACTTTCCCCTCAACATTGAGGTTGAATTATAAAATCATCATTAATCCTTAAAGGAATTTTTTTTTTGAGACAGAGCCTCAAGCTGAGCCCCTGGGTAGAGTGCCGTGGCTTCACTGCTCACAGCAACCTCCAACTCCTGGGCTCAAGTGAATCTCCTGCCTCAGCCTCCCAAGTAGCTGGGACCACAGGCACCTGCCACAACGCCCGGCTACTTTTTGGTTGCAGCTATTATTGTTGTTTGGCAGGCCTGGGCTGGATTTGAACCCGCCACTTTAGGTGTATGTGGCTGGCACCTTAGCCACTTGAGCCACAGGCGCCGAGCCACCTTAAAGGAATATTTGTCGATGCCTTCATGTGCTGAGTATTCATGATGGACCCTGAAAAGCACAGCTGATAAACACACATGCTGGAGCCTTTTAGGGAAGCAAGATCATTCTTACTGGCAGGTGAGGGAGCTCATCCCATTTGCAGAGCACCTTCACCTGCATCGGCTCATCCCATCATCACGAGAACCCTTAAGCAGGGTCGTTTACCTGCATTTTGCAGAAGAGGAAACCCAGACAGCCCCTGAGCCAGACCACCCACAGAGCCTCTGCCTGGGGATGGGAGCAGCAGGGCTGGAGCCTGTGCTTCTCCTAGTCCAGGGCGGCAGAATCCCTGTCCCTTCTCCTGCTAGTCTGCAAGGCCACTTTAGGGAATCTCCTCTTGAATGGAGTGGTTTATGTCCACTTACGCTCAGCATGCAAGCAGACTTTGGAAGATATGGTGGCTGTTATCAGCCATTTATGCCTAAGTATTAGTTTACCTATTAGATTGCCTTCCAAGTAATCAAATGAATGAAATTTTACACCAGACAAAATGGGACATGACCCATGCTGGTTTTCCAGTGGACAGAGAGGAGAAGTGAGACTGGGACTGGGGTGCTGGGGGGATTTGCAGGGCACAGCAGAGGGTAAGGTTCAAATGTGACTGTTGGCATTTATGCCAACCAAATGAGGGAGGAAAGAGGGGAGATTCCTAACCTGGGTTTCCCAGATGAATTAACTGCGGCACAAAGGGCCATGAGATGAGTCGCTCAGTCACAACTTCTAAGCAGTCGCTCCAAACCACGTTCTGAGTTTCTTTTTTCTTTCTGTGGCTAATACTTCCTCCAGGTGGTTCTTACCTGGGTGCTTCTGCCTCCTGGGGGCCATTCTGGATCTATGCAGGGACATTTTTGGCTGCCTCGTGGGCAGGGCGAGGGATTAGCTTGTTCTGGGAAGCGCAGGAGGTCCTGCACAGGAAGGATTGTCTTGGGCCTGCCCAGTTTCCCAGGGACCAGCTGGACATTCGTGCAGAATGGCTCTTCCAGGTGTTTGCAACTAACTGGGCCTCGTGTGCAGCTGCGGTCAGAGTCCAGCATCCAGCGACACGGGCACTCAGGCCATTTGCTGGGTGGTTCACGCAGGGTTCCAGACCCTCCCTATACAGGTGCTGAGACCCAGACCTCCCAGGGGAAGTGAATGAGACCCTCCTCCAGGTCGCAGTGGGGCTTTTGGACTGCATCGGCTGTGGACGTGCTGTTCTTGCCTCTCTGCCCATGCACAAAAGTAGAAGCACTTATTAAAAGGCCGTCGTGGTGTGTTGGGAACTTTTGTGATCAGATGTTCCCGGCTCAGATCTTGGTTATTCTGCGTTCTTGGTCAAGTTACTGAACTCTGGACCTTGGTTTCTTTGTTTATAAAATGGAGTAAAGTATCTCTTTCATTTAGCCATCAGAAAATTAAACGAGATGCTGTGGCCGTTTCCCTTCCATTCTGTCCCTTTCTTTCCTTCCTCTCCCTTCTTTCTGATGAAGGAGGATTTCCGTTTCTTCCTGTAACTTAACCCTTATGTATGTATGTATGTATTTATTTTTGAGACAGAGCCTCAAGCTGTTGCCCTGGGTAGAGTGCCGTGGCATTACAGCTCACAGCAACCTCCAACTCTTGGGCTCAAGCGAGTCTCCTGCCTCCGCCTCCCAAGTAGCTGGGACTACAGGCTCCCGCCACAACGCCTGGCCATTTTTGGTTGCAGCCGTCATTGTTGTTTGGAAGGCCTGGGCTGGATTTGAACCCACCAGCTCAGGTGTATGTGGCTGGCGCCTTAGCCACTTGAGCTACAGGCACCGAGCCACTTAACCCATATTTAAACAGTAAAAACATATTTATCAGTGAGTATATCTTTCTGCAGCTGTCCTAATTTAAAGTAAATAAAAATAAATAAGTGAGTGCCTATCATTCTGAGCATCTCACAGGTAGGATTGCGTTGAGATCCTAATGTAAGCACAGACATACCTTCCCAGCTCTGTCCTAGGAGACAGGGGGTGTGTAGACCAAAGTACATGTGCAGCCCCACCCAGACCTGGAAGGGCTGCCCCAGCGCCTTGAAGGGACCTGGGACCCAGGGCTCAGGCAGGAGAGAGGTTGGGCGGCCTGTAT
>NW_003852556.1:2481235-2492290 GCF_000181295.1 Otolemur garnettii | reverse complement strand
GTCATTGTTGTTTGGCGGGTCCGGGCTGGGGATTCGAACCCGCCACCTTAGGTGTACGTGGCTGGCGCCTTAGCCGGTTGAGCTATAGGCGCCGAGCCTATTTACAAAATATTAACGACAAAATTAAAAAAAGATTCTCTACATGTTGTCTACCTCTTTTAACACACATGAAGTCTTTGCTCTCAGTCATATCAAACACATTCCAAGATACCGGTTCTTCTGAAATTTTTCCCTGTGTACCAGCACTGACCATTAAGTTTATGAACTCATCCTGGAAAAAGTGCTACACACCCCACTGCTGAATATCCCTGAGGTCCCCTCCGACGACTCCCCACCTTGGAAGCTGTGCGCTGACACAGCACCTGGTCCACCCTTCAAAGCAATTTTGAACTCTTTTTCTGAATGGCCGTCAGAGTTGTCATCATATTACCCTTGATGTCCTGAATGTCATCAAAAGGTCTTCCTTTCAATATTTCATCTTTGGGCAAATAAAAAAATTGTTTGAGGCTCGGCACCTGTGGTTCAAGCGGCTAAGGCACCAGCCACATATACCTGAGCTGGCAAGTTCGAATCCAGCTGCAGCCTGCCAAACAACAGTGACAGCTGCAACCAAAAAAACATAGCCGGACATTGTGGCAGGTGCCTGTAGTACCAGCTACTTGGGAGGTGAAGTCAGGAGAGTCACTTGAGCCCAGGAGTTGGAGGTTGCTGTGAGCTGTGATGCCAGAGCACTCTACCCAGGGTGACAGCTTGAGGCTCTGTCTCAAAAAAGAAGTTGTTTGGGACAAGATCTAGTGAGTACGGAGTAGGTTTCAATGCAGTTGTTTGCTGGCTAAAAACTCCCTCACGGACAGTGCTATGTGAGCTGGTGCACTGTGGTGATGCAAGAGCCACACCTTTCTCATGCCAAGATTTTCCTGTTTCTCTATTGATGTTTACTTGACCTGCTGTGCTTCTTATTATCAGCCGATGATTTTTTTTTGAGACAGAGCCTCAAGATATTGCCCTGGGTTGAGTGCCATGGAATCACAGCTCATAGCAACCTGTAACTCTTGGGCTCAAGCGATTCTCCTGCCTACACCTCCCAAGTAGCTGGGACTACAGGTGCCTGCCACAATGCCCGGCTATGTTTTTTTGGTTGCAGCTGTCATTGTTGTTTGGTGGGCCGGGGCTGGATTCGAATTCACCGGCTCAGGTGTATGTGGCTGGCGCCTTAGCCACTTGAACCACAGGCGCCGAGCCATCAGCTAATGATTTTGATGCACAATTTGACAATTTTTTGCAGTGTTTTAATCCATTCTGTTTGTTACTGGAAGCCCCAACCTCTCTGCGTCAGTGATGCTTTCTCTCCCCTCAGAAAAACAGTTAATCCTTGTGCAACACTGCTGTCTTCTTCATGGCATCGTCTTCATAAAGAAAACAGCACAACCCTGACAGAACCTGACTTCACTTCCACTCCCGCCAAGTTTAACAAGAAGTTAACAAACGTTTGTTCATTGCTCAAACTCCAAGTTCCAACTCTCTCACAATGGCACACACAGACACACAACTATACTGAACACCACTCAGAGAGGCCGCAACATGTCCTCGTGCACACAGCTGCGAGACGCTGACACTCCAGGTGATGGAACCTCGCCGAGCGTTGGCACAGTGCTACCCCGGTGGCTCACAGGGGCAGGTTCGTAAATTTAGTTGTTAGACCTCGCACGGAGACTTTTGGGACACTCTGGATTGAATTCTGGATTTCTATGCCCAATCATTAAGGACAGCCCACACCCTGAGCATATGTTGTGTCTTGAAATGCTAACTCATAATAGTGTGACGTCACGATAATCAGGACACTTGAGGACAACACACTTGAAAGTGAAGACAAAGTTTTACTGCTTTTAAGATCCTGAATGCGGTTACGGTATAACGGTGCCCCAAATGTGTGGTGAACTTCCAAACACCTGTTTTGAGTTTTCTAACTCAGTAGCAATTTTAGCCATGTACCTTTAAGGAAGCACAGTCAACTGTGGTTCGAGTAGCTGAAATACAGAAAAAATAAAACTGTGGCAAAACAGTGCAGCCCCTAGCTGTAAACCGTTGCCAGGCGCGTGTGGAAAGCCTTGCTGTGGACCAAAGGAGATGGTCACACACTTGACATCACTCGGGGGACTCGCAATACAGCAGGAGCAAAGGATAGATGTTCCTTTTTTAGCTTCATATTTTAAAATACCTTCAGATTTATAGGAAAATTGCAGAACTAGAACACAGTTCCCACAGCCCCTTCAGCCGGGTCCCCTAACACCGGCACTCACACCAGCACCGCAGGGTCACTTCAGCCCGGAGAAACCGCTGACGGGACCGTGCTAACTAGTCTTCAGGCTTGGCCAGATTCCTCCAGTTCCCGCCCCGGCCTTCTCCTCCACACTGTGGGGCTGCTCAGACTTCTTGGGGGGGACCGCCCCTCACCTCAGTCTCTCTTCACCTTGCGTGACCTTGGCACCTCGGGAGAGTGCAGAGCAGGCCTCTCAGTTTCCATTTGTCCGGGTGTTTTTTCTCAGGAATAGCTTGAGGCTGCGCATCAGGGCAGGGGTGCCGCAGAGGGGTGCCGGATCCTTCTCAGCCCCACATGTCGGGGTGCGCTTGGACCATATCCTCTTAACCTGTGATCTGGGGTACAGGCTGTCTGCCAGGTTTCTCCTGGAAAGTCACTAGTTTCCCTTTTGTAATTAGTATTATCCGTGGAGACACCGTGAGGCTGCAATTGTCTCATCAAGGCACCACGTGGATTTATCCAGTCTGTCCTGTCGCGCTCTTTGCTGTATTGTGTCAAATACAAAATTTCAAAGGGCATCTATTTCTCCTCTGTGTATCTAAAGAAAGATGCGTCATAGAACACATGTTCTTGACAGTAAATGGCTTATACATTAGAATAAAAAAAATTTTTTTGAGACAGAGTCTCAGTTTGTTGCCCCTGATAGAGTATCATGATGTCATAGCTCACAGCAACCTCAGACTCTGCGGCTCAAGCGATTCTCTTGCCTCAGCCTCCCGAGTGGCTGGGACTACAGGTGCCCACAATGCCCAGCTGGTCTTGAACTTGTGAGCTCAGACGATCTGCCCTCCTCAGCCTCCCAGAGTGCTGGGATTACAGGAGTGAGCCAGCACGTGCAGCCTAAAATGAAAAATTTTTGATGGAAAAACTGTCAACATCACAGACTGAAGTTTTAGCATGATGGATCGGGGGTAAGATTACAGTTAATACAACACATGAGACATTCCCACGTTGTATCCTGCATGGAGTTACAACAGCCCGGCGCTCAGATCACTAGTATAAAAAACAGATATCAAAATATAAAATATTTATAATACTTTCTAATGAAACAGGGATGACCATGGAAATATTTTATATTTTTTTAATAAAAACAACCCTACAGCATTTATTATCATTTTGAAATAACATAAAAGTAATTATAACCATATGAACAAATGTTTGAGAACTTTACTCCCAACAGAGTATGCCAAAAAATCCTGTTTTGCCTTTTCAACAATTTCTCACTTCCTTGGTCGTTTCTATTTGGAGACACTTTGTAGCAGAGTGATATTACCTCCTCGCATGATCCCACTTAGTTGTTTTCTGGACTTTGTTTTAGAATGAATCTCTTCAGCATCATCTAATACGAGGTTCATCTACTCCTCAAACCCATGATATGGCCCTCCGTCCGCATATCCACTTGCTCACAGAGCCGCACCTGATCCGGGGTATATTTTGTAAGTATCTGAAGATGAGGTTGATGGGCTGCACCGTCACCTTCTGCACTTTGTGGCCCTGGCCACGGTACGCCATCGCAGAATCTCACAAAGACCACCTGTGAAAATATTTTGTACTACACAGAATTATTCTGGTTAAATTGTAGCAAGGTAGTTAAATGTGTTGAACTGAAAAGATGAATTATACAGTTTTCTTTTTAAAAAACTAGTTACTCAAAATTTGTTTTTGGAAAAACAAATGGCTGTCAGAAGCATGCTTCTTGGAAGATGCTAAGAAAATCATAATAAGCACTGTTAATTTGAATCTTCCAGATAAAAGTGATTTTAAAAAATGAGTAAGAAAGTAATATCTTTAGCAAGAAACTTTTAAAAACAGATGAGCTAAAGTTTTTCTTTTCACCAAAAATAACGTGTGTCATGTATAAAAATGCTATCTGCATACACTAAAAAAATAGAGACATCATTTCCTATTCTATTTAACAATCTTCCTCCAAATAGTGGGTGGTAATTACTTTTGTTAAAAAATACAGTCCTGTGCTGTTTAGCAATGGGATGCATTCTGAGAAATGCATCACTAAGCAATTTCTCATGCAAACAGCATAGAGTGTATTTGCACTAACCTCCATGGTATAGCCTGCTGCACTCTGGGCTGCATGCACAGTCCACGTGGTACAGCCTGCTGCACTCTGGGCTGAATTTACAGTCTACATGGTACAGCCCCTTGCACTCTGGGCTGAATTTACAGTCTACATGGTACAGTCTGCTGCACTCTGGGCTGCGTGCACAGTCCATGTGGTACAACCCCTTGCACTGCTGGGCTGTGTGCACAGTCCACGTGGTACAGCCCCTTGTACTCTGGGCTGTGTGCACAGCCTGTGTGGTACAGCCCCTTGCACTCTGGGCTGTGTGCACAGCCTGCGTGGTACAGCCCCTTGTACTCTGGGCTGTGTGCACAGTCCACGTGGTACAGCCCTTTGTACTCTGGGCTGTGTGCACAGTCCACGTGGTACAGCCCCTTGTACTCTGGGCTGCATGCACAGCCTATGTGGTACAGCCCCTTGCACTCTGGGCTGTGTGCACAGTCCACGTGGTACAACCCCTTACACTGCTGGGCTGTGTGCACAGTCCACGTGGTACAGCCCCTTGTACTCTGGGCTGCGTGCACAGCTTACGTGGTACAGCCCCTTGCACTCTGGGCTGTGTGCACAGCCTGTGTGGTACAGCTCCTTGCACTGCGGGGCTCTGTGCACAGTCCACGTGGGACAGCCCCTTGCACTCTGGGCTGCATGCACAGCTTACGTGGTACAGCCCCTTACACTCTGGGCTGCGTGCACAGCCTGTGTGGTACAGCCCCTTGCACTCTGGGCTGTGTGCACAGTCCATGTGGTACAGCCCCTTACACTCTGGGCTGCGTGCACAGCTTATGTGGTACAGTCCCTTGCACTCTGGGCTGTGTGCATAGTTCATGTGTTACAGCCCCTTGCACTCTGGGCTGTGTGCATAGTTCATGTGGTACAGCCCCTTGCACTCTGGGCTGCGTGCACAGCTTACGTGGTACAGCTCTTTGCACTCCTGGTCTGCATGGGACAGTCTATTCCTCCCAGGCTACTAGCTTGCACAGCACATTATGTGCTGACTACTATGGGCAATTATAACACAATGGGGAGTGTTTGTGTTTCTAAAAATATCTAAACATAGGAAGGTGCTGTAAAAATACGTATTAAATCTATGGGACCACAGCTGTAGAGGGGTCTGTTGTTGGCTCCCAACATGTTGCATGATTGTGTTACAGTGTAAAGCTTTCTGATTAATCTGCAAGAACAGCTAATGGTATCAGGGGAGGTGGAAATTTACTAGCTGAGCTTTAACAAAAATGTTTACATAATTGGAAGAGGAGATTGAAACCTGAGTGACACGAACCAGTAAGTCAGTCTTTTACCACCTGGATCTGTGGGGCTTCCTTTCCTAAGTTTGACAGCCACTAAAATCAAGGACCTAAATTAACTAAGAATCAGATCTTCAAATGCTATATTGGAAAACATTAAACTAAAATTCTCAAAAATAATGAAGTATGTTCAATCTCATTAGCCTCCACTAAAATGTTATAAACAACAGTACTATTTTAATGGGCACAAAAACGGTCCTTTTGGTATGATAAAATAACAAAATTATTTGAGTACTATTTGTTTAATCTTTAAACTATGCTTTATTGTTGTACATGTTTTGTATATATGTTAGCATGGTATATATTATAGATTATTGACATATTTATGTATTGGGTTTGCTCAAAAATTTTCACTGATAGGGATGTTAGATCAAAACTGTTTCTTGGTTTGGTGTCCGTAGCATAGTGGTTATGGCACCAGCCACATACACTGAGGCTGGAGGGTTCAAATCCAGCCCGGACCTGCTAAACAACAATGACAACTGCAACAAAAAATAGTCGGGTGTTGTGGCAGGCACCTGAAATCCCAGCTACTTTGGAGGCTGAGGCAAGAGAATCCCTTAAGCCGAGGAGTTTGAGGTTGCTGTGAGCTGTGACGCTATGGCACTCTACAGAGGGAGACATAATGAGAAAAAATAAAAAATAAAAGAATAAACTTTTGTTTGATTTTTCTCTGTTTTCTTGTTTTCAGTTTCATTGATTTTTACTATTTGTTATTTCCTTCTCCTGTTTGCTTTGGGTTTATTTTGCTCTCCTGGTTTCTTAAGGTAGAAGCTTTGTTTAGGATTTGAGATATCTTTATTTTCTAATATAAGCATTTAATGCTACAAATTTCTCTGTAAGCACTGCTTTAGTTGCATCTCAACCTTTTTGTATATTATATTTTCATTTTTCTTTACATATATATATGGTCTTTTTTTTCTTTGAGACAGAGTCTCATTCACTCACCCAGGGTAAAGTGCTATGGCATCAGAGCTCACAGCAACTCTTGGGCTTAAGTAATCCTCTTACCTCACTAGTAGCTGGTGCCCGCCATAACACCTGGCTAGTTTTTCTATTTTTAGTAAAGACACTCTGTCTCAGGCTGCTCTCAAGCTCCTGAGCTCAGGCATTCCTTCTGCCTCAGCCTGCCAGAGTGCTAGGATAACAGGCCTTGATGTAAGTAAATTTCAGTACACTTTTAAATTTCCTTTGAGACTTCTTTGTTGGCCATTGGATTATTTGGAATTGTTCTGTTTAATTTCCAGTTGGTTTGAGAGTTTCCTGGTATCTTTCTGTTATTGATTGATTTCTAGTTGGATTCCATTATGAATAATAATATCTTTTTTATAATTTAAATTCTTTTAAATTTGTAAAGATTTATTTTATGACCCAGGATAGGATGTGATATATTTTTGTATTTATCTACTAGTTGTCAAGGCCATTTTTTCCTTGTAAAGAGGGGCTGGCCCACTTCTGCGTGCATTTCATTGGTTAGACCTAAATCATGTGGCCACATCTGACCACACAGAAGGCTGAGAAATAGATTTTAACTGTGTGCCCAAAAGGAAATATGAATCCAGTGTAGTAATTATAACACTCTCATTGTATTTTATGTTATTTTATTTTAGACAGAGTCGCATCCTGTCACCCTGGGTAGAGTGCAATGGTGTTTTCTTAGCTCACAGCAACCTCAAACTCCTAGACCCAAGTGGATCCTCTTGCCTCAGTCTCTTAAGTAGCTGAGACTACAGGCATGGACCATAATGCCCTGATAATTTTTCTGTTTTTGGTAGAAACAGGGTTTCACTTTTTCTCAGGCTGGTCTTGAACTCTTGAGCTCAAGAGATCCTCCTGCCTTGGTGTCCTAGAGTACTAGGATTATATGCACTAGCCTTTTATTATTTTTAATTTTTTTTCTGCCTTTATTCCCATTCCTAGTCCCATAATTAATTATATACACACTCTAGGGTATTTAATATATGTCCTTCTCGTATACCTTCTGTATACTATTATTTAATTCTATCTCACAAATCTTTAAAAGATAATAGGATTTTCTTGAATATGTTCTTAAAATGTGCATAAATATTGTCCATATATCATTCTGATTAATTTTCTTGATGTGTTTTTGAGATCTTTTGTTGCTGCATATAAACTTAATTCATCTCTCCGACTGAAAATATTCCACTTTATTCAAAATTTTACTTATCCATTCCCCTGTACACAAAAAGTTAAAAGTATTACTAATTTAATAATGTCATATTTCTTCCAGTTATTTTTCAGTATAACAAAGCACCCCTAAATTTGTGGCTTAAAATAACAACAGTCATTTATTTTATTCACAAATCTGCAATTTGGGCTGGAATTGGCCATGACAGTTCATCTTTGCACCTTGCAGTATCAGCTCGAGTTGGCAGTGACTTACCAGACAGGGGCTGGAGACACCTGAAGGCATGCTTGTATTTGGTGGCTGTCAGTTGGGACTGTCGTTGGGGCTCTTTGTCAATTCACCTGCACATGGCACGTCCATGTAGCTGTTTGACTTCCTCCACATGGTGACTGGGTTCAGGAGCAGTTACCCCAAGAGAGCAAGACAGAAGTGCATGACTTTTATGATCTTGTGGCACAAATCACTCAGAGTCACTCCATCCTATCCCAGTTAGGGAGGACATGAAGGTCTTCCGAGGTTCCCAGGGAGAAGACTTCACCACCTAATGGAAGGAGCAGCTATATTATATGGTTAGAAAAGTGTGTGGAATGGGGTGCTGTTGTGCCCATCTTAGGAAAAGACAATTTGGCACATCAATAAAAATTAAAAGTCTGATTTGGATATAAGGATATGGCTTGAGTATTGAGGCTTATTAGCAAAGATAGGTAATTGTAAAAGTTAAATTTAGAGGGGCCAGAGTACTAGGTTGTAACCAAGAAACTTGTTCTCTCTATCCCTAGACTTCTTCTCTAAGGTTATCAATACCTTTCCTCTTGGTCCTTATTTTTTATGTATCTACATGGATTAGCTAATTTTCTCAGATTATACAGTATGGAAGTGAATTCCCACACAGATCCTTTTAACACTCACTCAGCCTGTGTTCCCACTATGCCATTCTCCAACTGGCAAACATGACTTTTATTTCCTAAAAAAGTCAATGCAATTCTGTAGCTTTACTCAGTTTTTCATCTGCTGTTCTCTCATCTTCCTAAGCACACTATTCCCTCATTGCAATTAGGCTTGGTTATGGGATTGGGTTCTAGCCTATGGAATGTGAGTAGAAGAGATGGGTCCTGTTTCTTGCCTGGGCCCTGTTTCTTGCCTGGGCCCAATAAAATTTCCATTTGCCATCTTCTGTGCTTTCTCTGCTTCTGCTATCTGGTTGGCAATGCCTTGGAAACCACATGTTGAAGATGGCAAAGACTGATCTCCTGAGTCCTTGAGTGATTGTGTGGAACAGAGTCCCCTAATGTTGGACTGAAACCTCCTTGGACTGTGTATAGTTATGAGCAAGTGATAAACTTCTATTGTGTTTAAGCCATTATGTATTTAGGAATCTATTTATAGTAGTTAATCTTCCTTAACTTTCATGTACTGTTCCAGTTATCCTTTGCTAAGTAATAAACTACTCCCAGAATTTAATAGCTTAAAACCAGTCTTAATTAACTCTGATTCCATGGGTCAGAAATGTGGGCTCTTGCTTCTACTTGTTCATGCAGCTACAACCAGCAGTTCAGCGGGACTAGATGTCTAGCATTGTCTTACTCACATGTCTGGAGATAGGTGCTGGCTGCTGACTGAACCATGTATGTGTCCTCAGCAGGCTTTGCTGAGACTATTCACATGATGGTAGAAGAGTTCCCAGAAGCAAGAGTGGTCAAGCTTCAATCTGCAAGTACTTCTCAGACTCCTGCTTGGATCATGTTTGCCACGTACCATTAGTGTACCATTATCCAGTGTAAGTCACAGGGGTAGAGGGAAACAAGATTTATTGGGGACCATTTACTACAACAATCTACCATACGTATTACAATACTAATGTACAAATTAGGCCAAAAATGTTTCTACATTTTAAGAAAGGAAAAAACTGTATTAAAATTATCATATTCAATATACACCAATAACAAAAGATGAATAAAATCATGTTGAGCACTTCTTATAATTGCAAAAGTCAAACATGACTTGAGTATTGTGAATTTAATACAGTTTTTTTCCTTTCTGAAAATGTGTGTACATGTTTTTGGTACCTTCTGCATGTACTTCTTAGTGACATACTTGATAATAGAATCTAGCTGTGAGTCTGTTTTTATAACCTATGAATCGATTAAGTTCTAATATCAGTGTTGGGTATAATAAAAATCATATTGATTTATTTCTAATTTTCAGGTTTACATATTATAGTAAAATATTTACCAATACATCATAAATTTAGATTAGTAGAATTGGCATTTAAAGAAATGAATCTTGGCTGGGCACCATGGCTTCTGCCTGTAATCCTAGCACTTTGGAAGGCTGAGGAGGGAGGATCACTTGAGCTTAGGATTTCAAGACCAGCTTGAGCAAGAGCAAGACCCTGTCTCCACAAAAAATAGAAAAATAAGCCAGGCATGGTGGTTCATACCTATAGTCGCAGCTACTCAGGAGGCTGAAGCAGGAAGATCTCTTGAGCCTAGGAGTTTGAGGTTGCAGTGAGTGAGGTTGTGATGATACCACTACACTCTAGCCTGGGCAACAGAATGAGACCTCGTTCCTCAAAAAGAAATTGAGGGAGGGAGGAAAGGAAAGAACCTTACTCAGTTCCTTAAACCACTGAATCTATTGTTTGAGTTATCTAAAATGTAGTGGTATTTCAGCTTGTAGTCTGAATTAAAATGCCCGCTTTACCTGAGCTTTAATGGGACCAGCTTCTCTAGGCCTTATCCATAACCAAATTCTTTAAAATGTTAGACTTTTATTTGCCCTTATTTAGAGTAATTTGTAAATAAGTGAACAATTAAGGCATTGAATTCAGTGCTTTCTCGCTTTCATTTAGCTTTTTCTTTATTATGCCACACTAAATCACAGGCAAGAGCAGACTGCTTTCTTCCTTCGCTCAGGGCAAAGCACTCTGGCTTTACTCTGTGCTGATAATGACTTGAGATGCAGTATGGTGGTTAGAGGTCTGAGTTCTGGAACCAGAATGGCCAAGTTCAAATCCTGTGGCTTTAGCTTATTTTATTACCTTACATAATTTAATTGCTCAGTGCCCCAGGTTCCTCATCTATAATATGAGGGTAATTCCTACAACCTTCCTCATTAGAGTTGTTGTGAGGACTAAGTAAAATATCTTTACTTAGATAAGTAAAGGCCCTTACATAAGAATCTAGCCCAGGTTTATATATATATA
>NW_003852556.1:2478755-2481215 GCF_000181295.1 Otolemur garnettii | reverse complement strand
CAGGCCTGGCTGGCCCTGTCCTCCGCCCTCTCCTCTGCTCCTAGAGTCTTTCCTGAAGCTGCAAACTCAGCCATGGGGGTGATGGTGCCAGGAAAAGAGGCACCTATTTCGGTCAAGGGTGCATGAGCAGCTGTAACCTCCATCGGCAGTTTTGACAGTAAAAGAATTAATTGGTGGTGCCTGTAGCTCGGTGGATAGGGTGCCAGCCATATACACTGATGCTGGAGGTTTGAACCAGGCCCAGGCCAGCTAAAACAACAAGGACAGTTACAACAACAACAATAAAAACAGCCAGGTGCTGTGGTAGGCACCTCTAGTCCCAGCTACTTGGGAGGCTAAGGCAAGAGAATTGCTTAAGCTCAAGAGTTAGAGGTTGCTGCGAGCTATGACGCCATAGCACTCTACTGAGGGCGACATAGTGAGACTCTGTCTCAAAAAAAAAAAGAAAAGAAAAGAAAAAGAACTCATTGGCCATTGACTCAAGCATTTGAAGATGCCCAAGTAGCATTGTTAACTTTGGGGGTTTCCAGTCTGGCCTATACTAGACCATGACCACAGAGAGTCAAGCCAATGAAAAGCCGCATGCTTGAGATCTTACCACACAAAATAATTACTTTTAGGCAGAAGTCATGATGTGCTCTCCAAGAAATGGCTGCGTGACATTGTCCAAACTGCAGGGCATGTGATAAGTGAACACTGGGGCTGAGGGGGGCAGCGGCTGGCACAGGTCCTGACCCAGAGACCAAAGGACACAGGCCATAAAATCAACACAGCAGTGGGAAAGCCCGTAAAAGTACCTGATTTTCCAAATGGAGGTGATTGGAAGTGTGGCCAAGAGTCTGTATCGATTTTTCAAGATCTTTCCAGTGAAAGAACTTGAGGATTAGGGTAAGCGTCTTCAAAATGCTCAGAGTCCCTGCGTCTCTCCCATCTCAAGCCTTGTTATAACCACGGCAGCTTCTGCTAAGAAACTCAACACACCCCACGCAGTATAAGTACAAAGAAATCTCACCCAGGCACCTAGTAGCCAAGCTGCCCAAATCCAGGCCTGCCAGGGAGTGGGCAGGGGCTTGGGGTACCAGGGAGCCTGATCTCTGGGGTGCCTGGGGCCCGTGGTTGTGTGGCACGGTGACAGTGCAGAGCTGCCTTGTCCCTGACGTGCTGGTTTCCCATTTACTGCTTCCCAGCGCTCTGCACAGGGGGCCCCAGGGCCCCAGAGGTGACTCGCTTTCATTAGAATTTCAGGCAATTGAGAGAATTTAACGAGGTGGCTGGGACCTCATATATTATACGTATAATTAATATACAAAGATTAATAACCTTCATACACACCAACTACAAACAGAAGACCTGCTGTATAATAATGATGACACCATTTACAACAGGAACAACAGGAACAACAGAAACTCCTTCGAACGGTTCGGGGTACGGAGGACACAGACGGGCAACAATTCATCTCAGCCCAAGATAACACTTCTCTGTCATTGATTTACTGATTAAACTTGGTCCCATTGGAAATACCAGCAGTGTTGAGGATTTTTAAAAATAAGACAAATGATAAAGCTTTAAGGGCCATACATATGAAATTTACACAAACTGTCCCTGGAAAGACGCAGGAGGAACTGGTGACAGGCCGCTTCCCGGGCAGGAAACAGGGTGGGGGGTACGGATGGGAGGCGCAGCTCATCAGCTCTCATTCTGATACTTTTTTCATTTTGAACTATATGAACATGTAAGTTTTGGGAAAAAAATTATTTAAAATAATACTGATAGATATTAAGCAATTAAGAAAAGCCAGAGAAATAAAAACAATTGTTTCCCACATATTAAAACATAACATAGTATTAGTTCATGAAAAGGAGTATGGACTGACCCGGGAGGTCCAGAGAGCAGACACAGTATCATAACACAATAAAGTGGCTTCAAATCAGGGACAAGCGCTGGACTTCAGCTGCTCGCCTTTGCCAGAGTAATGCTGTAGGGCAACACAAGAAACGAAACCTTAAAAGTAATGGGAGAAAAACAGGAGAATTATTAAAGAACTTCTGATTTGGGGAAGACCTTTTAAATTCAAAATCGGTAAGCCAGAAAAAAAAGGCTGACGGACGTCTACCTCCACCCTCAGATATTATTGGATGGCGAACACCACCATAAACAAAATCAAATGATGATAAGTTGGCAAAACACACGTCCTTAAATCAGAGAAAGACAACTGAAATATCTAATACTAATTCCTAGAAATGAATATTAAAAGGCCAAGAACTTAGCAGAAAGGTGAGAAAAGCAAATTAAGAGAAAAACATATAACCAGACCCTTGGTGCTCAAACTCGCTCATAATAATAATACAAAATAGCTGGGCTTGGTGCCTCACACCTGTGACCCCAGTGCTCAGGGAGGCCGAGCTTGATGGCTCATGCCTGGGACCCCAGTGCTCTGGGAGGCTGAGCTTGGTGGCTCAC
>NW_003852556.1:2478329-2478685 GCF_000181295.1 Otolemur garnettii | reverse complement strand
ACCCCAGTGCTCTGGGAGGCTGAGTTTGGTGGCTCACACCTGTGACCCCAGTGCTCTGGGAGGCTGAGTTTGGTGGCTCACACCTGTGACCCCAGCACTCTGGAGGCCGAGCTTGATAGCTCACACCTGTGACCCCAGCACTCTGGAGGCCGAGCTTGATGGCTCACGCCTGTGACCCCAGCACTCCGGGAGGCCGAGCTTGATGGCTCATGCCTGGGACCCCAGTGCTCTGGGAGGCCGAGCTTGATGGCTCATGCCTGGGACCCCAGTGCTCTGGGAGGCCGAGCTTGATGGCTCACACCTGTGACCCCAGCACTCCAGAAGGCTGAGTTTGATGGCTCATGCCTGTGACCCCA
>NW_003852556.1:2467854-2478203 GCF_000181295.1 Otolemur garnettii | reverse complement strand
ACCCCAGTGCTCTGGGAGGCCGAGCTTGATGGCTCACACCTGTGACCCCAGCACTCCAGAAGGCTGAGTTTGATGGCTCATGCCTGTGACCCCAGCACTCTGGGAGGCTGAGCTTGGTGGCTCACACCTGCGACCCCAGCATTCTGGAAGGCTGAGCTTGATGGCTCATGCCTGTGACCCCAGTGCTCTGGGAGGCCGAGCTTGATGGCTCACGCCTGTGACCCCAGCACTCTGGAAGGCTGAGCTTGGTGGCTCATGCCTGGGACCCCAGTGCTCTGGAAGGTTGGGCTTGGTGCCTCACATCTGTGACCCCAGCACTCTAGGAGGCCAAGGCAGGTGGACTGCTTCAGCTCAGGGGTTTGAGACCAGACTGGGCAACAGTGAGACTCTGTCTCTAAAAATAGCCAGGCACTGTGGTGGGTGACTATAATCCCAGCTACTCGGGAGGCTGAGGCAAGAGGATCACTTGAGCCCAAGAGTTTGAGGTTGTTGTGAGATATGACGCCACAGCACTCTACCAAGGGCGACAAAGTGAGACTCTGTCTCAAAACAGAAATGCAAAATAAAAAAACAGAGAGACATTTTCTGTTGCTTATCAGCTTGGCAAGGATTATTACAAAGAAAATTTGCTACCACATTGTTTTTGTAAAGGTGGGAGGAAATGGAAAGTTCATACGTGGACTTCGCTGGCGGGAGAGTAAACCCCTGAGGTCTCCTCGGAGGGTCACGACCACGAGAGCTGGCGAAATTTAACACGATGAAGCTTTCGGCCCCATGATTCTGAGCGTTTACTTGATGGGTAACTCTTACATGTGCGAGTACCTTGAGTGTGATGTTGTTAAAAAAGCAAAATAATGGCAATAATTTAACACCTATCAGTGGGGCTGGGTAAACAAATATTGGTATAACTACAATAAAATACTATAAAACCATTTTAGAGAAGGAGGTGCTCTATATATGCTGAGATGGAAACAATTTCCAATATATGAAGTAAAAATATAAAAATAACCAAAAAAGTGAACAATATTTTACACTGTCACTTGTGTAAAATATATTACATAGGTGTTTAGATATGTGTACATGTATATATACAGAGGGGGCCAAGAAATGTGTACACATTTTAAGCAATCTTGTTAGAAATAAAATCTCTCATTCACCCAAAGCATATGAATTGCAGGTAAAGTGGATGTGTGCAGCATTGTAGGTGCCCTGGACCAGTAATGGTACCTTCAATGCAACTTCAAAAAGTAATATGTGGATAACTTCTCTGAAAATGTGTATGTTTTTTTTTGACACCCTCTGTAATGATGTATATGATGTCTGTTTTACACAGCTCATGTATGACATGATACTTGCAGTGTCAAAAAAGTGGTAAGATTCTGGGAGGCTGAGGCAGGTGGACTGCTTGAGTGTGGCCATAAAGTCCAGGCCAAAAGATGGAATAAGAAAACGTTTTCTGGGAAACTGGGTCTCCTGCCCCGTCCTCCCTGGGCTGACAGTACCATCAGACTCCTCTCTGACAGGTTGGACACTGCTTAAATGGCCAACACCCCAGTAAGCCTAGTTCACTCACTGAAAAGCCCTGAGCCTCGGCTCTAGAGCAACTCTAGGGGTAGGGATGGGCGGAGGGGGAATTCGCTGAGCCCTGGTCCCAACCAAGGGGGAGGTAGAGGCCCAGCCTGGTGCTGGCCTGGCTGCCCTGGACTCCAAGTCCTCACTCCCTAGGAGCTCCAGCCTCCCTCCACCCACTCTATGGATCTGCAGTGTGGCGATTACTTACTGTTCACTTGGCAGATGGTGCTAATCGAGGTGGGTGAGGACACTCTGGACCCTGCCCGGCCTCGGGCCTCATAGCCAGAACCGCCCTGCTGGCTGGTGGTTGGTGAGTTCCCGCAGTGCATCACAAGAACCCACTTCATCCCCTTAGCATTCCTGCCATGTGGTGCTGTGATTTCCTCCCTGTGTGGATAAAAAATAAGCCATCATCTAAGGTTGCTTGGCTGAAAGCTGAGCACAGATTCGGGCAGGTTGGTGGAGGCCAGAGCTGCGCAGGCTCCCATCTGCTCACCGACCCACGACGTGCTCCCTACAAGTGGGGACGACTCAGAAAATGCCCTTTCATGGCCCTGGTGATGGGACTGCCAGGCTGAAGCCTTCCCCTCTGCAGCCTATGACCTGCTGTGACTCCTGGGGCCTTGGCACAGGGGGAAACCCTCAGCTATTTGGCCCTGGGTCTTTGGCAAGTGAAGTGGCCTCCGCTGAGCACAGGCCACTGCATTCTGGAGCTCTCTTGAATGCTGGGAGTGGTCATTTGGTAAGAGGAGACACACCCTCAAGACCCACCCCCCTTAGCTGTAAAAGTTACTTAGTGATTTCAGTTGTCAGACAGCCAGGCCCACCAGTTCTTCCTGGTTCTGACATCATGAAGGCCGGCAGGACCCTGGGCTGGAGAAAAACAGCGGCTGGGAAAGTAACAAGCACCGTCTCCTGCGGCTAGATGGGAGGACTGGATGGTGCACAGCTCAAAATAATAACTTGTGGGGAGGTGTAAGAACTCTGCGGAACTCTCTCAAAGCCAGGCAGGCTCTGAGAACTGTCTTCCTGCCTTCCTGGGATGCTGAGTCTTGGTAAGAAATGGGCAACTTCGGTGTTTGGCTGTTGCTCCTGGTTCCGGCGGCCTGGCACTTACAATTTCTGCCTCGGCCACAAGTCACCTCAAAGCCCACCCTAACAACCCTGGGGACTGAGGTCAGGGGACACCAGCCTCTGGTCAGTGACCTTCACGTGGGCACCACGCCTGGGGTTCAGCCCCGGCTTTCTGGCTGCAGGCTCATCCCTGGTCTACCCAGCAGCCCACGTGCTCCCTGTTCTGTCCTGTCGTAGCCTGTGCTTGTTTCTCCCTCCATAAAGATGAAGGTGGACAATTTATCAGGGGCCTCCGTGCCTCCCTGGCCACTGCCACTGTCTTCTCTGAGGATCTTCAGCACTTACTTTCCCTTGTCTGGTCTCTCGCCTTCTCCTCCTGAGACCACTGGGTCTCTAGTGGGGCAGGGTCCTCCCACACTCACTGCCATCTGTCTGGCAGCCTGAGGACATTTAAGGCAGATACTAAGGGAGCTCTCCAGAGCCCGAAGGAAGGGGAGGTGGTAGAGTCAGGGCTGGACAGAGCCATGACCCCCAGAAGGGTGGGGCCATCTGGCAGAGGCCAGTGTAGGCAGCCCAGGGTGGGGGCAGAGGGTGGCACCTGCAACTCCCCAAGGTTGACTTTTGCTTTCTTTACTGCTAAACTTTCTTGCCTTTGGAATAAAACATTCACAGAAGTGAAAAAGCTAGGGATCAGCTGTTGTATAGGTGAGAAAAGTGGAGCTCAAGGTCATACAGCTGGGCAGCCCTGGACCTCAAACAGAGACCTCGCAGTGCATGAGACCTTGAGTTTGTTCACAAAGCTGTGCCGTCTTCTCACTCACGTAGGAATGACCAGAGCACACACTTAGCATCTCACGGCGTCTGTGGGTCAGGGGTCCAGAGGTGGCGGAGCTGGGTCCTCTGCTCATGTCTAACGAGGCTGCCAGCACAGTGCTGGTGAGGTTGTGTTCTCATCTGAGACCCAACTGGGGAAGACTCCGCTTCTGAAGTTCTCAGCTGAGACCTGATTGGGGAAGACTCCACTTCTGAAGTCCTCTCAGACTGTTGGCAGAATTTATTTCCTCTGCCTATAGGGACAAGGCCCAGATTCTCAAGGGTTGTAGGTTGGAGATGCTCAGGGTACAGAGTAGCCTCAATCCCTCATTCCTTGGTCCATTCCGATGTGGACAGCCCAGGGACAGCAAGGACAGGGTGTGAGTCTGTTTCACATTGCTCTAAAGCAATGCCTGTGGCTGGGTAATTTACTATGTAAAGGAAAGAGGTTAATTTGGTTCATAGATCTGTACTGGGAACACAGTGCCAGCATCTGATGCTGGTGAGGGCCTCAGGGAGCTTCTAATCAAAGTGGAAGGTGAAAGTGGGGGACAAGAGAAGGGGGAGGGTGCCAGCTTTAACATGGCTCCAACAACCAGCTCTCAAGAACTCGCTCAGTAGGTCAGAGGGCACCAAGCCATAGGTGAGGGATCCACCCCCAAGACCCAAACTCCTCCCTCCCTAGCCCCACCTTCAACACCGGGCATCAAATTTCAACATGAGCTTGGAGGAGGCAAGAATCTATACTAGTCAGATAGTCAGACAGCGTCAAGTCTGCTCTGGGCAGAGAGGTGGGAGAGACAGGCCATCCTCTACCTTACTCTGAGGGTTAGGAGCAAGTCACAGGCCCCGCACAGGATGGGTGTGCTGGGGCCACACCAGGACCTGTCCACCTGGGGCAGATTCCCCCAACGAATGCCCATGCAGAACAACCACACAGTCACTTGAGTGAAAGCATTTTTATTTTATTTTGTTGAACATGTACTATGTGCTCAGCACTGGAAATGTAGCCGTGAAGAAAGAACAGAAGAGAATCCCCGTCTTGAAGCTCAGGAGCCCCTGGGGCACGTGAGGGAATCAGCAGCAGAGTCCACACTTCAGCCTCTGCCTGCCTCGCAGTTATGGCAACGGCATGTGTGCAGGTGGCTGTGATGGCTCCTTCTGTGAGCCAACTTGGCTGGACCCAGATGCATTGGCAAACATTATTCTGGATGGTGCTGTGAGGACTTTGGATAAGATTAACCTTTAAGCTACTTGGGAGGCTAAGGCAAGAGAATCGCGTAAGCCCAAGAGTTTGAGGTTGCTGTGAGCTGTGATGCCACAGCACTCTACCCAGGGTGACATCTTGAGACTCTCTCTCAAAAAAAAGATTAACCTGTAAATCTGTGGACTTTGAGTAAAGGAGATGCCCTCCCTGATATGGGTGGGCCTCATCCAATCAGGTGAAGGCCAAGGGAGCAAAGACCAACCTTCCTGAGCGAGGGGGCACCTGCCACAGAGGCTTTCAGACACCATGTGGGCTCTGCCCTGGGTCTCCGCCTGCTGCAGACGGGGATCTGCCAGCTGCTGCACTCACCTGAGTCAATTCCTTGAAAGAAATCTCTACGAGGGCTCGGCAGCCCTAGGACAGTGGTTATGGTCCCAGTTATGGCCCCAGTCACATATACTGAAGCTGGCAGTTTCAAACCAGCCAGCCAAACAACAATGACAACTCCAACAAAAAAATGATGGGTGTTGTGATGGGTGCCTGTAGTCCCAGCTAGTTGAGAGGCTGAGGCAAGAGAATTGCTTAAGTCCAAGAGTTGGAGGTTGCTATGAGCTGTGATGCCACAAGGTGACATAGTGAGACTAAAAAAAAAGTAAAGAAAAAAGCAGTCTCTATGTGTATGCACACATAACCTGTTGGCTCCAGGGTTTGTCTGTGTGTCTGTCTTGGGGGAACCTAATTGAAAGAGTGGTGTATGCTCTCTGGATCCTGTGACGTAATACAGTACGAGGCAATTGTTACTGGTTTTCCTTCCAGACATTTGATGTGTATCGATGCTCAAAACCCTTGATTCACTGAATTATTCTGACTGAGATGGGAAGGCTTAGAAGGAGAAGAATGCAGCCTGTCATTTTGAGGAGAGCCGGCGCAGCACCAGGTACGCACTTGCCACTTTCTTCTCGCCTGGCCACTCCGGCTCTCTGACCATTCTGACCTCTGCTTTTTAAAAAATTTCTCCCTTTCCTTTTCCCATCCTCAAACCTCTCACCATCTTCTTTTCTTCTTTAATCCCTTGTCAGGTGGCTGTTCTCAAGCATGTCACACCCCCCAGCCCAAGGCCAGGGAGCCTTGGGGAGAAAATCCTCTGACTCTAATGCAGGCAGTTCTTTCCCAAGTGGACACATTTCTGTAACATCATTCAATATCCCACATCCTGCAAGAGATTGCACATACATTTTTCTTGGGATGGTTTTAGATTCAAAAATATCGTAAAGAAAAGGACTAGTTGATTTCATCACTTTGTAACAGACACATCTGTATCCTTGTTGGTAGTAAGGGAGTGTTATTTCTATGTATCCTGAGCCCTTTCCCTGTGGCCACAAGAGTAAACAGATCAGTTTTTATTTATTTAAGAAAAAAACTATGCTCTAAGGAATGACTAAATAGCACTCCAGAAACAGCTGGTCCTGAGTCCTTCAGGTAGGACAGACACCTTCCTATTTAATCCAGCACTTGAAATGGGGTTCTCACAGCAGGTGAGGGAGCAGGAAGATAGGTCTACAGGGGAACATCTCCCCATCATCCAGCTACACAAAGATGTGTGTGGGCTCACTCTCCATGGGAGGGGGGCCTGGGCTTGCAGACAGCCCAGGAAAACAAACAACAGGGGTCCTCTGGTTCCCACTCATCTGAAACCAGGCTGTGCAGCCACCTCCAGTTTTATGTCCTTGATCAACCTCTCTGCCACCTCAGTTATCTCATCTGCAAAATGGGAATAATAACCCTTCGGAAAGGCAGAGAGCAAAGCTAATTGTCACCTAGGATAAACCCACATGGGTCCCCGCCATGTGACACTGCTTTGATGGGATGGCGTCATCACATTTCAGGCTCTGACTCAGTTTTGCAGGCTCAGGAATTTGGTAGTTAAGACAGAATGACTAATCAGGGAACTAAGGGCTTTACTGGACAAGCTCACAAGAATTGGTGGTAAATGCACTAATTTACAGCAAGAAGTGGGACCAAGTGGACATGACATAAGTGATGTGAAGGGGTGGGAACCTACGGTCCCTGAAAGGCAAGTCCGTGCAGGGCCAAGTGGCTGCCGGAGTGCAGGGGAGAGGGCTGTGCGGCTGGCTGGGGTGTGTGTGGGGGGGGAGGTGGGCAGGCCTGAGGGCGGTGCCCCAGGGCAGTGACCCTCCCAGACCCTCCTTTCCACTCTCCCTCTCTCTCCCTGACTCCTGCCTCTTCCATGCATTTGTGTACCCCCCAGGACCACAATCACTAGGAGGGTGCATCAAGGCCGAGGGAGACTACCGGCTTGGAAATGATATGACAACCAGCGACACCAGACTCAAAGCCCTCATGACACCAAGTAATTTCCTTAAAAACACCTACAGTCAGCTCGGCGCCTGTGGCTCAAGTGGCTAAGGCGCCAGCCACATACACCTAAGGTGGCGGGTTCGAATCCCCAGCCCGGGCCCACCAAGCAACAATGACGGCTGCAACCAAAAAATAGCCAGGCGTTGTGGTGGGCGCCTGTGGTCCCAGCTACTTGGGAGGAGGAGGCAGGAGACTCGCTTGAGCCCAGGAGTTGGAGGTTGCTGTGAGCTGTGATGTCACAGCACTCTACCCAGGGGGACAGCTTGAGGCTCTGTCTCAAAAAAAAAAACAGCTACAGTCATCTTCATCTACCTCTTCTCCTCTTCCTGGAAATGAAGTTTCCTCAAGGATCAGCATTAAAGAAAAATGACACATGCTTCTTATGAATACTACCTTTCTTCTTGTGTTGTGAAATAGGCTATGCACATAAGAATATGTGGAGTTTACATACACTGTTCAAAGAAAAAGAATAAAAGCAAACACTTGTGTGTGCACCGCCTGCCTCACGGGCCTCGCCCTCAGTGTACAGTGGTTGTCCCCAACTCCTCAGCGTCACACCCACGTGTGCAGCGGTACAGAGACGTGCCGCTTGGCTTTGGTGCTTTGGAATCGAATACAAATGGAATCCTACAGCATGTACCCTGTGACTCTTCTTCTCTGCTCAAGATAGAGTATGCTAATTTATATATAATTTACATAGTTTTATTCAGTTTGTTATCACTCCTGTGTAGTATTGTATCGTGGAATCCGCCACAACTTATTTATCCAGATCACTGCTGACGGATGTTTAAGTACTCACAATTTCTCACCCTCGCCCACTTGCTGGTAGGAGCATAGTTGGACACGTTCCTCCTCTGGGAGGGCCAGGATTTCTCAGGGCCTATGACAAAGAGGGCACAATCTGGACACAGGCTGTGGGTACTCACACCTCTGCCCCAGTCATCCCAAAGTGGTCTTGTGAATTCCTGCCCTCCCCAGAACTGAATGTGAGCTGCTTTTTTGCTGTAACCATTTTCCTGCCAGCCGTTATTCATTTATTTACTTAGTTAGAAACAGGTCACTGTGTCACCCAGGCTGGAGCGCAGCAGTGTAACCATAGCCCAGGGCAAGTCCTTCCTCCTGGGCGCTAGGGCTGCAGGCTCCAGCTGCTGTGTCCAGCCTCTCCTGATTTTTAGGTATGAAATGTTAGCTCACTTCATTTTTTTTCCTTATGGAATTTGAAAAGCTGATCCTCAAATTTATGGAAAAATGAGGACCAAGTACAGACCAGACCCTGGTTCTTACAGAAGGTTGTGGGTGGGGCCGGCCCTCCCAGGAGTGAGATGACTGCCACCTGCTCCACCGGCCTCTCTGAGCAGCCGTCTCACTCTTGGGAGGACGCGCCCCAATCACAACCTTCTGTAAGAAACAGGGTCTGGTCTATACTTGGTCCTTCGTTTTTCCATAAATTTGAGGATCAGCTTTTCAAATTCCGTAAGAAAAAAAAAGGCTTGTTGTAATTTAAGTGAAAGAGCACTGGCTCTCATGGGCGTGTTTTCACTTTGATAGTGTTGTTTTCTTGAAGTAACTTTGTTGCTCAAAAAGCAATTTAAGTTCATGTAGAAAACTGCAAAATGGTGAAACCCAGGGCAGCAGGAGACATCGCCAAGTCAGCCGGAATGCCACCTCCGGAGGCAGCACAGCCGACATGCGAGTGTGCCTCTCATCTTGACACACATTCTCTTGTGTCTGAAGTGCCCACTGCACAAACACACACAGTGTGTGGCACCCACGGGCACCTACACGTGTGTCCTCGCACTGAGGCTCAGCTTTTCCACGCTGCTGCCTCTGGGTCAGACGCTGGTCTGATGGCTCAGGACAGGCACAGGTGTCACCTGTCGCTGTTTCCTCACCTGCTGGAAACCAGGGGTGGCAGCTGTTTGGAGATGGTGGTGGGACCCTCAGAGGCCACCTGACCCAGGCTCTGGCCCCTGGTAGTAGGTGTGTCTTGAGGAGCCTGCGCTCTGTGTCCCCTGCTCGGAGCAGGGCTGGGGAGAGAGACTGGGACCCTGAATAAGGCGACGGGGCCGTAACCAAGTGTTCCAGCCTTATTTTCCTGCCTAAGTATGCAAAGAAGTGATAATCAAAAGAAATCTATGTCTAAATAAGTCAAAAATAGCTCTTTGACAAGAACACAATGTTTTCTAGTTTAATTTGGCACAATGTTTCTCTCTTAGCTGGCTTTAAATTTTAGAGTCTAAAAGAACTCAGCTCTGATGCTGTGAGCACAGGCAGGTTGTCTGCGGACGGCCAGTGCCATGTCAGCAGAGCCTGGTGCTCCTGCACAGGTGGCCACTTGCTGAATTGTCTGGTTCCAGGCAGGCGGAGGACTGGAAGCCTCTGCCTCTCCCAAGTCATCCGGGACTCTGATGTGGGCTTGGAGGCTCCTCTGATCATTATTCCCACAACTGGGTTCAACTTTGTGTTTTAAGTACCATATGCATTATTTTCTCAAATCTATATCCTACAATCTTTTTGCCTCTGAATTCCGTGGAAGTCCCCAGAGGGACAGGGGGCGAGGTGGGCATCATCGAAAAGCCCAGGTTTCTCCTTCTGGTACCTTCCTGCCCTGGCCACAGGCTGACCAGGGACACAATCCCAGACTTTCCTGGAACATTTGGGATTTGAAGTGGTAACTACCCAGAGGTGGGGTTCTAATCCACGGCAGCATTGCTACCAGGTTCAAGCGAGTTTTGAGCCGAGTTCACCTTGTCCCTACTGCTCACCAGGTGTTCACTACTTGGAGAAACTTTCGCTTCCCGGGCTCTGGGACTCTGTAAGTGACTCACATGTGCTCTCCTGTTCTCCATCGCGGGTCTGTGTTACTGGCATGTTTGTTGGCATGTCCCGTGGCTATCTTTGTAAAGGGTCATTCGAGTTTGTTTTGCTTCCTATTTTGCACCAAGCTTTAGTAACACATTTGCTTTGTCAGTGTGATCTTATAAATATTTATTCTAATTTATTTTACTTATTTATTTTTATTTATTTTTTTGAGACAGAGTCTTAAGCTGTTGCCCTTCGTAGAGTGCCATGGCATCATAGATCACAGCAAACTTTTGGGCTCTAATGATTCTCTTGTCTCAGCCTCCCAAGGAGCTGGGACTACAGGCACCCGCCACGGTGCCGGCTATTTTTTGGTTGTAGTTGTCACTGTTGTTCGGTGGGCCCAGGCTGGATTCAAACCCACCAGCTCCGGTGTATGTGGCTGGCACACTAGCCGCTGAGCCTCTAATTTATTTTATTTTATTTATTTTATTTTTTTTTT
>NW_003852556.1:2459669-2466980 GCF_000181295.1 Otolemur garnettii | reverse complement strand
GCGCCTGTGGTCCCAGCTACTTGGGAGGCTGAGGCAGGAGACTCGCTTGAGCCCAGGAGATGGAGGTTGCTGTGAGCTGAGATGCCACGGCACTCTACCCAGGGGGACAGCTTGAGGTTCTGTCTCAAAAAAAAAGAAAGAAAGAAAAAGAAAGAAAGAAAGAAAGAAAGAAAGAAAGAAAGAAAGAAAGAAAGAAAGAAAGAAAGAAAGAAAATGACAACACATGTGAAACTTATCTCAACCAGATCCCAATATACAATAGAACTTATTTATGCCTGCTTCTTCCTGTGATATCACTTGAAAATATCAGTGACATTGATATTTCGCTATCAGCTTTTCAGTACATAAATGCGTAAGGGTTTTGGTTTTCAAAAAATGTCTCTGGAAGGCACTTACGTGTCCCGAAGGCCGGCAGGT
This sequence comes from Otolemur garnettii, assembly GCF_000181295.1. NCBI lineage: Eukaryota > Metazoa > Chordata > Mammalia > Primates > Galagidae > Otolemur > Otolemur garnettii. Next base: position 2,466,563 of record NW_003852556.1, on the reverse strand, counting down.
GCCCTGGCTAGTGGTGGGCTAGGAGGTGTTGCTGTTGCTGCTATGGGCTAATGGGACCACCGAGTTGTCAGTGGACTTTGTAGACACAGGACGCCTACAATCCCAGCACTCTGGGGGCCGAGGCAGGAGACCAATCACTTTCTGAGGCAGTTAACTCTGCAGTCACGCATTTCCACTGAGTGGCCTGCTCCCCACCCACCCTGCTCACCCAGGAAAGCCCTTGGAAATAGTGATATTAAAATAGATGCAGCAAGCACAGGGTGCAGTGGGGGGACGGGCAGCATCTGAGCTGGCCCCTCTGGGAAGCTGGAGCAGGCTTGGCCTTCTGCCTGCTGGTCTCTACACCTGGGAGAGTGTTTCATGTCAGCCAGGGAAGCAGCCAAAGGTCCTCTAGAGTGAAAGGCGGAGAGTCACCAGCCGCTAAGGTCTCTGCAGCTCCAGGTTGGAGACACTTCCCGAAGCCTCCAGTGACGAGACAGCCCCCACACCAATGTCCTGTTTCCTGTTCTCCCACCTCCGTCCCTCACAAACTTATCAAGGAGCCCAGCAGGTGAGGCCTGTGTGTCCGAGCTGTAGGACACAGGGGCTATAACTTTTTCAGCTGCTGGTACTATGTAGCAAAGGTTATTTTTAAGGGATGGTTATTTCGTATGATTAATTTTTTTTATTTAGATGCAGGATCTCACCCTGTTTCCCAGGCTGGGTGCAGTGGCTCTTCACAGGCGTGGACATAGCAACACTGCTCCTGGGCTCACGTGTCCAACTTCCCGGAGATACCATGCCGTTAACGTTGGATTCAATTCATCTAAGCTTTGATGTTCAGCTTTTCAACCAGGTGCAGTGGCGGGTGCCTGTCGTCCGAGCCTCTGAGGGGGCTGAGGCAGGAGGACCGTAAGTGAAGTGTTCCCCGGGAATACAGAAAGCAGCACCTCCTACAAGGATGACTCGGGGCCTGGTCGGGGGCCCAGATGCAAGCTGCTCCTGGACTGCAGAGCCCATCTCCACCTGTGCCTTTGGTTGAAGACAGTGCCGAGTCTGCGGCAGATGGAGTTGTGTGGGCTCCCTGCTCCTCTGTAGAAGGTTCCTGAGACACAGAGAGCCTGGCGCCATTGTGAGGTTCAATGGGGGATGACACAGATGACGCTGAGGTCCCCAAACCCTTGGATTTCCTTCCGGTAATTTCCATAAGGGATTTTTTTTTCATGTTAAAGGAGAGAAGGGTCCATTTGACTGCTTATTACTAATTGCATAAATATATTTATGCCTCAAACCAATTCACTGATCAAACATGAATCTCACCGACGACCTCATTAAAAATTAAAACCAGAAGAAAACACTCTGAGGATGAGAGCTTTAGCATCGACAGCCTACCCCACTGTCATTCTTTCCTGTCATTTGTCCACGAAGCCATCAGCTGTTGGGGAACACAGCACCCCCACTGGCCACCACCTCCCCTTTCCCCCCACCTCACTCAGCTCCCTCGAACTCCTTTGTAACGGCCACCCTAGAACACGGAATTCAGCACTAGAAGTTGTACCACACATTCCAACAGGAGCCCTCTGGAAGAAGTGTGAGAAGCCGCCATCCGGCTGGGTGGAGGGCAGCCAGAAGCAGCTGCCAGCCCAGGACAGGGAACCTGGATTGTGGGTCACGTCCTTCCTCTCCAGCTCCAGCCGGGGTAAGATAGGGCTGGTGCTGGCTCTCCTTGTCCTGCCCCTCCCCCCCCGGCTGCAGGTGCCTCTCCTGGGGTCAGGTGCCCCCATGCACCTCTCTGCTGCTACTGACTGTCTCTCTTCCCTCCAGCTCAAAGCACCTTGACTTGCTTGTCGATGGGCAAAGGCTGGGAGAGGCAGGAAGCTCAGGCCTGAAAGGAGTGTTTTGCTTTGGTTTGAAGCTCCAAAGCCAGGCTGTGATGGGTTTGTCTCTGGTTTAGGGGTGACGAAATACCTGGTGGTGGAAGGGTCCCATTTATTGCAGCTCAAACGTGAGGAGGAAGGGCACTGCTTCAGCCACCCGTGGTGCTGCCATCCAGGGTGACAGGTGTGGCCGACTCTGCTTGCCCCTGAGCTGGGGTGGAGGGGAGTTGAGAGGAAGCTGGAGGGGCCTCTCAGGAAGGATTCAGACCCGAGAGTGAGCCCAGCACCGTCCAGGATGGTGCCCACCGGCAGGGCAGCCATGGAGGGGAGGAGACTGAATCCTACATCATGACCCTGGCTCCATGGTGTCCACAGTCCCCCTCGGTGTCCTGCATGAGGGAACGATGCTGCAGGCCGTCTTCATGGGTCACACCTGAGGAAACTGTATCACTACAGACCCCAAAAGCATTAAAAATCACTGCACATGATGTTACATACCTGCAAGGTGAGGCCCCCCGGATGTCTTTGGGCCAAAACAGTATCTAGTAGATGGAAAGGTATTGATACTGACAGATTCACACTTTTGCTCGACTTCTGGTGAAGAAGGGCCTTGTATTGTTTTTCATGAAAGATCTAAGAACTGAAATGACATAAAAGAGGCAAGAACATTTATTTAAACATGGCTTTTCATTTCAGGTCCAAGAGCAAGGAGAGTAGCCCCAGCAACATCCACCCGGTGTCCAGGCACCCTGTGGTGAATGTGCCTCAGGCTAACCTTCTGCTTCTACTGAGCTTTGAGCGTTTTTCCAGAAAAATATGTAACTAAGTTAGAACCATGACAGCTCGATTATGTCATTAATCTCACGATAAAGAACATGAATTAACAATTAGGAGGAAAAGGCAGATGAATTTAATTTTTCCAAATTACAGATGTTCCACGGCAGATCAAGAGCTTATGAGGCCGCTGTCCCTTCAAGACAGTCATTCGAGATAACGGTGCTGCTCTGTTAACTGCTCCCTGTTGGGGCTGTGGGCTCTGGAGAGGCCCTGAGCTGGGGGGACACCGGCTAGGAGACAGTTACACTTGCCTGTGTGCGTCTTGTGTATCTGTGTGTTGTATGATGTGTATGCTGTGTGTGCTGTGTATCTGTGTGTTGTGTGGTGCGTGTTTGGGTGTGTGTTGTGTGTCTGTGTATCGTGTATGTATTGTGTGTGATGCATGTTTGTGTGTTGTGTGTGTGTCTATTGTGTGTTGTGTGTATCATGCGTTGTATGTGGTCATGTTTGTGTTTTGTGTGTTGTGTGCATCTTGTGTATCTGTGTGTTGTGTCTTTATGTGGTACCATGTGTATGCTGTGTGTGTTGTTGTGTTGTGTATCTATGTGTTGTGTGTGTTTGTGTGTGTATCATGTATCTGTGCATTGTGTCTTTTTTTTTTTTTTGAGATAGTGTCTCACTTTATTACCCTTGGTAGAGTGCCATGGCATCACAGTTCACAGCAAACACAAACTCCTGGGCTTAGGCGATTCTCTTGCTTCAGCCTCCCAAATAGCTGGGTGCTCGCCACAACACCCAGCTATTTTTTTGTTGTTGTTGTTGTAGTTTGGCTGGGGCCGGGTTTGAACCCATCACCCTCGGTATATGGGGCCAGCACCCTTCCCACTGAGCCACAGCGCCAACCTGCATGTTGTGTCTCAAGTACATGTCTGAGTGATGTGTGTGCACACAACCCCGATGCACGTAGGTTACTCAGTTACCAGGGGCACCTAGGTCGAGTGCCTTTGGAAGCTCAGCCACCAGTCCCCTCCACACAGCCAGCAGGAGCCTTCACTGAAGCCCACCCTTCCTCCTTATGGAGATGTTCTCTAATTTACTTATCGCTGGACAAAGGCAGAAACTCAACATTTTTTAAATCGTAAGAGAAGTGTGACCAAATGTGGCAGTAAGCATGTCCTGAAGCACGAGGCTGCAGAACGCGTCTGTCCGAGCCGTCCTGACATTCTGCAGCCACCTTTGGGGGGAAGGAGAAGCTTCAGGGGCTGGAGTTGAGCAGAGGTTAACATCTCTCTCCCTTCACCAAGTCAACATTTCACTGCCTGGACACCAAAGCTGTGCGTGATGTGCAGGGAGCAGTGGGGCCCCAATTCTACCTGGTTTGGAAATTATTTTGTTGTAACTTTCCACGAAATGGTGACCTTTGGTCACAGATGCCAGTATGAACCCTTAGAATGAGAATGAGAAGTTTCCAGGGAAAGGGCCTGGAAACAGTAATGAGCTCACCTTGCACACAGATCTCAGTTTCTAGATGCCATTCCATACTAGAGGGAGCCACGGTTCCTATGCAAATGGCTGATTTCAGGGAGGAGAGGAAAAGTACAAGATAAACCTACAGCATCTTGAACCAGAATGTTAGAAACTGCTCAACAACGAAAGGGGTACATCAGAATGACTGCAGGTCAGCTTGAAGAGGCTTCTACTGGCCAGAGCAGGGACAATGAACCCCGTAAGAATGAATAATAACAGTAGTAGATTAATATCCATTAAATAAGAATCTATGAGCCCAACCTGGAATGAAAGAGAGGAAGAAAGAAGGGAGAGGAAGAAAGGAGAGAATGGAGAGAAAGGAAGGAGGGAAGGAAGAACGTTACTTAGAATAGAACGCCAACTAATAAATTTAGAAGGGCCGGCCAGGTGCAGTGGCTCATGCCTGTAATCACAGCACTCTGGGATACAGGTGGATTGTTTGAACTCAGGAGTTGGAGACCAGCCTGAGCAAGAGCGAGACCCCATCTCCACTAAAAATAGAAAAACTAGCCAGGCATGGTGGGCGGCTGTAGGTGCAGTTACTTGGGAGGCTGAGGCAGGAAGAGCTCTTGAGCTCGGGAGTTTGAGTTTGCTGCAAGCTATGACACCATAGCACTCTACCCAGGGTGACAAGTGAGACTCTGTCTCAAAAAAAAAAAAGAGATAAATAAAAATAGATAGATGATAGATAGATAGACAGATAGATAGATTTAGAAGGACTGCTAGAGTTAGGAAATCAACAATTTGCAAACAACATTCTAATATTTAACGTAGGCAAGACTCATCAGTAGATACCAAAACTAGTCAAAGAAATGTAGTGAGGCACAATATAGGTGTTCCTAAAGTAACCCCCTTCACATACACACACTGTTCATTAATTACACAGGAAAAAGTAGTAACTCGGCAGTGGGAGACATCTACAGACATCCTCACAATCCATCAAAGTTACCACCACCAGTGAGGAGAGCACCGCGCGTCTGCAGGTAACCAAGCACCCAGGAGAACACAAGATCATTACAAGCTGTGACAGCAAAAAACATGCACCACGAATCCAGTCATGAGGAAACAACAGACAAACTCAACCTGAGGGACATTCTACAAAATAACTGGTCTGTACTCAAAAAAAATCAACGTCATGAGGACAAAGAATGGCTGGAGGACGTTCCACAGACTGTTTAAAACAAAGAACTTCCAACCAACAGCTAACTACAATGCGTAATTCTAGATTGGATCCTTTTCAAAAGTGCTATAAAGAAAATTATTAAAATAACTGGTTACTTTTGAGGATAGATTATCTATTCGTAATAGCTTTATGTCAATGTTAAACTTTCTGACCTTGATAATTATACTGGCGTTATGTGAAAGGAGGTTTGAATTTAGGGGTAAATTATGTCTGCAACTCACTCTCCAGTGATTCAGAAAATAGATAAATTGATAGATGGAAGACAGATAAACAGAAAACAGAAAATAAAAATCCTTGGCCATCAACCACAGAGGCAGAGTCCGTCACTCCTCTGAGGAAGCACCTCGGACTTGAACGTGCAGGCACCATGTTTCATTCAATCCACAAACCAAGGCAGACTTTGTGTTCACTCTGTGTGACTCTATCTACTTGTATGTTCTATCTATCTATTTATCCATCCAGCTACTTTCAATCATCTATCCTCTATCTACTATCAATCAATCATCTATCTATCCATCTATATACTGTCTATCCGTCATCTATCCACTATCTGTTAATTTTCTATTATCCATCCACTATTTACCATCTATCTACTATCGATCATCTCTCTTCTATCCCATATCACCTATCTGAAAATTAAAATTCAGAAGAAGGCTGCAGTTTGTATTACATATACAGAAATGAATACTATTAATATATTTATTTGAACTAGAAAAACAGGGTTAGATTTTTTCTGACTAGTACTTGGGTCTTGGCACACAGACTTGGCAGCAGGACTAGCCTTGCCAATTAGGTTACAAGGCAGACGTTCTGTGAGGCTAACTGAGCCAAACCAGAATTCCATGATTTTGGCAAACATATATTTAAAGCATGTATAGAACATATAATATTCCTAAAAATACACTCACTGAAATTATGTAAAAAAATTTATATAATTTAAAATTATGTACAGAGACAACTATTTTTCAAAATTCTTTAAGGGATTCATGAGCAAGATTTTAAAGTTCATTGTACAAGTACACAAGTTGAAGAAGGTTAAAGAAATGAATATATTTTCTTCTTTTACTTTAAATGTTTATGTAATTTCAGATGTAAAGAAAAATTGCAGTACTAGTACAAAGAATTCCTGTACACTCCTCTTTCCCAGAATCCCGCCCGGGGAGCCTGGTTCCATGCTCTCCCCTCCTCTCTTTACAGAGCTTGTCATGCCCCTCAGTGTCCGTCCTGTTGACTGTGGCCATCTTAGTGGGTGTGAAGCTGTATCTCATGGTGGTTTTGATTTACATTTCGCTGGTGCTAATAATGTTCCTCTTTTCTCGTGTTTTCTGACGATTTCCTTATATTGTTTACACAAGCAAAGGGATTGAATATAAGTTTTTAATTGTGGTATTCTTATTGTTGAATTATAATTATTTATGTGTTCTGCACGGAAGATCATTATTGGATATCTGATTTGCAAATATTTTCTCCAGTTTTGCAGGTTGTGTTTTCACTTTTCTGACTTTACTTTGAACCACAGATATTCTTAATTAAATGAAGTCCAGGCTCAGC
>NW_003852556.1:2455873-2459163 GCF_000181295.1 Otolemur garnettii | reverse complement strand
AAAAAAAAAAAAAAAAATGAAGTCCAATTTATGTGTTGTTTGCTCACATGTGGTGTCATAATGAAGAAACCACTGCTTAGTTCAAGGTCACAAAAATGTCTACCTAAGGCTTCTTCTAAGAATTGTATAGTTTGGCTCTTATATTTAGGTCTTTAATCTATTTTAAGTTAATTTTTCTATATGGTATGAGTAGAGGTCCAATGTCTTTTTTTGCTTATGACTAGTCATCACAGCACTATTTGTTGAAAAGACTGTTTTTTCCCCTATTGAATTATCCTGGCACCCTTGTCAAAAATCAATTGTCCATAAATTATATGGGTTTATTTTTGGACTCCCAATTATCTTCCATCTGCCTGTCTGTCAGTCCCTATACCAGTACAAAACAGTCCCGAAAAAAGGTAGCTTTGTTCTTTCCATTAAATTGTTTTAACTATTCTGGGTCCTTTGCATTTCCGCATAAATCTTAGGTTCAGCTTATCAAAAGGTAGTTGGGATTCTGCAGAAAATTGTGTGGTATCTTTGGAAAATATTGCCATGTTAATTTATTGAGTTGTCTACCCCTTGAGTATGGGCTACAGAGACATTTATTTAGGTCTTTAATTTCTTTCACTGATGTTTTATAGTTTCTAGGGTACAAGTCTTGCCCCTCTGAGGTAAAATGTGTTCCTAATATTTTATTTCTTTTTAGTTGCTCTTATGAACGAAATTGTTCTTATTGATTTCATTTTATAGTATATAAAATAAAATATTGAATTTTGTTGTCTTGATCTCCTCAAACTTGTTTATTAGCTGCGATGTATATTTGGGGAGTCACTGGAATTTTCTATTTACAAAACCATGTCATCTGCACATAGAGTTTTCCTTTTTCTTTCCAATTCAGCTTAGATTTCCTTTTCATTTTTTTGCCTAATTGCCCTAGTTAGCAACTTCAACAAATTGTTAAGTACAAGTGGCAAAAGCATCAGGGGAGAAACTCTCAGCCCCTGTGAGGTTTTTGTTTGTTCCTTTGTTTTTTGCAGATGCCTTTTCAGGTTGAAGAATTTCCTTTCTGAATTAGTTTCCCAGGGTTACCGTAACAAAGACTCACAGAATGATTGACTTAAAGCAACCCATATTTATTCTCTCATAGTCCTGGAGGCTACAAGTTCAAAATCAGGTTTTCCACTGGGCCGGGACCCCTGGGAAGCTTCTGGGGGAGGACTCTTTCCTGCCTCTTCCAGCTTCTGCGAGCCCCAGGTATTCCTTGGACCTCTAGTTCCCCAGCTTTTCATCTTACACGTTTTTTGTGAGCTTTTTGATAGCCTGCTAGGAGGCAGCTGCAAAGTTAAACAATTGCCTCTGATTCTCTCAACATTTTCTTCCAGAGAAAAGGCTTTTCTCACTGGGTGAGTTCTGAGACAGGTCAAATAAAGACCACTTTGCATGTGGGGACTTGCAGGCAACTACCAAAAAGGTCAATAATTCTTTGAGACTGAGGCTTTGAGGGAGCGCCAGGCCTGCTCTGTCCTTTTGGATGAGGGCCAGGCTGCTGATTGCCCACATCTGTGGGCTATAGGTTTTAAATGCTATAGCAGAATTGGCAAGTGGGAGATAGGACCAGGGAAAGTTACAACACCACAAAGATCACTGTTTTTTACTGAGACTCAACTATTTTCTTTTCTTCTCCTTCTTCTTCTTCTTCTTCTTTTTTTTTTTTGGAGACAGTGTCTCACTTTGTCATCATTGTTAGAATGCTATGGTGGTATAGTTCACAGCAACCTCTAACTCTTGGGCTTGTTAGGTCCGAAAATTATTCTCCCAAACAGCCCAAACAGACGATTCCGAGACACGCTCCGATGTAAAAGGCAAAAGGTGAGTTTTATTCAGGCACCGGGAAGCCTGGACTCTCCTGGCATGCAAGCCAAGGACGAGCCCCGAACTCGGGGTAGAGCAAGTTTTTATGGGGTACAGAAAGCAAGAAGGGTAGGGTCCGTTACAGGTACACTCTTGATTGGTTGTTGATGATTTCACTAGTAAAGGAGGATTTGGATTGGTACAGGTGAAGGGTAGGGGATTTCTTAACCGGGGCTAGAGGTGGTGTAGCCTAATCAGGAAGAAGAATGCCTAAATTTCAAGGAAGAAGATACCTATTGCCTATTATGGGAGCAGTTCAAGGGAACTGATACTTATTGCCTATTATAGCAGCTGTCTGTCTAAGGTGTCTCAATCAGTGGCTATGCAAGCAGGTGTGGGGGAGGCAGTAGGGAGTGGCCCTGTGGTTTTAACAGAGCTTATGTAGTAGACAACAAAATGGCGCTGGTCTGGCCCTTATAGGCTCAAGCTATTTTCTTGCCTCAGCCTCCCTGAGTAGCTGGGACTACAGGCACCCACCACAACGCCCGCTAATTTTAGAGATGGGGTCTTGTTCTATCTCAGACTGGTCTTGAACTCGTGAGCTCAGGCAATCCGCCCACCTCAGCCTCCCAAAGTCCTGGGATTATAAGCATGAGCCACTGTGGCTGGCTATTTTCTTGAAATACCCTCCCTGAAATCATTTAGTTCATTTTCAGTGTTCTGATAAATTTGACTCTGACCATTATTGCCAGGTATGTTATTTATTTTTATAAAAGAAAATATTTTCAGATGTTCTTACTCCACCATTTTTTGCTGATGTCATTGCTTGCCTTTATTTTTTTTAATTCTGGTAAAAAAATAATATAAAATTTACCATTTTAACCTTTTTGAAAGTGCACAGTTCTATGACATTAAGCACATTCACATTCTAGAACATTCTCATCTGAGAGTCTGTTTGCATGTTAAACACTAACTTCCCATTCTCCTGTTCCCCAGACTCTGGTAATCTGTCGACCTTCTGTGTCTATGAATTTGATTGCTCTAAGTACTTCATGTAAGTGGAATTGTATGGTACACATATTTGGTTTTTTGTGACTGGCTTATTATCAGTCCCAGCTTATGAACAAGATAGGTTCTGCTGTTCTTAAGTTGAATTTGTATGTAAGATGAAACAGTTACATTTACCTATGATTGCCTCCATTTATAAGTGCACGTTGTATGCCAGTTGGATATTTGTACTGGGGATTTACTGTGATAGCCTCCATTCATAAGTGTAAGTTGTACAAAGGTCAAATGCTTGTATCATGGGGACTGTCTGTATTTCACTCAGCATAATGTCCTTGAGATTCATCCTATGAGAGCCAAACTAGCTCCATTTTGTTGTTTACAGCACAGGCTCCATTCTTGGCTATTTACAGCACAAGCCCCATTCCTAGCTGTTTACCGCATAGCCCTTC
>NW_003852556.1:2450693-2455810 GCF_000181295.1 Otolemur garnettii | reverse complement strand
CTGTAAACTGAGTCACCTTAGGCAAATAGTTGCTATAATAAACAATAAGTTTCTATTACCTTGAAATATAGGTAACCAGGTTGCACCAACTCTAGCCCACAGTTAAGGGACCCTCCACCCCTCACCTGTACCAATCCAAATTCACCTTTACTAGTGAAATCATCAGCTACCAATGCAAATCCTCCTTTACTTCCTCCTTTACTAATGAAATCACCAACCACCAATGAAAAGTGTACTTGTATCCGACCCTACCCTTCTTGCTTTCTGTATCCCATAAAAACTTGCTCTACCCCGAGTTCGGGGCTCGTCCCAGGCTTGCATGCTGGGCGGGTCCAGACCGGTCTGAAATAAACCTCACCTTGTGCCCTTTACATTGGAGTGAGTTTGTCGGTTGGGGCTAATTTGGGAGGCTTTCTTGAACCTAACAATCCAGGTTGTGAATTTCTTTTCTTTCTTAAAGGATATTATCACTGTTATTATTAGTGGGTCTTTTCATTGGATGTAAAGCTTCAAGTTGATATTTAATTTTGAAAATATCCTTCAATTGTCTTCTGGCTTTCATTGCTAGTCCTCATGAGTCAGCTGTCATTCTAACTATTGACCTTTGAAAGTTATTAGTCCTTTTTGTTTGCTTGTTTGATTTTAAGTTATTTTCTTTGTATTTAGTTTATTGCAATTCTGCTATTCTGTGTTTAATCAAAATTCCTTTTTTCTCATCCTGCTTGGAATTGTTGGGCTGTCTTAAATCTGTGGATTAAATCCTTTTTACAGTTTTGGAGAAATCTTAGCCCTATCTTTTTTCAATTCTCTCTTTTCTTTTTTCAAGGCTCTAATTATATTTTTCCACTATATTCTCCATGGTTTTTATTCTCTTCTCTGAAATTTCAGTCTTTCATGTTTCATTCTGCATGTTTTTCATGTATCCTCCAGTTTGATAATTCCCCTTCCTGCTGTGTACAAACACAACTAACTAGATTATAAATTTCATTTTGTCTATAGATTCTAGAATTTCTATATTTTTCCAAATATACTATTTTATGTTTTATAAATTTTGGTTTTGTGATTATAAGTTCAATCTTGCCTTTTGTCATCTTGCGTATAGAAAGTTTATCTTTTTTTTTTTTTGAGACAGAGTCTCACTTTGTTAAAGTTTATCTTAAGCTCTATATTTAAGAAGTCCATACTCTTAAGGTCTCTTTGGGTTTTGTTTATTGTCTGTTATTTTTGTTCATCAAAAGGGGTTAATTCACTACTATTACAGCCAACTTATGTTTTAGAAAGAAGTCTATCAATGGTATAGAAGTTAGATAGAAGTGTTCATACTAAAGAGATATTTACAGTTCAATAAGTAATAAAAGCCCCAAAAATGCAACATTAGTGGGGGTGGAAGGGAGAAGAGATCCTGGAAGCACTTGAGTTATAATCAGCACGATCTGGTGACCAGGTCTTGGAGATGAGGAAGAGGAGGAGCCAAGGGCCACACATGTCCTCCAGTTGGTGGTTAGGTGGAAGGGGCTGCCTTTACCCAGGATAGAGAGTATAGCAGAATGACTGGGTTTGAAGATGAAAATGGTACATCCATCTAGAGTCTTGTCAACAGCAGATGAATATTCAGAGCTGAGGCTCAAGAAGAGGTTCAGGCTGGTTAACAGATTTGAGAATCCTAATCATGTAAGTGTACTCACAGATGTGGGACTAAGGGGATTAGAGGAAGATGTCCACTGAGCACTTCCTCAGCCTGCTGAGGAGTGAGCAGCCCCTGCAGAGAAGGAAATGTTGACCTACTATAAAGCTGGAGGGAATCCCACAGCACATGAAGCTTGCCTTTGGAAGCCAGGTGGGGAGCTTCTGATTTGCAGGGGTGCTCCAGAAACACAGTGGTACGGATACCTGCCTTCCTGTTTAGAGCAGGGCAGGAGACTGATGTGCCCTGTGGGCTGAGGGGAGGCACCTGGCTGCAGTGTGGTGATTCCTGGCTGCTTAAGAAGATAGAATATTCCCCCTATAGGCAGTGGGTTGACCCACCTCAAGATGTACACTGAGGGGGCTCCCTTCTCATCTACACTGGCTCCTCTGCTCCTGGGTTCATGCCCAGGCCCTGTCACAGTTGCTCAGGCTGACATCTGCATCCCTCCCTTCGGGAAACTCCACCTTCCCCAGAGGGCCCTGAAACTTTCCTCTTTCCTCCCTTGATTGGCCCTGCCACTTCCTGGAGCCCTCAGTCTTCCCTTGGATGTACATTCATGTCCAGAACCCAATAAAAATAAAAAGTAAAGGTGGCATTTCAAGAGTGTGGCTAAAGAAGCCGTTCAGTAAATATTTGGGGGGCAGTGCCTAGATATTTAGAAGAAAGTAAAAGCTAATGGTTGTTTCATACCTCATGCAAAAATAAATTATAAATGGATTCAGAACTAAATGAAAAAACAGGATCATAGGGCGGCACCTGTGGCTCAAAGAAGTAGGGTGCTGGCCCCATATGCTGGAGGTGGTGGGTTCAAACCCAGCCCAAGCCAAAAACTGCAAAAAAAATAAAAAGTAAAAAAACCCAAAAAGGATCATAAATGATAAAAGCATATGTAGCAGAATATTTTTGAAATCCTGTGGCTGGGAAAGCAAATATATGTGTGTGTGTGTGTGTGTGTGTGTGTGTATATATATATATATATATTTTTTTTTTTTTCGATAGTCTCACTCAGTCTCCCTGGGGTACAGTGCTGTGGCATCACATCTCACAGCAACCTCAAACTCCTGGGTTCAAGAGATCTTCTTGCCTCAGCCTCCTGAGTAGCTGGGACTACAGGCGCCTGAGTATTGGGGCGGGCACCTGTAGTCTCAGCTACTTCTATTTTTTAGTAGAGACAGTGTCTCACTTTGCTTAGGCTAGTCTCAAACTCCTGAGCTCAGGAAATCCACCAGCCTTGGCTTCTTGGGGAAAGCAATGTTATATGAGAAATTAAATTCAGAAACCATCAAAAGGGATAGGATAGATTTGACTACCTGAAGACAGAAATCTGTAGGTTAAAGACACTAGAACAAAAAGCAAGGAACACAGAGGTGATAACTCATATGAGCGAGGGTTGACAGCACACAGAAGCTTCTGCAGAGGCCGGGCACTGCGGCTCACGCCTGTCATCCAGCACTCTGGGAGGCTGAAGTGGGTAGATTGCTTGAGCTCACGAGTTTGAGACCAGCCTGAGCAAGAGCAAGACTCCATCTCTAAAAAACAGCCGGGCGTTGTGGCAGGTGCCTTTACTCCCAGCTACTTTGGAGGCTGAAGCAAGAGGATCACTTCAGCCCAGGAGTTTGAGGTTGCTGTGAGCTACCCAGGGGGACAGAGTGAGACACTGTCTCAAAAAACAAACAAACAAAAAAAACCCGTCTGCAGATCAACAACAAAAAAGCAGTATGGTAGAAAATTGGACAGAGCATACAAGCAGGTCACAAAAATATTGTTTAGATAACCACCCAGCATGGAAACGATTGCATGTGGAACTTCCCTCTACTGAAACTGGCCTGAAAGGGTGCTCAAGTCCTTGCTTAAATTCTATGGAAAATGTCTTGTTCCATAAACAGTATTAACGTTTCAGGGAACGGATTCTGCAAACTCTGTATTTGTGGCAGTTTGTGGACTGGGCTGTTGTGGTAGCCACCAACAGCTATCCGTGTTACCTGATTTAATTCCCTCAGGTCTGACAGGTGCTGAGCCAGCTTGTTTGGTTTTAATTGACACGTCTTTGTTCACTGGGCAGAGAGGACACCTGAGCTGCCTTGCCACTTAGGGAGCGCTCCTGGTCTGGGCAGAAACACTTTCTGTCTTATTTCAGAAATAAAATAAGTTTTAGAAAAATGTTTCTTTCTTTAGCATGGAATTTAAAAACCGGACAAGAGGAATGCCCATGGGGCTTTGCCACGCGCAGACCTGGTCCCAGGAAGGCCGTGCTCTCGTTCAGCCGCACTCTGAGTCCTCTCTCAGGGTTTCCACTGTCCTCTCTGAGCAGCCCCTTCAGGGGGAAGTGAACCACTCCCTTTGCAGTTTCAGAAATAGCCAGGAATACTTCCAACACCCCTTTCCAACTTTAAAAAGCCACACACATTCAGTGAACCAACTTAATTAAAGTCACTTTCCAGGATTGATAGATATCTAAAGTAATTTAAATAAAATAATGGAATCAAAGCTGGACCGGACAGTGGTCGGCATTTGGGTGAATCAGAGAAAGCGTGGTGTTCCCCGAGGCTTTCTGGGGAGCACTGCTGATCAGAGCGACACCCTGCCAGCCATCTCGTCCTTGACTCTGTCCTCTTGGCACAAAATTACTCCTGGCTCCCATGTGGCCCCAGACTCCCATTGATGTGCTAATTTTCTGACATCTTGTCCCCCTCTCTCTCTGTGCCACTTTTTACCATCTCTGAAAAGAGATTATTAGATTATTTTATGGCTTAGCTACATACATATATTTTTACTACACAAACAAAGCCTGTGTTGGGAAGAGCCTGCACCCTCTTCTTAAGACTCACATATTTGCTATATGCACGTCCTCTGCATCACTTAAATCTCAGTGACAGGCGCCAAGCAGGTGTGCAGTCGTGTGTGCTGTGGGCACCTGAGGAAGGAGGGATTAGTTACCGCCCTTTCAGAGAACTCGGAGCACAAAGCCAGCTTTGGCTTACCACGACCTTCTGCAACACTCACCCAAACTACCTCCCGGAACATCTGGCCTCACACCTGCCCAACACAGGCATTTCTTTGAATGGTCCAGAATTCACACCCCTCTTCCTTGTGGAGAATCAGGCCTTGGAAACGCTTCTCACTACAGCCAGGCCTGTCATGGCTGGGCTGTTAAGTGCAGACACCACATATAAAATACGCCATGCATTCAAAGGTGTAGGTCACCTCAGTATTTATGTGCTAAAGAGCAGGCCATCTGCCATCCTTCTCTGCCAGGGACTCCAGTCACACCAAAAAGGGTAAATAACAGAACATGGCCTTTCCTAAAAGAGAGAAAACAAGAGACAGCCAGCAAAACAGTACACCAGGATGACGGCCAGGGTGACACCACTGTTTCTGACAGTACACCAGGATGACGGCCAGGGTGACACCACTGTTTCTGACAGTACAC
>NW_003852556.1:2449008-2450225 GCF_000181295.1 Otolemur garnettii | reverse complement strand
AGAGGGTGACTGCCAGTTTCTGACAGTACACCAGGATGACACAGAGGGTGACACTGCTGTTTCTGTGCTGTCTCACCCTCCTTCCCTGGCCAGCTCTTGGAGAACCTGAAGCCCTCCTCCTTCAAGAGAGGAAACTGGAGGCTGCGTCTCGAGGTTTCTGGTCCCTGCTGAGTGGAAAAAGAGCCAATTGAGAGGCCTCAGGAGAGGGTGGAGAAGGTGGGAGTCCTGGTCACTGGGCAGAGGGCAGGGCTGCGACTCAGGGGCTCTGAGCATGCGCTGCCCAGAGCAGACGTGGTCTCCCAGGTATTGGGCTCTAAGCTTGGTCTCTCCAGGGAATAGAGATGTGGCAAGGGGTGAGGTGGCCACGCTTCCCTTGGGAGGCACAGATGTCCAGGCAGCGAGGCTGAGGACGAGGGCCTGAGCCCATAGACCGGACAGGGCTGCCCCACCGTGGGGACTGAGACCTGTAGCAGGCCACGGGGCACCTCGCCCCACATGCGCTGCACAGAGAAGCCACCGGAAGGAGCAGGGGAGGAGGGAGGTGTCTGCCAGCTCTCTGTAGTCTGTTTCCCTGTGTGTGCCCTTCTGGTTGTGCCAGAAGACTCTTTGTCCCCAGGCTGGGCCCTGAAGCTCTGCCTATCCCATCCCGCAGGAGGGAAAGAGCAGGAAGCAGAAGGTGGCCGCACTCTTAGCTACCTGCAGCTGGAGGGGGCGCAGCTCCCCAGGCAGGAGCCTGGGGTCCCCTGGGACAGCAGTCCCGGCAGGGCGCTGAGAGGGAAACCATAGGTGCAGGAGTCTCTGTCTTGGGTCCCCTGTAGGCAAAGCTGCAGCAGCTTTGCAGAGGACAGTGGGGAATGGGTCACAATTCTAAAAGCAAGAGCTTGAGACAACCTGCGTGACTGAGTAGGATGGTGAGCAAACAATGTGTCTGCTGGATGGAAACATACTCTGGTTAGATAAAGTCACGGAGATCACACTGTAACATGAGAACTGTTCACAGAATAAGTTGTAAAAAATCAGTCCATGGTCAGAGTTGCTGGTACACTGTGATGACAGTGGTGTTACACTTATCAGTGATATGAAAGTTGGGAGTTCTCACTTTCAAAATGCCAGAGTGAGGACCAACAGATTCTTTCCCAAAAAGCAACTATAAAACTGGACAAAACCACCAAAAGGAATCCTTTCCATGCTCTGGGAAACATTTTTATTTTTTTTTT
>NW_003852556.1:2444046-2448888 GCF_000181295.1 Otolemur garnettii | reverse complement strand
TCATTGTTGTTTGGCGGGCTCGGGCTGGATTCGAACCTGCCACCTTAGGTGTATGTGGCGGGTGCCTTAGCCACTTGAGCCACAGGCGCTGAGCCATGCTCTGGGAAACATTAAAAGTCATGAAATAAATTGCATAAAAATGAAAGCACAACATATCAACATCTGTGGGACGGGGCAGTGCTGGGTGAGAAGTTTGCATCACTAGATGCCCGCAGCAGAAAAGAGGAAAAGTCTTAGCTCAGTAATCTAAGCGGAGCCAAAAGAGCCTTGACAACCAAGAGCAACACAAACTCAAAGCAAGAGAAGAGAAAGATGAAGAAGAGAGAAATCAGTGGCACTCAAACAGAGACAGCAAGTGCAATCAGGAGAAGAAATAACTCATTCTTCAAAAAGATCAACGTCATCCACGAACTTCTAGTGAGACTGAAACAAGGAAAGAGAGAAGACACAGCTTCCCGCATCGGGGCTCAGACAGACGCCACCGCAGGAAGCTCGGCCCGGAAGGAATGTTAGGGGTATGCACAGAACCTGACAGCTTACAAGAAATGGATCGATTCCTCAAAAGTCACAAACTACCACACTCACATATGACATTTAGATTTTGAGCAGCCCCATACATATTAAGAAAATCAACTTTTTAATTTAATCCTCCCCTAATCTCACTGCCAACCTCAGAGAAGCTTCCAGGTCTAGATGGTTCCCCTGGGTAATTCTACCAAATCAACACAAATTTGACACAATCGCTTCCAGAAAATAGAAGACAAGGGAGGGTATTCCAGCTCATTTCATGAGTATTTTGTTATTAACTTGATACCAAACCAGACGAAAATACACAAGAAAACTACAGACTAATATCTCTCATAAACACAGATGTAAAAATCCTTACAAATGTGAGCAAACTGAGTCCAGAAAACATATAAAAAGGATTAACACGATCTAATGTGGTTTATTCCAGGACTATAAGGTTGAATTAACATTCAAAAAATTAATTCTCCCTGTATGCCCTATTAATATGATAAAGGACAAAAACCACATTACCATCTCAATGGGGAGAGAAAAAGCATTTTGAACAAAATCGAAAACAGTTCATGATTTTAAAAAAACCTCCTAAGAAGCTAGTAGTGAAAGGGACACCTGATAACATGAAGGACAGCTGGGAAGCTAGGTTTGTCCTCAGGGCCTGTGACTGAGCACTGCTCCTCAGTCCAGGGACGGGAGTCAGGTGTCTGCCCCTCGCACTCTGGTCAGCGCTGCACTGGAGGGTCCAGCCAGGGCAACATGGCTGCATACAGAGGCCACCAAACTGCAGGAGGAGAAACAAACCCACCGTATCTCCAGATGACTGTATTCAACACGTAGAAAATGCTGAGAAATCCACCGAAAGCTAATAGGACTCGTGAGTTTAGCCGAATACAGACAAATGCACAAAACTCAGCTGTCTGTCTACTGATGGGCAGTGGACAATCAATCTGAATATGAAATTAAGAGAGGGCAGTGCCGGGGTGGGGCTGAGCAGAAGCCTTGAGGTGACGGCGCAGTCTGTGCCCCGGTGTGCTGGTGGTCACTCGAAGCTACGTACGCAGTGGCGAAACTTAGCTTACTTCAGACTAAAGAGCTAAAACATGTATGAAACACGTTGTCTGCATGTCTTAACATAATCATGTTGGGTTTTTTTGGAGACAGAGTCTCACTTTGTAGCCCTCGGTAGAGTGCTGTGGCGTCACAGCTCACAGCAACCTCTAACTCTTGGGCTCAAGCTATTCTCTTGCCTCAGCCTCCCGAGTAGCTGGGACTACAGGTGCCTGCCACAATGCCCAGCTTTTTTTTTGTTGCAGTTTAGCCGGGCTGGGTTTGAACCCACCACCCTTGGTATATGGGGTGGGCGCTCTACCCACTGAGCTACAGGCACCACCCATCATGTCATTTTTCTTTTTCTTTCTTTTTTGTTTTACTTTTTGTCTTCTCTTCTCTCTCTCTCTCTCTTTTTTGAGACACGGTACATTCTGTCACCTAGGCTGGAGTGCTGTGACACCATAGCTCATAGCAACTTCAAACTCCTAGACTTGCTTCAGCCTCCTGAGCAGCTGGGACTACAGGCACCTGCCACAACTCCTGGCTATTTTAGAGACCAGGTTTTACTCTTGCTTAGGCTAGTTTTGAACTTGTTAGTTCAAGCAATGCACCTGCCTACACTCCCAAAGGGCTGGGATTATAGGTATCTGCCACCACACCCGGCTAATTTTTCTGTTTTCAGTAAAGATGGGATCTCACTCTTGCTTAAGCAGGTCTCGAACTCCTGAGCTCAAGGGATTCACCTGTCTTGGCCTCCCAGAGTGCTGGGATTACAGGTGTGAGCCACTGCACCTGGCCTCTTCCTTTTTTATTAATGTGATACATTATGTTGGTTGATTTTCAAAAGTCAACCCTTCTTATAACCCTGGAATGAACCGATTTGATCAGTGTCCCCAGCCATTTGGGTCCAGGCTTGTGGGCAGCTGGTCTGGAGTGGTGCTCTCGTGAAATGCTGCAGTTGGGTCTGGGTGTTGGGCTGCACCAGCTCTGTAGGAAGGTTGCGGCGCCCTTCTCTGCTCACATCTGTGAGGATGTGTTTGCTGGTGTTTCATTCTCAGATGTCAGTAAGAACTTGCTCCAAATTCAATGGGCTTAAAGATTTCTTAGTGGGGAGGTTCAATTACAGATTCAGTCAGTAAATTTGGATTTCAGTTCTGAATTAGGACTAGTCAGGCATTCTTCTTGTGTATATTTTGGAAATTTGTACTTTTTAAGGGAATTTGTCTGTTTTATCTAAACTTTCATATGTATTGGCGAAAAGTGAATTATAACATCCTCTTATCATTTCAGTGTCTGAAGATCTTCGTTCCTCAAGTTCTTTGTACCTTCCCTCTTTTATCTGGAACAGTCTCACTGGGGATGATTAATTTTTTTATTTTTCAGAGAACCAAGTAATGTTCTCTCTTCTGTAACATAGTTTCCTATTTCAATAACTTATGCATTTATCTTAATTTTTATACTTTTTTGGGTTTAATATGCTGCTCTTTTTTAACTTCTTGAAATACACACCATACTGTTTCGGTTACCAGGTTATTTTAGCTTTTTCCCTCCTAATTCAGCACGGTTCTAAGTTCATACTTCCCTTGACACAAGGCTTTAGCTGTAACCTAGAAGTTACTTTGAAAAGTACTTTCCTTATTATCCAGCTTAAAACATTTTTAATTTACGCCATGTTTTCTAGATGTGTCTATCTTATTTCCTATGCATGAGGATTTTCTGAGTGTCTTTGCAGTATCTGCTTCTGGTCTGAGTGGTTGTGGTGACACAGCACCCTCGGGGCTCCACTGTGACCTTGTCCTAGCAGTGTGGGTGGCGCCTCTCTGGGGCTGTGAATTGCGTTTTCCTTCTTATCCGAGGTGTGAGCATCTTCTCGGGTGGTTATCGGCCATTTGTATCTATTCTGTGCAGAAATGTCTATTCAAATATTTTACCCATTTTTAAATGTTTTGTTGTAGGAATTTCTTTTTTTTTTTTTTAAGACAAGCATGAAAGAAAGTTTATTGAGGAAGAGAAAGATAGGTTTACAGAGTAAGAGCGAGATCTAGGCTTTCAGAGCAAGATACACTTGCCATAGACAGTGAACGGGCCTCCATTGCCAGGGCAGAGAGGCAAAGAGGCTGGTAAGAATTCTTTACGGAGTACACGCCACGTATTAACCCCTTACCAGGTATATGGTTCACAAATATTTTCTCCCATTCCATGGGTTGTCTTTTAGCTGGCTGTGTCCTTTGATGCATAGTTTTTAATTGATCTAATCTAGTTTACCTGTTTTTCTGCAAATTCAAACTCCAGGGCTCCAACCATCCTCCCACCTTGGACTCCCAGAGTGCTGGGATTACAGGCATGAGCCACCGCACCTGGCCTGATGTCATCTTTTTACTCCATATGGGGTAGATCTTGGGGTATGATGGGAGGTAATGATTTAAATGACCTTTTAAAAACTTACTTTTCCCAATGCTAAGTCATAGTATTTAATACATTCTCAAATGACTTTGACAACATTATATATTCATTTCCTCTATAGTAGATAGGGGAAGCTTCTGGTTTAATCTGGCCTAAACTCATACTGTTTTCTTCTTAAAATTATCAGAACTTCCCGCACATCCTGTCTGAGAACGTCAGTGTGTGACCTCATGGCAAGGACAGACCTCTCCAGCCACCCACTGCCTAACTCTGTTCAGGGTTCTCCAGTTGTCCCAAAAAGCCCTCACCAGCCTGCTGTCGGGGGCTCCCGTCTCATTCCATGCTGACTTTAACATAGCTTCTGGCTGGAGGGGCCTCGGTGTGGGCTCACCTGGTGTTTGCTGGTAGTTGGGGTCAGGTCTGTATCTCTGCAGGAACATTCAAGAAGCCATACTGTGCTTGCCCCCTGGCATCCAGTCTTATGTGTGTGTGTGTGTGTGTGTGTGTATGTGTGTCTGTGTGTCTGTGTATATGTGTGTGTCTGTGTGTCTGTGTGTGTCTGTGTGTATGTGTGTCTGTGTATATGTGTGTGTCTGTGTGTCTGTGTGTATGTGTTGTGTGTGTCTCTGTGTGGGTGTGTATGTGTCTGTGTGTCTGTGTCTGTGTGGGTGTCTGTGTATGTGTCTGTGTGTCTGTGCCTGTGTGGGTGTATATGTCTGTGTGTGTCTGTGTGTCTGTGTGTCTGTATGTGTGTCTGTGTATATGTGTGTGTCTGTGTGTCTGTGTGTATGTGTTGTGTGTGTCTCTGTGTGGGTGTATATGTGTCTGTGTGTCTGTGTCTGTGTGGGTGTATATGTCTGTGTGTGT
>NW_003852556.1:2441406-2443750 GCF_000181295.1 Otolemur garnettii | reverse complement strand
TGTGTTGTGTCTGTGTCTGTGTGGGTGTATATGTGTCTGTGTGTCTGTGTCTGTGTGGGTGTATATGTATGTGTGTGTCTGTATGTGTCTGTGGGTGCGCACGTGCTCAGATACCTTTACATCTGAGCATTTTTGTCTGAATTGACAGTGAACAGCCTGTGCTCCTGTCGGGCCCTGAAACCCGGTCCCACTCCACGGGGCTCCTCTGCTTTCCCTGTTCTGACTTAGCCACACTGTCATCACTGCAGGGGAGCTGTCTGCCAGGCTAGCTTTTTCTTTTTTTAACGTGGAGTACTCCAAACAGCCCTGGAATGATAAAAGACCTTTGACAGAACGAATGTCTTTCAGCACATCTTGTACAGAAGCGATCTGGAGCTAATAAAGCTGCACCGTCCTTGCCCAGGCCCGGCTTTCTGGGGCAGGTGGTGAGGGGAGCGAGTATGTCTCCTTCCTCAGCAGGCCTTGAGGAGAGGACGCACTGACCGAGACACCAGCCGCTCCTGGGCTTGTCAGTGGCTCTCTTCTGTCTGTTCCCGTAAGGTGTAAGGTGAAACTCAGCAATTTTCTGAGCTGCGTGGCTGAGCAATCCAGGTGTTCTGTGTCTGCCCTACGATGGTAACCAGAGGAGAGCTGTAAACCTTGCTCCCAGTGAGGGTCTGCTGGCTGAGCTTGTCCAGCGTCCTGCCTCTCTGCCGTGGACCCTGGGCTGCCCTCACGCCCGCCCCATTCTATCGGGGTTTTCTTTTCAGGTGTGGAAATGATTTGGAACGTCAAACATCTTTTTTATCACTTTCTATGTAAGCTCATCCCTTAACACTTTTTTTTCAGAAGGGATGCAGGAATTTGTAATTTGTGCTCACTGTAAACATGCAAACAGCACAGAAGCTTGTGAAAAAGCATCTGGCCAGGGCTGGCCTCATTCCTGTCATTTTACAAGAATTAGCCCGTTTCATCCTCACCCAATCCCACGAATGAGGGGCAGGCACCATCATAGACCCACTTTGGAGATGTGGAAAGGGAGGCCCAGAGAGGTTTAGGGGTTTGCCCATGTCGCTGGGGACTGAGCCAGAGCAGGACCTGAACCCGGGCGGACCGCCCTTCCTCACCCTCTCCCTGCCCAGTGGTGCGGTATGTCTACAAAGAGACTCATTCACGTCCATGCGTAAGTGCGGAACTGGGGGCTTGCTCTTTTTCTTCCATTAATACCCAGATGGGACATTGCTGCCGGGCACTGTCTACATCCCACAGCCTGCAGCCCCGTAGCACTGACACACTCAGCTGCTCTCACTGATGGCTTTGAAGCTGCTTCTGCGCTGTCACTGTTATTTGCATATTTGCGCACACTGGTGAGTATTTCTGCAGAAAACCCGGCCCAGAGGTGGGTTGCTGGGTGCAGGTTTGAACCCCGTGACTGGTGGGCGATACTGACTGGCTCTCCTCCCAGCAGCACCACTTTCCAGCCCCGGGCCCCTGCCTGGGGTTCTCCTCTGCCTGCCTCTCAGTAAACACGTCTTAACATTTTAATTCTAAACAAACTCACACGTGCAGCTGCACAGAGCCTAAGGGGCCTTCCCCAAAGTCTGTTCAGAGACATCCCGGCATCCCTCTTTACCCCATAAACAACAGGTCTGTTTGGGTCTGTTTCTCACTCACTGTCTGTCTTCAGACTCCGTCCCTACCGCCATCTCCCCTGCAGCTGTGGGGGACTCTCCAGCATCCATCCCTCTGCGACCCTCGCTGCTGGGCCTCTCTGAGGTGATGAGAAGAGATTTGGGGCGTGGATATGACATCCGCTCTCAGGTGTATGTCACATGAGAAACAAACTTCTAGTTAAACCCCTGAGATCTGCGCATTTTCTGTTACACGCACCCAAATCTAATCCTAACTAATGTGATATGGTTGTAACTGCAGAGATGTGCCTGGATGTCTGTTAACCTCACAGGGACATGGCGGTCCTGCCCTCCTCTGCTGCCGTCACTGCTGCCTCCTCAGCCCTCACCTGGCACAGGTGGCCACTCTTTCCCCGCCCCAGCAACAGCTCAGGACTCTGCTTGTCAGTAGCTGAATCCAAACGAAACTGCAAACACCGGTGCTGCTTTCCCGCCCTCGTCTGCAGGCCGAGGCCCAGTGCCCACCTGCTGCCCACCTTGCCACAACTCAGAGAAGTGAGCAGGTGAATCACACGCCTGGGCCACATTAAGTGTTACTGTGTGTCATTGTGTCACTGTCACGGATGGGCAGGGTTGTTTGGCTGAAGGAAGGATGACTGTCATCTCAGTCTGACAGAGACTGTCCCAGCTTTAGCATTGAAAGTCCTGTATCGGCTCGGCACCTGTGGCTCAAG
>NW_003852556.1:2435272-2441214 GCF_000181295.1 Otolemur garnettii | reverse complement strand
GTGATGCCATGGCACTCTACCCAGGGGGATAGCTTGAGGCTCCTTCTCAAAAAAAGAAAAAAAGAAAGTCCTGTATCTGGGGACCCCCTCAGTCCCAAGCACACTGCGTTACCCTGTGAGCCTGTGCAGGGTAACCAGGAGTGGGCAGGGAGCACTCTGCGTTCACCCACCTGGACACGTTCACCCACCTGGACGCGTCCTCATCGCCCCTTCAGGACTGCGCTGCTCTGGTTGGTGACGGCAGTCTAGGTCAGACCTGTGGGGGGGACTCCCCAGGGGTGGGACCACCCACCCCTGGAGAGTCACCGATAGCCCACACTGGCACCTCTGTGGCCTGGGGGCAGGACCCTGTCCACTGGGGGTGCATGCCCCAAATACTGACCGTCTGTAAGGTGCGATGAGTTGCACCCAACACTGGCAGGATCTTTAAGTGAAACAACATAGAACAAAACCCACTTTTTTCTCAGACTTATAATGAAATGACATTGAACAAAATGATGTTATTTGAAGACTTGCTGTCAATACTTTTATTTAAAGTTGCAGATTCCAAGAACCTACTGATGGTGTTCTATGAGGACTTACTGTACTCATAAAAAGTTTTTAGAACAGCTTTATGTTAACAGAATTACAGAGACAATACAGACTCCTCGGGTGACACCAACCTCCCCATTATTAATATCTTACATCAGCAGGTTCACTTATCACAGTTAGCAGACCAATACGGAGACACGTTAGTGACAGCTGAAGCCACATGAACCCAGTTCCCTCAGCTCTCACCAACTGGGCACCCACTGGCACTTCCTCCAACCCCGCAGGCACCTTTCAGTGGCTCAGCCTCTCCCCATCCCTGATGACCTAGGTGACCCAGTTCCCAGGAGCGGACCTGCTGGTGCAGGCCCAGCCTGGATCGGGTGGCCTGGACATCTGTCCTCTAAGCCCAGTTTCATCTTCAGCCTCGGTGTCAGAAACCTCAAAATCTGAGTGAAAACATCAAGTCCGTTCGTTAACAAGGCAGGCGGCCACCAGACTTGCACAAGTAAATCACAAGGAACAAGCGTCCCTGGACTGGGACGAACACAGCCTCCTCTGTTGGTCACCACCCTGGCCCTTCCCACCCCGGCGTACCCCAAACATCTGCCTCTGTTTCTCCCCCTCTGGAGTAAACAGAAAGTTCATCCTGCCAGCACAGACCCTCTGGTGGCTAACCACACTCACCTCCTCCATGTTGAAATGATGACTGGACAGCGGGGCCTCCTCCGGCCTCCCCCTTCCCACTGTTTCCCCCTGTCCTGCTCCTCCTCCATGTTGAGATGATGACTGGACCGCGGGGCCTCCTCCGGCCTCCCCCTTCCCACTGTTTCCCCCCCTGTCCTGCTCCTCCTCCATGTTGAGATGATGACTGGACAGCGGGGCCTCCTCCGGCCTCCTCCTTCCCACTGTTTTCCCCCCAGTCCTGCTCCTCCTCTGGCCAAGGCCTGGTGGGGAGAATGGTCAGCACGGCGGTCACGGCAGTGTGGCTTCTAGCACGTGGTAGGTGCTGCCTGTGAAATGTGGGCTTGGTTCACTGAGATCCCACCTGGGACTGCACGTGGCTTGTCCCAGCCTGACAGCCAGACAGCCCCCGGGGGCCTGTGTTTCTGAAAGGCTGGCATCCAAGGCAGATGAGGGCTCCTGGGAGGGGAAGCCACACCAGTGACTGGACAGAATGTGGTGCAGGGCCTGAGCAGGTGCACGTGCAGCTCACTGTCCCCTGGCATGGCTGAATTCCCTCTGACAGTGACAGTCTGAAGGAGGGGGTGTCTTCCTGCTGCCGCTGTGGGGGTCTCACTGCCTGAGTGTGCACCTGCCATCTAACCCATGATTTGGGGTTTGCTTTCTGCTCCCTTCTTCACTCCCCCAAGCTGGCCTCAAGGCTGTCCGGCTCGTGGAAAAGGCGGCATCACCTCCCTGGTCCTGAGACAGCCTCTGACCCAGGCTGCCCGCAGGAAGCAGGGGACACTCACGACCCTCCTCACTAGCAGGTGAACTGAGGCTTTCCTTCCTTTCCTGCGGCCCCTTGAGGACCCTGCAGTCCCGCAGTTTCACTCCTGGTTCCCCACCTTCCACAGACCCGCCTTTCTCCTCTAGAAAGAACTTCAGAACCACTAAAGTAAGGAAATGGCATCACCACTACCGATTTCATGTAGGGGTTCATGGTGCTCTGCGAAGCCGGCTTCAATTATTTTGAGCTGCGTGAAGTGCCAGGGAAAGGTGAACCGCGGGCAGCGGGATGGACAGGCACCCTCCAACCCCCCTGCCTGGACGCGGCCGACTTGCTGGTCTGCAGCCGTTTCCCTGAGGCGGTCAGAAGTGGCAAAGCAGAAAAGCCGAAGTCAGTCTCAACATTGTCCTGCCCGCTTAGAGTGTGGGAGGGCCTGGCAGAGGGCGAGAGGGAGAGAACATTTACAGGGAGGCTGAGATAAACGGGCAGAGCTTCGGCCCCAGTCTCTTACTTTGCTTTTAAAAAAATTGTTTAATGCATTTGGCTTCAGATCTTCCCTTAGAAAACTCAATACAGGTAAAAACCTGAGACGTCCCATCTACCCGCCAGGAGCACACAGAGCACGGGGTGGGGCTGTTTTTAAAACTGGCCTTAACAGGACTGTCCAGGACATACTGATGCAGGAAACGGCCAGTTAAAACAGACAGACACTTACACTAACAAGACAGACGGGGAACCTTTTAATTGCCAGAGAGAACTCAGGTGCCTCAAGGCATAAAATGCTCAGTTCTGGGGAACAATTTTTTTCCAAATGTTTATACCTTTTTTCCCCTTCAGTTCAACATCAGCTATATAGTTATGACTACAGACGTTAGAAACCAGGATACTGTTATTAGTTACAGGGTCTTTTTTTTTTTTTTTTTGAGATAAGAGTCTCCAAGGGTCGCCCTGGATACAGAGCGACCTCAAACTCTTGGGCTGTCTCTTGCCTCAGCCTCCCAAGTAGCTGGGACTACAGGCGCCTGCCACAACGCCCAGCTATTTTCTGTGTTGTTGTTGTTGCAGTTGTCGTTGTTGTTTTTGCGGGCCTGAGCCAGCTTGAACCCACCATCCTCGGTGTGTGTGGCCAGCGCCCTACCCACTGAGCTATGGGCACCGCCATTACAGTCTTTTTTTCTTTTGCTTTTCAAGGTTATTTTGGCTCAGTGTAAAGTTTGTTCTTATTGATGGAGGAGGAGTTCTCCCTCAGCTGCCCCCTGCTTTCTCGGCTCCGTCCTCAATACCACTCTATAGCTTGTTTGCTCACATCACATTTCAGTCAAGCTGAGCACAAGCGAAGGCCCAGGTGGTGTCTATTAATTGCTGTACGGTGTTGTTACCCTTCCTAATCATACAGTCATTTTCGGGCCCACCCCCGCCAGGTTGGGCATCTGTACTGTTTCCAGCTCTTCACTGTTACCGTGAACTCCATGTCCACATCTTGTCTGAGTGTGCCCAGGGCTGTTTTAGTGGCCTGCCCCACTGGACAGAGGCAGCACACAGGCTGATGTGCCGCTGAGTCCTGGAGGCCAGCTGCCACCACGAGTCGCCCTGTGAACAGGCCCCCATGGCAATGGACTGGGGCCACCTTGGGCCAACAACCAGCAGAGGAGTGAGCTGTCAGCCCAGCAGCCCGGAGTCGTGGCGTCTGGTCACTGCGGCGCTGGGGGGTGGGTGGCAGGGGGCAGAGCCTCCCAGGAGCTTTCAAGGGGCCTGCAGCCCTGCTGGGCACTGCCACACAGCCTTCCCAAAACCCTGAGGCAGAGGCAGCCAGCTGAGGCACCGTGATTCCTGACACACAACTCCCAGACAATAAATGTTTGTTTTTTAAAGTCTCTTAAATTTGGGGGAAATTTGTTACACAACAACAGACAACTGACGTGATGTTCCTGGCAGTTTCTCCAGAGAATTCCTGCAGCTGGAACCACTGGGTCATGGTACCCACATCTTCAACTTTACTATACTTGTCAAAATGTTACCAGTAAACATCCTGGATTAGAAGTAGGTAGGTAGACTCAATTATAACTGGTAAGCCAGGGAAATGACTTCTTATTTGTGCCTCCTGTAAGTTACAGTAACTATTCGGCAGGGCACCCTCATCTGCTCACTATGTCCTCTTGCCTGCCGGCCTCAAGCTCCACACTTTGGCTACCGGTCAGTTCTATTTGGGGTAATTATATCCTACAAAGTCCCTTCAAACACTGGGTTAGTGAACGCTGAACCATTGCTCCTGTAGAAATATGAGGTTAGGTTCCTTTGAGCCTCTGGTCACTGCATTTTCACCCAGTGATCAGAACAGACTTGTTTTCTGTTATGTGCTTCAGGCCCTCACTGCACTGTGGACGCAACACTGAGCTGACAGCCGGCTGCACCGTGACTCATGCCTGAGAAGCCTCCAGCACTCCCATCTTCTCCACAGGGCACACCACAGCCTTTTTGACTTGGGGGACCCTGGCAGCACCCCAGCACCATGTGTAGGGACCATTCTGACCAGTGAAGTCTCCAGCAAGAGGCACACAGATGTGGGAAATGTGTCCTTAAACATCCCACAGAAAGGACATTCATTAACAGAGCTGAAGCAAGAATGCAGGGCACCCCCTGGTTCCCCCACGTGCCAGGGACATCCACGTCAGGTGACCCTAATTTGGGCCATTCTGAGTATGTCTGCAAATGACCACCAAGCGCTGCAAGGATTCATTTTAACAAGCAGGTGAGCTCACTAACATGGAATCTGCAGATAACGACGACTGTGTATCTATCTACCTCTGTGACGCGAGGTTCCCAGGCCACACTGTGCCTGGGCATGGGGTCTGGGGCAGAAGCTGTGCCAAGCATGTGGCACCCTGAGTTTATTAATGATCCTGATCAGTGACCATGGGCTGGACACCATGCATCTGTCCTCACCGTGGGCATGGGTGACATTGTGGCAGGCGGGGTCCTGCCTTGCTGAGTTGGCTGTATGTGTGTGGGGTGTCCAGTACTGCTCCATCCAGCTCTGACTCAGGGACATCACATCCCTAGTCAGAGTCTGGCGACTCCCTTGCTGTAACCCTCTGGACACAGGTTGGGGCCTCTGTAAGCCTGTGCTGATGGCAGTGCCTGAGTCCCTGTGGCAGCTCACACAGCTGCCAGCCCCACACAGCTGGCACCCCGGGGGTGTGACTTCAGGCCCTGGAGCCCTTGGTCACGGGTGGTGGTGGTGGGGGAGGCTGTAAGCACCATTCTGAGGTGTGATGCCAACCTGGGCAGTACTGCAGCACACCACTGTACCTCCTGTGTCCTCTCCCTCAGCCCTGGCACCCCTCCCAGACCTCTTCACAGCTGTGGTATCCCCCTCTTGTGGCTAAGTAGTTTGTCCCAAAAACATCCCTCAGAATTACTGCTGCCTGCCCACGCTCACCACACACCTGCACCGCATCCCCTGGCAGCTCAGGGAGTTCTCCCTATTGCCTGCTGCCCTGAGTCCCTACCTAACCTGGAGCTCCCACAAAGCAGTTCAAGTCTGGCTCACAGAGCTACCCCTACCCTGCAAAATAATGAACGGAAACCAGAGCGGCTGGTGTGTGGTCCCCGCAGTGTTTGTACAGAGAAACATAAGACCCTGAGGTTCCCTCTGGTCCCCAGGCAGGTTACTTGTTTCTCCATAGGCCGGGAGTGTGGGTGTCATTCTGAGGAGACCCCCATAAGGGCACTGGCATCCTTAAGCACCCTGCTTCCCCCCCAACCCCATTCTGGGTGATGGGGCCACGCTACCACCCCCACCCCAGCTCAGAGCCCCATTGTTTCCCATGGGCTCACCTTCCCCTTCCTCTGTCCCCCTCCTCACTGCTTCCAGCTCCTTCCCACCCTGACTCGGCTCCCTCTGACCACAGGCACCCACACACATCCCCACACTCTAACACCAGCACACACACACACACAC
>NW_003852556.1:2420408-2433914 GCF_000181295.1 Otolemur garnettii | reverse complement strand
GACTCACTCTCTCCAGCCTGGTGCACTTCCCCCTCAGACCAGCAGAGGCCCCTCCCCCTCATTCCCACGCAGTCACTGGGCCCCTGAGCGCCCAGAGGCCAGCATCACTGATGCTTCGTTTAGGACTCTGCTGAGTACTCGTTCCTGTTCCACAGTAAATACTATTCCTTGAATGTGCAGTTCCAGTGACAGGTTGTGGAATTTCAAATCCCTATTAGAGATCCCTGAATGTTCTTCAGCAAATTATTAACTATCAGGTCTCTGAAACACAATTCCTTAAGAAACAGTCCACGCAGGAGATGGCACTGGGTTTCATTCATCTCAACTCAGACCAGCATGGGTGGCTTCTTGAATCAGTCTGTTAAAATGGGTTTTGAGACCACGTCTAAGTTCTGACCTCGAGCCCCGCTGCCTGCCACGTACAGAGGTGGCAGGCAGCCCACGCCCATGTGCCCACTCCCTGCTCTCAGCATCATTTCTGCAAAACTTGGAAAGCTAATGCCCCCAATTCTACTAAGTTTTACAAGAATGTACATAAAGGCATGAATGTTTTAAATGATACAGGCAGGCATGCCAGATGGCTATTTTGTTGCCATTAGCTATCTACAATTTATACCCTTAAGAGATATTCAAGAATATTTGCTAATGCCAAGGAAGCTGAGAACATTATGGTTGTCTGCTATGGAAATGAGAGCCCAGGGAGGATACTGAGATGGGA
Source organism: Otolemur garnettii (assembly GCF_000181295.1). NCBI lineage: Eukaryota > Metazoa > Chordata > Mammalia > Primates > Galagidae > Otolemur > Otolemur garnettii. The sequence goes on along the minus strand of NW_003852556.1, from coordinate 2,433,196 downwards.
GGCACGCAGTTTATACTTCTCCGTGGAGTTTCGGTAAGACAAAGTGCCAGGAAACTCAAGTATATTAATGAATCCAAAGTGCCAAAAATACTATACAAAGAGAATCCGAATTAAGTAAAATCACAGGCAAAATGAAACAATACTAACCTTCTAGCACCCCTCTCCCAACTGCCCACCATGGAAAGAAACTACACCCAGGAACAAACTGAGTTTTTATTAAATTTGTAATGGACAGTTGTAAAGCCAAATGTTAGTAACACGCTTAGAACACTGTTCATTAGACCTTTCCTCTCTATTTCACCAATTTTTATTACAAAAATCAGAAAAGTGAAAATTCATTACATATTTGCACAGTGCAAACACTAGTTGCCTAAACAAAAGCTATTTTCTATAAAATCATGAAATTAATTGCAGTTTTATTAAGAGAAAGCCCAAATTCTCAGTTAATTGGATATACATAGTAGTATATATTTAAAGCAGAAAACTCCCAAAACCTAAAACCCAAAACAAAGAAAAAAGAAAATATAAGTCAAAAGAGTTAAATACTTTGACCCGACAGTCCTACAAATATTAATAGTAACTTCCTCTAGCACAAAGGAACCTGCGCTCTGTGGTGAAAGCTGCAGAGCCCGGGTGGGAGGTGCGGGATAAAAACAGTCAACACAACACAGCCGGGCTGCAGCCCAGGACAGGCCGCCTCACTCCAGGGGCCTCCGTGTGTCTACACACAGCAATGTGCCAAGCTTCACAGACACTGGAAAAAGATAATCATTCGTCTCTTCATACAAATCACTGCAAGAAGTCTGGGTGCCCGGCACAGGCAGCTGCTGTGCTGTCACAGGATTCAGGGGCCGAGTGACGCAGGCTTGGGAGGAACCCCCGTGCAGACAGAGGGCAGGGACCAGGCACCTCCTTTACTGTCCCAGATTATCTTGACAGTGGGATTTAATTGCACAAAAGGGAAAATGGCAGTATCTGGTGACAGAATTAAAAACAAAATATTGAGATTGACATCAGAAAAATTAATCTCAAAAGTGTGTTTTACAAAAGGACCAATACACCACTTAGAAACACCTAGACTAGAAGCCCTACTCATGCACAAACAAGCACTCACCAGGAACTTGTCCAAGAAGTTTACTTTTTTCAGAAAGTATAAAAACAGTACAAATTGTGACATTACTTCAAGTCGATGCTACACGAGTGTTCTGAGCTGGCCCAGCAGGAAGGACGCCTGCCTCTCTGGGGCAGCGCTGCCCCTAGGAGCCGTGGGACAGGTGCATGGTGCCCAGCACGGCGCAGGCATACCGTTCCTCCACTTTCACGGAGTTGGAGTGCTCGACCACGCTGCTCAGCTCAGGGATGCTTTCCGCAGTGTCCCCAAACCCGTGGTAGTGTCCGTAGTGCAGGTTGTCCCCCATGTCTTCCACCCAGCAAGGCCTGCTGGCCACGCAGCTGCTGGGGCTCCCATTGAGGTGCAGGGAGCCGCACATCTCAGGGTTCACGCTCGTGGTGTTTTCCGGCTCCTCAGTCCCATTAACACTGAGAGGACCCTGGCTATGGGGGAACTGCTGTCCCAGAACTGACCCACTGTTAACACCAGCAGATCCTGCTAAGCGCTGGCCAGTCCCGCTTTCCATCCCATTGAGCTGGGTGGTGGTGAAGTCCACGTGTCCACTGATGACACATCCATTTGTCAATGTACTGGACATGGAGCTATTGTTTTTCATATCTGCATTAAGAAATACACCTGTCACCAAAATTCAGAACCAGTGAGAGAGCAGTTAACTATAAAATGTTTCACTGTTGCTACAATTTAAAAAAATTTAGTTTCTTTTGCTTTTTCCTTTCAAACAAACCAGTTCCTTTCCCAAAATAAAAACAATGTGCACAGGCAGACTTAAAAATAAAACCATGGTATTTTCCTAGTAAGATAGCTAAGTGTGCACTTCAGGGCACCAAGTAGCTGAACTAAAAAATTTAAGCCAACACACTGCATGAAAAATACCAGCACAGGACTAAATGCATCAGAAACTGTTCTTGTTTTAAGATTATGTTCAGACAGCTGTTTCAAATATCAATCACGAGAGAAAGTCCATCAGAACCAGAGAGAAGGATTTTCTACAAAAGGTTAACACAAAGCACAGAGAGAGAGGAATGAAGCAGGTGAGTTAGGGAACCACTTCAAACTACGCAGGACAGCGTCACAGAATGTTTTTTAAAAACCTTCTTGAAGTCAGGGAAGCAGGTATAGGAGTACTAAAAGGACAATTTTTTTCTGAGTACCACTCAGATCTAAGCAGTACTCCTGCAAGTCTGGAGAAGCCAGCAACTACAGCAAGGACAGGACCATTAATGATTCCAACGCACGTGGTCTTGGACCAATAGTTTTGAATAGTTTCTTCTGAGTTCAAAATTAAACTGTGATAGCCACAGTTTCATTTTATTAGGTTGTTCTAGCAAAAATACTGATAGTCTATTTAGTTTTTGAGTTTTCTTTTTTTTTTTTTGAGACAAGGTCTTACTCCACTGCCCAGGCTAGAGTGCAGTGGTGTCATCACAGCTCACTGCAACGTCAAACTTCTGGGCTCAAAGTGATCCTCCTGCCTTTGCCTCCTGAGTAGCTGGGACCACAGCTGCTAGCCAACATGGGCTAGTTTTTCTATTTTTGCGCAGATGGGGCCTTGCTATGTTACTCATGCTGGACTCAAACTCCTGGCCTCAAGCGATCCTCCTGCTTCAGCTTCCCAAGTGCTAGGATTATAGGTATGAGCCACCACACCCAGAAAAAATGCTGATAGTTTAATCTGCATGTACAGCATCCATTAGAAGGGTGATGTCTGACAGAAAAAAATCCCACCACAGAATGTCTGGTCACACTGGGACAATTCCAGGTTATTGTTCTGTACACTGGAACTTGAGAAGCAGTAACATCCATGTTCACAGCACTCACAGAACCATAATGAGAATGGTGTAAAGTTATCCCTTGCTCAGTAATGGTATTTTCTCTCAATATTCTACACTATCAAAGCAAGGCACGATATTCAATACAGAAGAGCTCAGTTCTGATAACCTTTAGAATCAGGACACAGTTTAAACACATCTGATTACCCCACCACGTCACGCACTGTGTGACCCCGCCTGGCTCTTCCCAGGGTGCCCCTCTCGCTCCTCATCTACACACCCCAGAGCAACTGCTCTTGTGCTCTGATGTCTTCTGCCAACAAAAGACCACAGCTTGTTCAATGAACAAGAATCTGCTACACATTCCACTAATCAATTTTTTGGTGATTCAAGCAACAATCATAAATTAATTCTTTAAAAGATAATGGATATTTTTTCAAATCGAATGATAGTTTTTTCTATTTAGTTAAAACTTAAGACTAGAGAACAAGTGTTCTAAGGACTAAATATAAAAACAAATGAAACAAGTTATTCCCTACGGAAATTTTAAACTGATTTTTTTCAAAAATAAAGTGCAAACTGCCTTCCTAAGTGATAAAACCCACATGACGGCAACCTTGACAGTTACTAAGGTTCACTGTGTAATTTACTGAAATAAAGTAAAATTTTTCAATGCCTAGAAGTGAATTAGTTCTATTAATCTCAAAATCAAGGTTGATCACTTCGTATCATTATAAAACACCTAAAAAAACCAGCAAAAGAACAGCAGACATTCCAGAGACTCGCCCAGGCCCCTGCTGGCTGCCCGCAGCACCCTCGGTTCTCAGTGGCACTCGCCCTGCTCTGAGCTGCCTGTTAAGACTGGTGCTTCCTTCTCCACGTTTGCCCAGCTAGCCGACCATTTCGCCAACCCCCAAAGGACACAGCATGGGCAGCCAAGATTGGCCTGGGACGAAGTTTCTGCCAATATCCTGCTTCACTTGCAGCCCCTCTGATAGGAAGATCTGGGTTTCTAAGAAAGTAGCCCCATATATGAGACCGTTCTGGAAGAAAGAGACTCTCAACCCTACCTTAAGTCTCAAACTAGGAGCATTTAAAATGCAAAGACATCCCTGCTGAACTGTGGCGAAAAGGGGGTGTTATTTGTGCAGTTTTTCAAAAACGTATAACCCTTGAAAAATAATCTCACCAAAACAAAAATCAAATTGGAACACCCTCACTTCGTGCTACTTCTCAAAGAGAAGAGGCAGCTCCCGCAGACGCTTAGTGGCTGTGGACTGCTATTTCACTGAGGAGATGCAGTGATCCCTCCCGACTCAACACAGCTGTCTGCACAGCCCGAGTGCCGGGAGTCAAGTGACGGAGAGTGTGGGGAGTGTGCGGGCAGCATCGCTGTGTGGGCTGGGCTGGGAGTAAACCACAGCTTTTCCACTATGATGTCCAAGCTTGGATGAAGTCTGACACAGAATATTTAAAAAATAAAGCGGGGTTACTTCTGCCTGTTCCAAAGCATGCAGCAACGCCATTTTTTAAAAAAAGCAGACTTTAGAGTTCTGTTATGCATCTTTAGGTCAAATGGCTCCTAACCACAGAAAACCTTTTATTTTAAATGTTCTATCCAATCAGAATTTCTTTCGGAAAATCTACTAGTGTCATTTAGTTATTTGGCAAAAAGTTCATACTACCCCTAACAAAGAGGCATAGAAATATAAACAGAAATGACTTTTTTATAGGTGTGGTAAACAACTCATAATCTAACTCCAGTGAAGAATTTAGCACAGAAAGACATAATAAAAAAAACTTAAGTAAGTACCGATGTCTACATGTACCATCACGTTGAGAGAATGGCTAGAACGTTTTGTTATCACCTAAATAAAAAACAGTAGGAAAAAGCACTAGCTAAATGCACAAATCTTTTTTAGATATTCTAAATGCTATAAGAACTGAGCTGCTGCCTTTTACAACTTAGAAACAGGATTGTTTTAGTATAGTAAAAATGTTAATGTTTAAAATGTGTTCTGTAAAACACGAGTGTTCAGCATTTTGACAAACTTAAGAGTGAAGGTCACAGAAACCAGAGCAACCACGAGTGTTGGATAGAAGACACTGTACTGTCAACCCACACCCACTCGTTCTCAAGCTTTGCCGTCAGGAGTCATCCTTGTGTTACGCTGCCTTGAAAAAAAAAACACTAGCCATAGCATGGTTCAGAATGTTCACCCCAAGTTCACATGTCAGAAAGTCAAAAATGCAAATCTCATCAAAAATAAGCAAGGCACAGTGAGCAAGAGCTTCAAATGAGAACAGGAAGATTGCACTTAGAATCTTCATATCCACAGAACGCACCCAGAACACTTATCCTTTATCTACAAATATGCTCAAGATATGCAAATTATAACATTTTGTAGACACTGGACAACAAAGTGCAAGAAGGTTTAAGAAAAACACTGTTAGAAATAATATGCATACTGATTCTTGCAACGACAAGGGGTCTGCATTGCCGAAACAGTATAGATTTCTATTTCTTTTGGTCCAACAGAACCACTCTCCTGCTGTTTGGTGTCTTCGACCACCGGACTGTTGTTGCAGCTAACAGGAAACTGTCCACTCCCACCTGTTACAACGGCAAACTCTCTATCAATGTGCATTTTGTCAGCCTCATCTTCCGTCTCGCCGTTCACGAGTGGTACGGCGTAATCCAAGCTCTGAGCTGCACAGAAAACAAAGATGACTTCAGATTCTCTGTACATAACCAGAAAGCTTAAAAAAATTTTTTTTTCATTTTTTTTTGATCACTAAATTCTTTAAACTATGTAAATAATTAAAATCTCTACAGGTAACTAGTAAGTTTAGCATAGTACTGAGAAACTTTTCCACTTTAAAAATTATTCCTTGAAATGTGCAATTTCAGTTAAAAGTTATGGAATTTCAGAAACCTATTACAGGTTTACTTGATGGCAAATATTCTAATTTTCAGGATGTTATTTGGAAAATATAAAGTGGTTATATAACTTAGAGACAATTCTACACTTTCTCACATTCAGCAAGTGTTTTCCAAAGAAATAATTCCTTTCATAATTTTAACACAAAACCATAAAACAATCCTCGATATTCTTTTTAAAATTCATGGATTTCATTAACAAAAAATAACAAAGGCTGAAACTTAAGACTGGTCTGTGAACATACTATCCCAAAGAGGCATGTGATCTAAGCACCAAAATACCATAAAACTGAAAACATTACATTAAGTCTTAGTTCCAGGACATTTGGACCCGAAGCAACACAGGCCACATCCAAGGTCACCAGCTGTGTCTGGGGTGCCAGTGCTCACACCTGGTCACTCACCATGTACAAGGTCCCCAGCCGTGTGTCTGGGGGTGCCAGTGTTCACACCTGGTCACTCACCATGTACAAGGTCCCCAGCCGTGTGTCTGGGGGTGCCAGTGTTCACACCTGGTCACTCACCACGTACAAGATCCCCAGCTGTGTGTCTGGAGGTGCCAGTGTTCACACCTGGTCACTATGTACAAGGTCCCCAGCCGTGTCTGGGGTGCCAGTGCTCACACCTGGTCACTCCCCCCAAGTTCCGCACACAGTGCACAAACCTATCCCTTCCCAGAAGCAGCCCTTCCTGCTTGATAGTGTCTAATCTTAGTGGGTTTTTATCAAAAAGGTTCTAACAAATCACTGTTACAACTTGCTTTATTCATTGACCATGGCAAGAATTCCATTATCAACTAATTTAAACACAATCCTTCACCTGCCGTCTGGCTGCATCACAATCCACCCAACCAACTCTCTGCAGCTATCCAGGTTGCCTCACTCTCTTTCCCTGTCAGGAACCTCCTAATTAACATCCCTGTAAACAAGCTCCGTGCACATTTCTGGGCCACAGAATACATGTAAGTTTCAGAGCTAAACTTCTTTCAAATAAACATTTAAAAATAGGAAGATCTGAACTTTGTAGCTTTAATTAGTTCTAATTTTAGAGGCATGCAAGTCATTTCCAATTACACCGTGTGTATCAGCTGCAGATTATTCCCCATGATGCTAGTATACAGAATGAGAAACCCAATTTCTGAGTGATTAGTATGTGGGAGAGAGAAAATTATGTCTGTACAGGTATGCAGCCAAAAGCATTCTTCAAAGGCAGGCGTAATCAGAGGCCTTCAACTGGGGCTTCCATTTGAAGCTTTTCTTAACCCTGCACAGGCCCTATGACAGTGATGCGCAGGGCTCTATCTGAAGGAGCAAGCTAATCAGAGGCCTTCAACTGGGGCTTCCATTTGAAGCTTTTCTTAACCCTGCACAGGCCCTATGACAGTGATGGGCAGGGCTCTATCTGAAGGAGCAAGCTAACACTTCCCGGGAATCAGAGGTGAGCTGCACCTTAGGAAACACACCCACAGGGGTGGGGGTGGAGCAGGGCCCCCCAGGGTGCCTGGTGACAAGGGATTTCACAGCATTCCACTGGCTCACTCCTTCAGTACTCTCAAGTGCAGACAGACAGCTCTTAGTATCCACAGGCTTAACTTTGGAATTCATAAGCTAATATGCCCTGGGTCAAGTGGACACTAGAAGTTGTATTTGCAATTTCACACCTCTGAAAAGGTTACAAGAATGCCCACAGGTAAAGAGTAGAAAAGGTAAGCTTAAGAAAGCAGAGCTCTTCTCACTAAGCTCCAGTGCTTACAACAGTAACTAGAGAAGCCTGCTGGCCAGCCAGAAACAGTGACACAGAAAGGAAACAAACTATTAAGGGTAAGCAGCATAGCCTGCAAGGAAGCCCGGAGAACCTCAGTAACCTCAGGCGGAGTGGGGACGTGCTGGCGCCCAAAGGCAGCCAGGGCTGAGGCCACTAGGGGGAGCCGGGATACCACACACCTGCCCCAAAGGGAAGTCAGGCCCGTATCACGGGCCAAGTTAATGCACAGCAAACTACCCGCCCTGTGACTTCTGTGAAATCGCCCACGTAGTAGATAGATCTTTTGTTAATGTGGATAAAAACAAGAGGCTTCTGTATTTTTAGCAATCAGGACACTCTTTGCCGTGGGACCTGTGCTAACACAGCGTCCTCGCATCCTGTCCCTTTTTCCAGAGCCTTTCAGGTGACCCTGGACACGGAGCTTTCTTCCCAGAGGCCGGAAGGAGTTCTCAACCCGCTGGGGGTGGGGGACGGAACTACAGCTCCAATTATTCACGTTTTAAAGTTGTAGCTTACAAGCCCAAATGTTTTAACTGTTTTCTCAAAATTTCAACAACAGTGGATTTGGACTTGACTCCGCTTGCACCTCCCCCCCCCCACCATCACTGCCAAGGAATCCCCAAACTTCACATACCACACTTACATGCATGAAGGTACCGTGCATATAGACACTTCAGAAAAATACACTATCTTCCTCCAGAGTTACCAATTTCTACTCTACCTAATTTGGGGGAAGGAAGCACTTCCATTTGACTTTCAGTGTTAAAGTTAAGGCAGCGTTTCCAAAAATGTTACTCAACATGACCACTTTGTACAGTGCCCTTGCCTGACTGCCAAGCGGGCATCTGTGGAGAAGACAGGCTTAGGACTCTCTATTTAGGAACGAAAACTATCCAGGATGGGCCCAAAGCCTCCCAGCCTCCCTGCACAGGTGCACAGCCACTGCCTGGTGCGGAGAACTAACTACAGTGCTAGGGACACAGGAGAGGCTCCCTTTGGGGACGGCCACTCAGGAGTCAGCAGTCTGCACTTGTACTTACATCTAAAGCGTGAGGGTTGGTCAAAATTCCTCAAGCCAATTCTCCACCAAGACTATAATTACAAGAACTATTTATGATCAAGCAGTCTGAAACTTAGGAAGGTCCTGTCCCGTTTGGAAAGCCAGGGAAGGTCTTCTACCCTCTCAGAGGTGAACCCAACCAGTGTGGACCCAGCAGTCTGATACAGGCTGTCCTGCTGTGCACTCCTTGCTGACATACACGTTTAGACCCCCGCCAGACACACCTAGGGCTTGTGGTAAAGGCTGATGGTCTGTGACTAGCTGGAAAAAGCACTGTAGTCACACACACATTTTAAGATGTGGACATTAAGTGCTCTGACTTGTCCCATACTGATCATATCCTAAGACCTTACAAGTGCAAATACTGCCAAATAGTTTTACTCCATAAATTTCAGTGAAGATTAGGACTACGGTAGATTGGTAATCAGCCTTCTATTGCCATAAGGGAGGACCTCAGGTGCTGACTCAGAACCTGAATGTGGCCAGGTCCCCAGAAACACCTCAGGCCTCTGCAACCCTTTCCCTGAGGCAGCAGACCACTGGGGAAGCCTCTCCCCACCAGATGGGCAAGGAGAGAAAACCTTCATGGTCCCTTCAGCCTTCCTGATCAGAATGCTTGTTCTGCTACAGAGCACACTTCACTCAAACATTTTTTTTTTTCTTAAAGATCCCGTTAAGATCAAAACAGCACTTATCAAAATGAAGGCTCTTTTGTTATAAGGTGACCTTCAGCTGGACTTGGCCAAGGGTGGCGAGGACACAGGAGGACGCAGCCAAGTGTCCGCAGCAGTCAGTGCTTCGGGAGACTGGGGACCTGGGTTTGTTCAGAACAAAGGGGAGTTGCTGTGTCAAGTCCCGGCGTCTCCTCCACGGCATCCGCCTCAACAAATGAGGTGTTTGAGGACAACAGTGGAAGCTGTTTAGTCTCCAAGAGTAATTCAGATCCCATTTCTAAGATGTGACACTAAACTTTAGTGATCAAGACAAAACACTTGATATCTGAACACAATTATGCATGTTCTGAAATCCTGGCCAAATTTATAAAAAACCAAATATACTGTACACAACTAACCAAACTAGAAGGAACTAAATAAAGTTTTACTCCTGGCAGGCATTCTATTCTCTGAATCTCAAGTTCCAAGGAGTTTGCTAACATCTACCACCTACCAAACTTGCTGGCCACATCTTCCTCCTTACACCCACTCAACGTGGACAGAAGTGAAGGTCCTTTGTGCACATCAAATTCAATCTGGGGAAAGTGTGCTGAGAAGTTTTCATTGCTAATTTTAAACTAAGTCACAACGTTGTAGGTATTCTTCCTATGAAGGGTTTTTACATCAAATACCTACACATTTTGAATGAGATTCTGAGAGCAATGAAATACCTGTTTGATTAACGGGGATGTGAAGATCTGGTATTAACACACCCTACTTCTTGTGGCAACTGTTTTCCTAATTATGAAACTGAAGGTTGTTCAGTTTTTTTCAACTTACAGTGCACCACCACCACCACTCTGGATCTCCAACCAAAACACACACAGTGGACCTCCACAGCTGACACCTCCCTACGTCGCCCTAACTGTCAGACTGGACACGCATGTGTACAGCAGCAGTACAGTGGGCCTAGGTCCTTATGGCAACCACCTCCATATACTGACCAGTCTGTACAGTCCCTCAGGTGGTCAACGTAGAGGTCCTACCACATTAACAAGATGAAGTTTTCTCTCATGGAAGGAAGTGGCATTATTTTCTAATAGGATCACTGACAATTTTGACAACAGCTTTCAACAAATACACATGCAAATAATTACATTCTGAAGACTGAGCACCAGTGCTGACCACCTGACCCTTACACAGCAGTGCAGCTGGGGCTTCAATCCACGCATCACTCCACCTTCAGCCAAGAGTTGATAAACAATACACTGATGATTTCTTAAAAGAGCTCCATCTCCAATAAACAAAATCCCATATGAGGTGGACTGTTACCCTAAAACACTAACCCTAAAACCAACTGCTCAATTAGTCCACCCCAAAACACTAACCCTAAAACCAACTGCTCAATTAACTATGGATCTTACTTCCTCCTTCAGAGTTCATGCTCATGTCTGTATTCTGACCAAACAGCATTTTCATACTGACACAAATGACTTTATCAAAGTTTAATAATCTCTTTGCCAAAGATGAAAGTTAAAGTATGAATTCTTTTTTTTTTTGAAGACAGTCTTACTTTGTTGCCCTCTGTAGAGTGCTGTGGTGTCGTGCCTCACCAACGCCAAACTCTTGGGCTCGAGCAATTCTCTTGCTACAGCCTCCCAAGTAGCTGGGACTACAGGTACCTGCCACAATACCCAGCTATTTTTAGAGGCGAGGTCTTGCTCTGGCTTAGGTTGGTCTCAACCGATGAGCTTAGGCAATCCACCCGCTTCAGTCTCCCAAGTGCTGGGATTACAGGTGTGGGCCACTGTGCCCAGTCCTAAAGTATGAATTCTTGTTGCCTTAAATTGCTTCCAGAAGACAGTTTAATATTCAATACAATAGGCCACATTATTATTCATTTATCTTTTATATCAACATAGTTTTCAAAGGGAAATCACTCCAATTTAAGCTACTTTCATTAAAGCAGAGACACTACCCTTTGTGGGGAAGAGTAGATAACCTTCAGACTCACGATTCTAACACATAAAAAAAATGTTAAATGAAATTTAGGGTGGTCCTGTACAAAACCCACCAGTTTGAGAAACTGAGGCAGGAGGATTACCTGAGGCCATAAGTTCAAAACCAGCCTGACCAAGAGCAACACCCCATTTCCACTAAAAATAGAAAAACTAGCTGGACGCGGTGGTCCAGGCATACAGCCCAGCTATGTGGGAGCATGAGACTGCTTGAGCCCAGTAGTTTGAGGTCACAGTCAGCTATGGCACCACCACACTCTAGCCTAATAAAGACCCCATCTCCCCAAAAAAGAAGGAAAAAAAATTACAGGGATTTAAGAATTAGTTTAGTCAGGAAAATTTCTGGAAGTAACTATTCTTAGAAATTTCACACTAAAAACATGAGTAATTCTTGAATTCTAGAAGACAAAATAGATTAAGGTTGTTTATTATGATCCAAATTATACATACAGAGTTATACTATTATCCCAAGCACTGTAATTTTTGAAAAATCAGAAGACAACTGTATTTTTATATATAATTAAGAAATATTTTATATGAATGTGTCACTGAGGAAAGCAAGTACTTATCATGGCAAGAGAACAAAAGTTTATCTAATAAAATAGATTAAGCAAAACGAGACTCAGTTAAACAGCAAAACAAGATGCAAAAAATTATAGTGAAAAACTAAAGCAGCATCTTGAATTACTACCTAAAAATGGTCACAGAATGGAAATAATTCTATTCAAATCAAGAACATTCAGGTAGTTGGGGGGAAAATACCTATTCTAATGACTGATACCAATACCCCCCACTTCACACTAAAAGATAAACCAGCATTCTTAGAACAGCACGTGGTGAGGGCTGACAGGCCCATCCACACACACTCAGCACACAGTTAAAGACACACATAGGCGACATGAACAAAACTAATGGCTGTAACCTACGTAAAGGACTCCACTAGGAAGCTTCAGGAAATTAGTAATGCCCATGCTGGCCAAAAGAAATTCGTGATTCCAGCTACGCTCAGCAGACAGGGAAGGATGGGTAGCACCTTTGATCCTAGCAGAGATTATCTATTGTGATGCTCTGAGGTGTCCCCTGCTCATTGTGCAGACAGGCAGCCGTGCAAGCCTCTAGGTGTGCAATACTTCACAGAAGTGGCAGGCTCCGCACCCACCTTTCTCTGCACTGGCTCCTGGGAGCCGCAGGGAGTTTTCTGTGCAAATGTGAACCTCCAGCCACTGTTCAGTCAAAAGGGACCCTCCTCTAGAGAAGGAAAAGCAAATCCCCTGAAGGCCACAATGGCTCTGCAAACCATCTGTGTAATAGCAATGTTTAGAGAACTTAAGGAATCCTTGGAAATGCTTATATACATAAGCAAAGGCTACTTCAATTGACCTTAACTCTTGAGACTAGTTTTAAAAACTATGTACATTTTTGAGTCTGAGTAGAACGTTAACTTTTTTTTT
>NW_003852556.1:2399367-2420074 GCF_000181295.1 Otolemur garnettii | reverse complement strand
AAAAAAAAAAAAAAAAAACCTAAACAATTCAAGATTTATCAGCAATGAGGGAAAACAGCATTTGCAAAGGATATTTAAGTACGAACACACATGGGTGGACACTTGCATTTCACGTGAGGACATGGAACCACACAGAATGTTTTTAAAAAGTGGATGCTCTTTAAGTACTTTAAGAATGTATTAGAAAAAAGAATTGAAACCTGATAAAAATGACAGGCTGAACACTTCCCTGTTAACAGAACACCATTTTGAATCTACGCATACCTTCATGTCATGCTTGTGATTTGTATAGCACCTTAACTTGTACTTAGTTCATAAATTCATTTCTACAAAAGTCACATAATCACACAAGTTTTTCAGTGACAAGACAAACAGCTGGGGAATATTCTACCAACTTTAAAGGAAAAAGTTTCATTTAGATATTATTTTAGCTAAATTAAATGAGGCAGCAATGTTGACTCACACAAAATGTAAAGTTAACTAAAGCTTCCAGATCTTTCAGTAACTGATTGTTTTGTTTTGTTTTTGAGACAGAGCCTCAAGCTGTCTCCCTGGCTAGAGTGCCATGACATCATCATAGGTCACAGCAACCTCCAGCTCCTGGGTTCAAGTGAGTCTCCTGCCTCCGCCTCCCAAGTAGCTGGGACCACAGGCGCTCGCCACAATGCCCAGCTAATTTTTGGTTGCAGCCATCATTGTTGTTTGGCAGGCCAAGGCTGGATTTGAACCCACCACCTTAGGTGTATGTGGCTGGCACCTTAGCCACTTGAGCCAACGGCGCCGAGCCCAGTAACTGATTTCACTCAGGGTTTTCCCATGTTATACTTGTACAGGTGATTTTCCAAAAACCAAAGGGTACAAATGCATGTTTATCCTCAATCTTACCTGAGGTCATTTTTAGTTTTTACTTTTACACTCCCATGCCTCTCTATCAATCTATCTTCATCTTTATTTTGACAGTTTGACTTTGTCGCCCTGGGTAGAGTGCCGTAATGTCCCATAGCTCATAGCAACCTCAAACTCCTGGGCTTAAGTGATTCATTTGCCTCAGGCTCCATAGTTAGGACTACACAGGCACCCGCCACAAGGCCTGGCTGTTTTTTAGAGATGAGTTCTTACTCTTGCTGGTCTTGAACTTATGAGCTCAAGAAACCCACCGGCCTCCCACAGTGCTAAGATTACAGGTGTGATCAATCTATCTTCTGATTAACATATTTGAAACACAGATACAATACTTTTCTTACATGAAAGGGAAACTTTTTTCAAATTAAAGACTAGTTTTAGCTTACTATGTTTATATGCAAACTTTAGTATTACCACTTTTAAAAATGGTTAAAGAATACTTAAAACAACTTACCTTAGAGATTTAAATCCTCAGTATCAAACTGACCCACAAGATCATACTGTGATAAATGAGCACACAGCACCTTGTGGGGTCTGAGACCAGCTGAGGTCGGGTCACGGTGCAAATGGTAATAGCACAGAAAACATTTACCTTCCCAATGTGAAATACGTTTCACTGCCAGCCCTTGGCATTTTAATAAGCTCAGCAACATTCACAAGCAAATAAAAAAAAAAAATCAGGCACAGTGGCAGATTTCTTTAATAGTTATATTTCAAATAGGTACAACAAATGAAAACATCCTAGTTCACGGCAGGTCGACCTAGGTGCTCAGAGGTCAGCACGCGTGTCATGTGGGCTGTCAGGCTCTCCCAGCCTCCCACTTTGTGAAAAGGCCCCTCTTCACGCAGTGGCAACACAGGGGAGAGCTCCGCCACGCCCGAATCCACGGGGACATTACCACTTCTTGAGTGAAGGTCTCCTTTCCAAGGAACGCTCAGCCGTAACAAGAAAACATTAAGGCAAACAGCTGTTTTCCCACCCACAAAGCGGGCTCACCTGCAGTTCTAGCTTTCTTTACTCCAAAGGGCTCCGAGTCTTCCAAGCTTCTCTTTCGATTTGCTCCCACATTAATACGATTAGGAAATATACTTTGATGACCCCCATTCAAGATGCCATTATTATAGAAACGGTTCAGATGACAGTTCTGGAGGTTCAGGAGAAACTGGGCACACTCCTGGAAACCCTGGGTCTGTGCAATGTCTGCTGCCGTCAGGCCACTGGCGTTTCTCAGGCTGTGTGACACAGAAACACCCAATCACAGCCCGTCCGACGCCAGCTGGTCTCTGCTCCTGCCCAACTGACTAGCTATCTGAGTGACACCACAGAGTACACAAAATTTACAGCAAATCTCCATTAAAGCAGCAGGTCATCAACCTAGCTCTATAACTAACTTCTCTTTCACACATTTGATTTCTAAGCAAGATTTGGGAGATAGTAATTTAAAAAAATCAACATACTAAACTTAAAAAAAGGCATCTTCCTATTTAACTTCCCAAAATGACGTTTTCTTTTAAGTCTGAAGAATTTAAATTTATGCTAACTTCAGACTCTACCTGACACTAACTTCTATCTTATCTGCACTTAATTTTAATCACCCACTCCTTTAGCTTGAGTAAAATCATAACAAACAAACATGTACTAAATTGTCCATGGCATTCATTAACAACTGGCTTCCTAAAAATAAAAATAATGGCTTACCAACAAGCCAGATTTTATGCTAACATGTGACACTATAAGTGGAAGTTTAGAAGGACATCCTGACATGGAAATAGCTTATCAGATTTGAGATCTGAAAAGCTGTGTGTTTCTGTGCCTTATTTTGATTTTTTTTTGCTTTGCTTAGGAAATCTGCACAAGTATTCCATTTCAGGACTCCAGAACATCTGAATAGAAGTTTCCTTTGAAAAGCCTATCAATAGTCCTAAAAACTTGTCCCCTAGGCTAAGAGTCCTACCACTTAAAAGAACTGACATTTTACTTGCTGAATCATTAAAAAGCAATAGTCTCTGTCTTCTACCATGACTAAGACTCAGATTAAAGCAGGCAATGAGGGCTTAGAACATAGGGGAAAGGTATGAATAAAATATGGAAGAGTAAGTTGAACTTATCAACCTTTAGGACACTGAATTAAAACTGAGGGACCAAAAGCAACTCCATGTTGAAGTTCCCCTGGAAGACAAGAATATACACTGTTCTGTGAAATAAACCTGTAAAAAAGCAAACATTCTGTTAGCTTCAGGATTATAAACTGAAACGGGAGAAGCACTACACAGCAGACAGTCCCATACCTGTTCATAAGCAGCGCCAGGCACACAGCAAAGCGTGTCACTGAAATAACCTACCTAGAACCCTGAGGCTTGTGTTCCTTGGGGCTATACAAACACACATACACACTAAAGACCTCAAACTATCTGACAATGAAAACTTGAAAACAAAAAAATGTTTTTGTTTTAACTTTGTCAGAATAACAAGAGCCTTACATTTCTATTTCCAGTCATCTACACAGTTCTAACTTCAGCAATGAAATACCTATGTGGACAGGTACTGAACTCGTCTCTGCTTTTTAAAGCATGAGAAATGTACACTGTGAAGAGCAAACCAAACACAATTCTATCAAATATAAAAGAGGCAAGACTTGAGAATCCGAGAAATCAACAAAATGGTTCAAAAATATAAGGCAGCTGTGTGCAGGACCATCAGGGATCGACACTGACATTTGCCACAGGACTGTGAGGCTGTGAATTCTGACTGTTATCATTCTAGTATTTCATGTTTTTTATTTTGGTATAGATTTAAATGGAAAGGGAATAGCAAAGTATAGGCAGATTATATTAAATCATAATGTAAATTATGTATCTGTACAAAATAAAATCAACTAGTTACACAAATATTAAATACAGCTTGATTTTTTAGAAATGTCATTTTCAAAAGACATCAGAAGTGAAGAAGGTCTAGCAGGTCTACCCTTGTCAAGAATGTGAATAGAAAAATATGAAAATCTTAAAACTCTCCAGAATTTGGAAAGATGAAGACTGAGAACATAAAGTTTATAAAAATGATCATTTCTATAGAAAGCATGGTCCTGCTCTCCAAAATCAAAGAACACAGAAATGACCAGCCGTCACTTAATACCAGGACAAATCAAAGTGCAGATTAATGAGGCTGACAGTAAAAACCACTCTTGGTGGATCAGAGAAAGAAGAACAGCAAACAGATTTTTAAAATGGGATCTACAATTACAAATGCCAGTTCACTGAGGAAAACCAAGCAGCTTAGGGGCATGCCAACCTTCTAAAGTTGCTAACAGGTCCCTAAAACACAATCACCCCCTTTCCTCCACACTCAGAACCTGAACACTAGTCCAACTCTGGGTTACAACAGTTAAGTGTACTGTTTTTCCAAGGAAATGTAACCTGAAAAAGCACAAAATAACGCCCAGACGTGAAAATTACTGGAGATTTTAAATGTCTGGGAGTATTTGACTACTGGTTAATACTAACAAGGCCTGCCCCTGCCCAAAAGCAGTCACACACTGCATGGCATGGTACTTGCACTAGAGCCAACCAAATTCCCGTGCGGCGTGAGGCATCATCTTAAAACTTACTTAACTAAAAAGAGTTCACAAGAATTACTGCCAAAAATTACTGCCCATGCTATGCGCTCCTATGTATGGACTAAGCAAGCAGGAAATAATCACAAATCAAACAACTTCTGGCTTCTCACATAATTTGGGGGCGGGAGGTGCTGAAAGTTAGACCTGACAGGGAGATAAAAAGTTCTAGAAAGCGTGTAGGGTAGACACCAGAACCTGTAGCACACAGTGCTCATAGTGAGCTGTGTGAGATCTCCACTCTGGCTTCTCCATTACTGGGCACCGAGTGTACAGCATGTCATCCAACTGAGTGGCACAATGTCCTTATAGAGTCTGCTAATGCCTAACTCTGCACCCAATAAAGCCAGCGGTCACTCCTTTCACAGACGCCCCCCTCCTCATTTCCTGCTTCAATATCCCCTCTCTAATCCCTGTTTGAAACATCCTAATTCTTATCTGCTCACGTTAAAAAAAACTTGTAAGTGGTGGCTCAACTGCACAGTGCACAGAGCAGAAATGGGCCTAGATGGTCACCAGCGCCACCTAGTCCCCGGGAGGGCTGTTACCCACAACAGACCGATGTGAGTGTTTCAGCCTTCACTGGTCACGCACCCTCAGACAATTGAGTGTGGCTAGTTATGGACACTGAATTTCGTATTACATACGATTTTATATTGAGAAATACTTTCATTTTTGTTTAGTCATTTAAAAATGTTAGCTTATAGACCATACAGAAAAAGGCAGGCCAGTCTGGTGAATGACATTTAATCAAATATAGGGCACTGTAACTATTCTATTTTTATTCTTATTTTTAATGACCCACAACTGTACACATTTATAAGGTACACTGTGAGTTTCAATACTATGCACAGTGACGTTTGTGTAACTAGTATATCCATCACCTCAAACATTTATCATTTATCTGTGTTGGCAACGTTCAAAATCCTCCCTTCTTGCTATTTAAAAATGTTATTGTTGACTACAGTCCCCTGGAGCACCGGAAAAGCCCAGAACTTACTCCTCCTGTAACTCTGTATCCTTAACTAATCTCACCCTAATCTCCTCCTCCTTCCCAGCCTCTAGTAACTACTAACTTACATTAGTGTCCACATATGAATGAGACATACAGCATGGGTCTGTGTCCGGCTCATTTCACTTAGTGTAAGGCTTTCTAAGTTCTTGTTGTGAATGACAGAACTTTCTTTTTTAATGGCTAAATAATATTCCACTGTGTGTATATGCCACATTTTCTTTATCCATTCATCTGTTGATGGACATTCAGGCTAATTCCAAACCTGAGTGGTTGTGCCTAGTGCTGCAATAACCACTGAGCGCAGGCATCTCTCTGGTGTCTGGTTTTCTTTCTTTTGAGCCTGCACCCCGGGGTGAGACAGCAGGTCACATGGTGCTTCTGTTTTCAGCTTTTCCAGGACCCTCCAGAACTGTTCTCCGTGGTGGCTGCACTAGCTCTCATCCCCACCAGCACTGCTGTGAGATTCCTCCTCATGCGTCCTCACCAGCAACTGCTGGTTATCTTTGATTAACAGCCATTCTAACTGGGATGAGACGACATCTCATTGAAGAAATCTTTTACCTTTTATTCTACTCTTTATAATGGATTTTCTGAAAAATGTCTATTAGTCTTAAATTAATTCACTATTAAATTCAAAAGGCAACTTTTTAAAAGTTATAGACTCTGTCACAAAGTGCTAAACACCAAGAAAAATACCTAAAAGTAAACCTCAGAAGGACGTAAAACAAAGACCTGGAGAGACACAGGGAGGGAAACCACCTTCCTCCTCCACGCCAGTGTTTCCGTCACACTCCAGCGCTCACAGCGGCATCAGGCAGCTGGTTCACCTGCACAAAGCAAGATCTTCAAACTGCTCTGTACAGTTTAATTTCAAATGCATTCTAGAGGCTGAAGATCATGCAGGTTCCAAAGTTAAACAGATGAGAATATCATTAAATTATACAATTCTCAACATGCTTTCACTTAACAAAAGATGAGGTCTTAAATTTTATTATTTTCACATATACCTTCCTGTTAAGCAATTCTTTCAATTTTGATGTTTTAATAGTTGAACAGTAATCCTAGCTAAAATGTGTTAAATTTATTAAATCTTCAAATTCCATTTAGTGTTCCGAGATTAAGTACACATTAAATCTAAACTATTCTGGTTTATTTTCCTAAAATCAAAAAATTGGGCACACAAATAAACACCTGATTTTTAGGTTCTATGTGAATTCCACATTTGAATCCAGTACTTTGCTCTGGCATAGTATTCTCAAACCAGCCCATCCTTCACCCTTGATCTGCAGGTATTTACTGAGTGTACTGTGTGACCACAGGGCCCGCTACCTGCTGGCAGCTCCTATGACCCCGTGAGGTGGGGTAAAGACAGCACCCTTCTGCCTGCCCTGCAGTGTTACACACAGTACTTCAAAGAGGACTTATGGAAGACATTGCTTAAAAAGATTCTCAAAAACTGTATTTTGAATGAATACTGTAGTAGCTGTCAAAGTGTCCACGTTATCTCTAGACTGAATCTTTGAAGTGTGTACCTTCTGGATTTAACCTCAGTTTGCTGCACATAGGCACAGACTGTGTCCACCTAAGGATGAGCCTGTTCATTTCTGACAGCGAGGTAAGTGTGCTGTGAGGTGCTGTGAGAAGATCAAGCGCTCCCTGGTCTTCCCTAACATCCATTTGAAAAATCTTTGAAAATGAACAGAGATTTAAAAAAATCAGATTATCAAGCAACTCAACATTCAAATTGGTTCTAGTTTGAAACTTTAAAAATTTTTTCCTTAAAAGGAAGTTGGAATGATCAGTTTTAGGCTGATAAGCTAAATTTGCTTCTTTTATTATGAAAAACTACAATGACTGTGTATATCTATAAATTCTACCTCCTGTAACATTCATCAAGACTTTGAAAACAATTACTGAGCAGGCCACCCAGGTTTCCTAACAGTTCCTACTATTCTTTCAAATTAGAATATTAAAACATGAGATGACATTGAATCATCTTTACTATGAACTAAATGTTCTGCCAAGTAACTGGCAAAACCAAATCAAACTAGCATTAACTTTACTAAAGTTAAGATAAATGTTTATGTGCTCTATTTTTGTTAAGAATATTCTATACAGCATATTAAAATTTAACATATCTAATAACCCCCCCTCCCAAAATATCTTAAGAATCCAAATCCTTCCTGCCACCAGCCAGTGTGGCCAGCCATCTGGTTTCCACTTATAGTGCCACAATCCCAGAATAAAGAAGCCATTCTGATAAGAGTAGTTTTTGATATTTTTTTTTTGTAATTTTGAAAAACCACACATCGGGAAATGACTCAAAATTCAAATTTTTAGAATCTGAGTTGTCACATACACTTCAGGATGTTTTCTTATTGTTAATGCCATGTGACAATAAAACATAACCACAATTTTTATATAAATATTTCTGTTAAAATTCTGATCTCAACTTAGCTATTGTTAGTTTACAAATAAAAAGGTAGATATCATAAATTAGGGTAAGCAAAGCATGCAAATCTAAAGAATCTATATCTGAATTCCTAGATTAGCATTAAAACCAATCACCGCAACAAATACCTCAACAGTATGCCTTGTGTGCAGAAAGGAAGCGATACTGAACATTCAATGCCACAACCGTAAGGTTTTCGGAGAAGCACCTGTGGCAGTTTCAGCAGTTTCTATATGGAAAGCTCCCCCTTTCTAGGATTACTTGAAAAAATCAAGTCAATTCGAATTACGTAGCTGTAAAACATTGACATGTGTAGTTTTTACAGATTCAGAATCTTCTGTGTGATTTAAAACGGGCAATGGTTCATAAAACAGGAAACTTAAATAAGGGATCACATATTTGCAGGCAACATTTGGATTAAGATACAAACACACACATGAGGTGCAGAAGCACATTTACTGGGCTTAAGCCACTGTCATGTGACCACCTCGACCATGAGCAATTGCTCGAAAACACTGCCTTTTAAATTACCTTCAGTAATTTTTCAGCATGAAGCCAATTTAAATATGTCAATATTTCAACAATAGTTTAACAGTACGGACTAAAAACCATCAACTCACGATTCTGGTTACTTTAAAATTTGGTATGCTGTATCTCAAATACATTAGTAACTATTCCTAGATGGAAATAAGCAAATACATGGAATCATTAAAAAAAGAAACATTTCTAAATGTCCATTTGTACAGACAAAACATTAGCAAATATCTAAAACTTCTTCAGTAAAAGAATTTTAACCCTTTGGTATCCAAACTCTAAAATTAGAAAGACTTTCTTAAATATATTCTTCAGTTAACAGTAGGAAGAAACTATTTTTTTAAAAGTTTCTACCTAAAATAAGTTTGGTGCCAAGTTTTCATTTCAAGTTCAATAATACTGAAGATAGTTTTACACTGTAATTTAACCACAGTTATGTTTGCATACATTAAAATACAAGAGCATCCATCATTCTAGGAGTCAGATGAAATATTTAACATGCTCTCACTATAATTTAGTAAGGATCTTGACTTAGAAATCATTCGTTTTATTTGAAAGCACAATGTATAAAAGCAGTGGCTACATGCAATTATGAAATATAATCAGAATTCTAAATTTAATTTGCCAACAGTTCTGGAATGCCGTTTGCCCACTATCTGCTCCTGCCTGACATGCAAACTTTCAGAGCTTCCTCAAGAAATGATTCCTCCATCCTCAAACCCTTTTAATAGTTAAGAAGAGCCACCAGAAAATAACAAAATCAGAGAAGTTTGCTATAGTGATGACTAGATAAGGGAGGCAAATACCAGGATGTGAGTACGATCAAAATTCAGAGAATCTAAAATCAGAAAATACTAGTTCAGAGTCATAGTTCTGATAAATTTCATAACTGGAGTATTATTCTCAAGGGCCAGTAAGAGAACAATGAAGACTGTAAGTTTAAGAAATGAGTAGCTAATGAAGCAAATCTAGCTAATAAAGTTACATTTTGCCAAGAGCAAAAGCTACAAACGAATTTGACACTGGTATTAAATACGCTCGTTGTCTGTCTTTGCTCTGATGAAAAAGGGACTTCTAGAAAGGGTTCTATGACAAACAAGTAAAGGTGGGTCAAAAATGCCACCAATTATAAACCAAACTCAACTGGTTTAGTTTGGCTTAAGAATCTCTCCAAGTCCGGCAGCACTCTGTGAAGTATTAAGGTAAGTCTGCTAGCACGTTTACGCTTTTGATATTCTAAGCCAACTGTGTGTGTTTTCTAAACTAAAAAGAAAGACTTTTCTAGAGTCACTAAACTTGATTATGGAAGGCAAGGGATTTTCAACAGTTGCACCTCATAAACTCTTAAAGACCATTAAATTATTTTCAAAAGATCAAAGCACAGTCAGTATATTCTTTTTTAACTCTTTTTAAATCAGCATAATTTAGCTGCACCACTGAAGTTTAACTATAGGTTCAAGTGTGCCATGAGGTAAAAAAAAGTTGAAAAACAATGCTCTAGATGCTAGCTAACTAATGATAGTTAAGTTTCTCTTGGGACCAAATAATTCAGTTAAAATACATGTAGCCCACTTGAGTATCTGGTTACCACAAAATAAACGGCTTGTAAAGAAATCCTCTCCTACAGAAGGGTATGAGGCTGTACCACTAAATACCTGCATCTGTCTAAGTGGTATTAAGATGGACTAGCCAACTGCCTGACATGCAAGTAACTCTGGTTCCACTCTGAAATCTTGCTAAGGCCCTTTATTCCTACCCAGTGGCATAAAGCTATTTTAAAATGTGGTTGATATGGAAACATTCTCCACTTTATCTCTCAAGAAAATAGAGCAGGCAAAATTAACTGGTACCAAGTTACTAAAAGTATAGCTAACCCAAGGCTTCAAGATCTCCTATTCACCAGGTTAGTAGTAAAAAGCTCTAAAGTATCAGCAGACAGCAAGTTTTCCACTTTTTCCAAAATCACATTAAGACGTAATCTGCTGTTACTTATTCCATGATCTTAAGAAAAACTAGGTGATGACGTCTCCATGTTAATATATGCCCTTCTTCCAATCAAAACCCTAAGTGGGAAGGAAGCACCATTTAAGCACTGGCTGCGATGGAGAAATTTAACCACCACTCAAGCAAGATTATAGGTGAAGATAACTGAACTCAATGAAAACCCCATGCTTAGACACAGAAGCTGAGATCCTTTACAGTACACAAACGTTTAGTATGGTCACAGAACTGTTATAAAATCCTGTGTATTTTAATTTTTAGAAATAAATGATGACAAAAATGATGGCTATCCTGTAAGCCAGAAATAGAACCTCACGTAGAAAAGAAAACTTGGCACCAAAACTCAAGATTTAAAATAAGAAAATAAAAACAAAGTCCATTAACATACTCACGTGTGACGCTAGAAAATTTAATACGATGCAGCAGCTGAAATGCGTTATCTACAGATGCACCTACATTACAAGTGAGTGATGTGACGACCATCTGGCCAGAGACACGCCAGTGACTTGCCCTCACCATCTACCTCATTCCAGAAAAGCATAATTTAAGACTTTGGCCACTTTATCTCATAGATATATAAAAAGTAAAGCAGGAATCAAGAGGAAAATTATTAATTTAAAAATATTGACATAAGGCAGCTTTTAATCTATTCATAAGAAAAGGAAAAATTTATATTATCTCCTAAATATTACACCATGTAACATGAAAAATAATTCAGAACAGGAAAAAGTAATTAACTTTAAATAAGCTGATCTCTTTAAAAAAGAAAGGGCATAGTACTTGCTAGGACTATACTTTACCATATGGGCAGCATTACAGGGAAATAAATACAATAGACCCAATACCATTATTTTAGGGATTCAAACTGTTTTATGTTAATGGAGTAAAGGGGCAAATTACAAAAATGTGCAGAAGAGACATCAAGAAGCAATTTACAACTTAAATTACTGGCAAAACATTAGTTTTATCTATATGTTAAAACTAATTAACCACATAACACAACAGCAATAAATCATTATTATTTGTGCTTTATCCCCAGGCCAAAGACTTATAATTTTAAGAAACGCATTTGGCTAGGTAGCTCAGGATAAATATTTCTTCTAAAAAAATTTTGAAAGCTCAGTCCAAGGAAGTCACCATAATGCAGGGTCTTGAGGGGTGGCTCTCATACTGAGAAGGAAAAACAGACAGGCACCTGAGGCCGTCTCAGCCACACCTGGGAGAAAAGAGACACTTGAGGGCCCTGTAACCAAGGACAGAATTGTAAATAAAAATTCTCATTTTTAAAAAGACACCTACTAAAAAGAGGACACTGTGAATATTTATTGGCTCAAGGGATTAAAACAATCCATTAAAATGACTAAAACATCTTTGTAATGAAATGCTCAGGACCAATTAGAGTATTATTTAGAAAAATAAGTTGTTAAAAAGATCAACTTCTAATTATTTCAATAAATGACAATTAAGCATTTTAATCAATTATGTTATATATGACTCTGTATTTTATAATCAAAGCTTCTGCTATTAAAATTGAAGATTTTTTAATCTAAATACAGCTAAGAAAACTGCCTACATAACTTTGCATTACAGCAACCCACTGAGAATTTCCTTAATACACAATATTTTCTCCTTATGTATAATATATTATCATTTCTTTTTACATTACCTTATGTCACAGCTACATATAAAGTCACCAGGTCCCTGCAATGCAGCAGCAGATAAAGGCCATATTTATAACACTAAGTCACTACAGAAGTAAAGGATCTAAGCCCCTTCTAATGACTAATCTTGCCAGCAAACTCAAGGAAACAGAAGCTAAGAGGCTACAAGGTTAACGACAGCCTCTGGCACTCAGATGCGCCTTGCATTGACCTATGTGGTCTTGCTGCCCAGGGTCTATTTTCAATATTTACTACAATACAGAGTCAAAGCAATGAAATGGAAACCAAAGGGTTAAACTAAGTTAGTTTGGTGGGTTTTATTCCTCCAACTCTTAATTTTCACATTTCCAATTAGAATAAGGTGGTTTATAATTAATCTTTATGAATTATTCAAAACACTTAAGGTAAAACAAAAAAGCTGATATCAGTTATTTTGGTTATTAAGGCTCTATAGCTTACACTCAACATTTAAGGGTGAAAACCGCATCCATTTTGTTAATGCTGTGAACTGCAGAAAAAAAATTTTTATAATATAAATCTCTGAAAGAAAGTTAAAACACACGAATTTAACACCTAAATTAAACGTACAATGCCATGGCTAATGATCTGCATATAAGATCATGTTTCTAAATTAACAGATCTAAACATTAAGACTGTTGTATCAAATTTTAAGTAATGCAGTTGATGTAAACTGGGCTAGGGTATTCTAGACAATGCATCAGTATCAGAAGCTCATGGCAAATCTCAAGTCTTTAATGTACATAGTCGTTCCTATCTTCCAAGGAGCTGTAAATCATTAAATCATAATAGACTTTAAAACATACTGTTCTCACATCTGCTAAGATGAGGTAATCAAAACCTAGAAAAACTGTCTTCAACAATATTCTGAGCCAGAGAGGCCTGAAAGATATTCTAGCCCAATCCAAGTTTCTTATTTGGAAATTAAAACTTGGCAAAGGAAAGTCTCAAGACTCACCCGTGGTGACACTAGTTAGTGGCAGAGTCAAGGATGCCAAGTTCCAAATCTAATTAACTGTTTTCCATACAAATACTTTCTCATGACAAGAATCCTGAGGCTGCTGGGAAATTAAGCCTCTTGCTAGTCTAAAAGGCAAATTTACATTATTAATTTTAAAAACAAAGTTTTAGGACTTCTGCTTGCTCTAAGTATTGCCTTTAAACATAACATCCTCTACTACATCTTTACTTGGGAAGAATAAACAAAGACACTTACTCGACATAAGCCCCGTTGGCCACTAGGGCACTGATGCACTCCAGGCTCCCAGAGCGAGCCGCCTTGTGAATGGGAGTTTCACCCTCACAATCCTGAAACAACAAAAGCAACACAGCAATGCTCAGACCTACCAAAGCACCTGCATTTTACAGTAAATTAGCATAGGCCAGAGATGACTTTATCCATCTCTGAAATAAAAACCCCGTGGTGAAGATGGCAAATCTCCACACACACAGAGGACATGGCTGGCCAGCCGTGTTCAGCTGAGGCCACACAGAGAGGTCACGGCCAGCCAGGAGTGTTCAGCTGGGGCCACACACAGAAGACACAGCTGGCCAGGCGTATCCAGCTGGAGCCACACCCAGAGGATACAGGTGGCCAGTTGTATTCAGCTGAGGCCATACCCAGAGGACACGGCTGGCCAGGCATGTTCAGCTGAGGCCACACAAAGAGGACACGGCTGGCCAGGCATGCTCAGCTGAGGCCAGCCACCTACATGTCAGGGCCTCTCCAGGAACAAGAGCCTGAACGCTCTCCATAGTGATTTACAGATCATTTTATGGTCGATCTCAGCACAAATGTGTTTACATTAACCCAAAAGAATTGTACTATGTACGAAAACTCACACATTAAAACATAATCAAGTCCAAGAGACAGTACACTGTAACCACCGCATGGCCTGCTCCACTGTGTTCCTACTACAGGAACCGGAGCCAACAATGGGGTCTTGCTCAAATTTTCTATTTTGAAATGGCATTGGGACAATTTAGACAAAATGGTTTGGCCAAGAAAAGGGAGAACACAAAGGTCAAACACACCAAACTCTGCCTAAGAATCAGATTTCTGCTTTAGGATGCGAGGTGGAGGTGGCAGGAAGTGAGCAGATCCAGGGAAACTGCCGTGGAGACCACGGTCATGCAAAACAAGTTCATGCTGTCGGCCAAGCAAGAGACAAAAATCAAATGCAACCACCGAGAGAAAGACATCATTTCTTTTACAAAAATTAAGACTGTTGTGTGGAGATTCTGAGGGTTAGTGCAGAAGCTCCTGCAGCAACCACACTTCAAAGTCATAATCAGAAGTGACTTGGCAGCAGACAAGCCCCACACGACTGTGGGGCAGAGACACAGCAGGCCTGGGGCAGGTGTGCACGGTGTGCGGCACCAGAACACAGCCCGTCAGAATCCCTCACCAGTGCAGGGGAAAGCTGAAGTGAAGCACCTGAACCTAAAGGAAATAGCAGTAGGTTAATTTACAGAAAACCAGAAGGATTAAACAAGGTCTACAAAGAATAGAAAGTGAAGCTCTAAACGGAAAAGAAACACAGAAAACCATGCGGCTATACAGAAAAGTCAAATAGTTTTTAAAAAGTAAAAACATACCCCTACCCTCCCCCCAAAAGGAGGAGAGGACTAAAATAAGGACAAATAAAAGCTACATAACTGGCCAGAAAAACTAGATTTAGGTGAGGTTTCAGGGCGGTGGGTTTTCATGCTTTCCTTAGAATAAGATGAAATAAAGGGTTTGGTAACCATGTGATATTAACAGACGACGGAGAAAAAGCAAAGCTACCCAGCTCATGTTTTTTGTTGAGTTACAAAAAGAAAACACTCAAAGGGCATAGACCCCTGTAAAAGAGTAAAGAGCCACAGGAAGGGTCCCTAAGTCTCCAGCTTAGCCCAGCCACTCTCCACTCTGGCAAACTCTGGATGATAAAGCAGCTGGGAGTGGTGCTGGAGATCTCAAGTCAGGCGAGGCACTGACTTCCAACTATCTGGACACTACGGACTAAAGGCAACATCAAATGCCAGCAAGAAAGGATAGATACTCAAGACAAGGCTCGCAAAAGTTCACCTCATTTCCTTTAAGGGTAACTCAGAAGCTGACCTGCACAGACAGCACATCGGAGTTTCAGCATCTCCTAGGTTCACCTTCAAGATGGCCAAGGGAGTCAGAGGAAAATGGATTTAGAGCTGTCAGCAGTGAGCAAGCTCAGAGATTAGCAACTAGGAGATGGGTTTGCTATGCCAGGTTCACAAAATTAAATATACGCAAGCAACAAAGGAGAATACCTGGATCTGGCTTTGTAAGAGTTTCTATATAGAAAAATGAGAAAACGATTACCTCAAGAAGAATCAACAGTATGTTAGAGCAGCTAATAAAAGGCTATTGTGACTTCGAGGGTCATGGGGCACCCTTCACAAGAGATGTCACAGTCCACTTAGCATATAACAGAACACCCAAGATTCAGATCTAAATTCTGCATGTTGGGAGACTGCATACAACCTAAGATCCTTTAAGGAGAAATTCCAGGATGCTTAATAATGCCAAACCATACCCCAGGCAATGTGTCAGCTCTGAGAATGGTTATTAAAGAGAGAGAAATGTGGAAAGTTCTGCCAGAGGCAGCAGAGTGCAGGGGAGGGCTCTAGGCAGGTGCTATCTAGAGCCACTTCCTGCCCTCCCCATCTGTTGAAGATCCTGAAATGCTCTAAGACACTATCTGAAAAGGGGACTTCTGGAGCTCAGAGGTCTTAAACACAGGGTTAGACAATTTGTTCAGCAGAACTGGAATCAAGCCTACAGTACCCCTTCCACCAGGACAGGTAGAAGCAACATGTCAGGCAATGGACGACCAGGGGGCTGGCGCACCTGGAAGGCGCACAGCAGGCAACTCCTAACTCCCAAACATGCACAGGCTACAAGGCAGCAGAGACAGCTGGCACCTACTGCACACCTCGGGAGGCCGAAGGAAGAGGAGGTAGCATGGGAAGCCTAGAAGTTGTCCCACACTCCAAGTTTCAGTTTAGTAACAGAAAGAGGTCTAAATTCCTGGCTACTTTATCTGTACTTAGGAGGCGTCCTCAAACTGCGGCCTGCCAAGGACATTTATCTGGCCCGCTGGGTGTTTCTGCCGCTGTTGCCTGTCCTGCTTAGCAGCCGACTTGTCCTGGGGCCTGCAGTCCGGCCCTCCAACGATCTGAGGGATAGTGAAATGGCCCCATGTTTAAAATTAAGGACTCCTGTATTAAAGTCTCCAAAAGAACAAACTGCCCTCTTATCACTTACCCTCTTTCTCATTGATCCCTGTTTTAAACCATGGCTAAAAACACCTTCTCTCAGTCCCTTGTCGGTATGAGAGAGGAATACTGAGTTATCTTTAGGAGAGGAGCTGGCAACTACTTTATACCTGGTAGCAACCAAGGAACGGATCTTAGGGGAAACAGAAGTAATGAGGAGAGCAAAGTTCCTTTGCACACAACAGGACCTTGAAAACTACATAGGAAAAAAAAAGGAAAAATAGGACAAAGTAAAAAAGACACATAGAGAGACATAAAGAATAGAGCCTAAGTCCTGTAGACTAGTCCCTTGGAATAGGATGCTGCGTCTCGGGACTGCTACAGAGCAAATTATCCGTGGACACCTCTACACCCAGATGCTTGTCTTATAAACCAAGTCCCTACTATCTAAACACTTGTGTGCACGTGTGTTTCATTCAGGTGACAAGATACTATAAACATACAATGAAAAAATTGGCACAGTTACGTTCATGTCTGTGTATTTAATCTCAAATACTACGTCCATGAGAAGCTTCCCACTCAGTAAACAACACTTAGCTACTTACCTGCATGCAGTCATCATCCCTAACTTGTGTCTCAGGCAACGTTAACCCACTTCAGAGCTGACCTGGTAGCCCTGTTTCGCTAGCGTGCGTGTGTATCTGTGGAAGGAAGCTGAGGCAGCTGTGAGCAGGGAGCCAGGAAAGCTGGGCTCCAGGTCAGGCTCCTTTAGTTACTGGCCATAACCTGGGGCAAATCACCCTGGAACACAGTTGATCACCTTAAGTCACAAAACAGGTAAAAGCACTCTATAACCAGAAAGCATGTCTGTGGAAAGGGCCTATTATCCACAAATAATTGAAGAAACAAATTCCAGTTTGCCCTCAGGGAAAGATACCAAACTCTAATTAAGGTCTCAATTTAAAGCAATACCACCCGCATAATTATAACTAGGAAAAGAAAAACAAAAGTAAACAAAGTCAAGTCAATCACCGGTTTGTTAATGTTGGCTCCAGCTTGAATCAGCCAGACTAGGCACTGAGGATGTCCTCCAAAGGCTGCAATATGGGCTGGCGTCTGGGAGTACCTCGTGGTGGAGACATTGAGTGTGGCTCCGGCTCTCACCAACTGTATTAAGCACTCCAACTTCAAAAATAGGAGGGATGAAACATACAGAAATGTCAGTATCCTATTAAATGTTACACAAACATCCTGACAAATGCTATTTTTGTTATCAGTTTAAGAAAACAAATTAAGTTCTTCCTTCCCAATACCATGAAAATTTTAAAAGGCATTTAAAAGAAATCTTTCTCCTTGATCTCATAAAGTTGGTACACAGGAAAAGAAAGATGCAAAAACACTAACACTATGCAGATTGAAGTATTTTTTGTTTCCCTACAATTGAATAAATCCAAATCAGGAAAGATTATTGAAAACCCTCTTACTGAAATTGGGTTTTTTACACATATAGTAGAACTTCTGTAAGTTGATCACCCAAGGGGCGTAACAAACTGGTCAACATAAGGAATTAGGCCTACCGAACTGGTAACGTACATGTGGTACACGCTTGGTCTACGAAAATTAGGGAGGTGGTCAACGATGAAGGCTCTACTGTACTATTCGCAATCAGTAGGTTACAGAACGTCCTCTAGCCATAGTAAACTATAGTCAGTTTTCTATAGTGTGTACAAGTGCACATTTTTACACAAGCCAGAACTGAATGTTCATTGAATACTCAATTAAGGCCCATTCTCCATTATTTCTTAGTCTTTTAAAATTGAAAAACAAAACAAAAAAAACTATGCCAAAAAAAGGCCCGCCCCAGCACAGCGGAGCTCTGCACATTGCAGCTGACTGATGCAACTGGCAAGTCAAGACAAAGTTTGTAGGCAGGAATCAATACTACACTAGCCTCTAGCTAAAAGAATTCATCTGGTTCAGGTGTTGGTGCCTCCCAAGGTGTCAAGCTGCTGCTCAGCTCCAGCTGATCTCTAACCCTAACTTGCCTTGCTTGCCTCCTGGGTCAGAGTGGTAGTGAAAAAGCACTGTAACCAGTTCTCTCTCAAGAGAAGCTTCACCCGCAAAAAGATGATACTCCCATCGTTATCCTTGCGAGTAATTTAAGACTTCCAATAAATACTTCTATGAGACAAACTCACAGGTGGGAGTACACAGATTTCAAACATGGAGTGTCTTCAGCAAACCTAAACCTGTGAAGGCTGATGAGACAACTTCTGTATAATTGTATTTACTGCCTTTATTAATTTTCTGAATGAAAATGGAAAATATTAACTAGTAACAGATCTGAAACTCAACAAAAATGAAACAAAGATGAAAATCACTTAGTATGCCAAAGTGGTTGACCTTTAATAATTGAGAGCTTACCAGACTTAAATCTGTTCACACTGGTTCAATTTAGATAACTGGTTTTGGAAGTCTGAAAAGATAACTGTGCGAGAGTGTGTTTTATAAAAGATATTATGAGAAGTTTTAGACACTGTTTAGTCCTCTGGGAATGAGCCTCACAAAGATTAGGTAACTTGAGCTGCCAGGACACGCTAAGAACACAGCCTGACCCTATGTAAAAGGAGGGCATGATGGGAACGCCTGGACAGGAGACTGATTTCTAAGGCCCTTCCCTAGCTAGGACCCTACAGGCCGATGATTAAAGACAGCTGAAAACAATAAAGGACCTGCCTCCATAACATTCGATATCTAAGGTTTAAATCTACTATTTGAATTCCACAGAGACTTTTTAAAAGTCATTTTAATTGTTCAAATAAAAATCTGATAAAATACACACAACACAAAATTTACCATTTTAAAGTGGTTAAGGTTATTTTTATCCCCACAGAAAAGTGGAAGCATCCTTGGGCTGGGAAAATAAGTATTTTAAGCAACTATTTGTAATACAGCTTTAAGCATTCTACAGATTGTACACCGGTTGTCACACAATACTGTGTCATCGTCAACCAGGGCAGAGAGGAGAGAATGACCTGGGAGTCTGCTCAAAAAATAAAAGCAGTCCTTGACTGTGAGGTTTTCTCCTTAAAACAACCAGGATGGAAAAGATGTTGAGGACCTTTAAGTTTACTAACCTTTAATGTAAAAATAAACCAGAGCAAGAGGCACTCCGGAGGGAGATAATCCTCAGATTACTAACTTCCTTGGGAAATCTATTCTAGGCTGGGGGCAGGAGGGCAGGAGGGTGGGAGGGTGGTTCTTTACCTTTTGTTTGTTGAGAACCCGATTTCCCAGGGGCATTCATTTTCTGCAACTGGCACTGGAGTAGCACAACTTTAGACAGAACCCCGGGAGGCAAAAGCCCTGAGGGCTGATTAACTTGTTTGCCCCACCCCTACCATCAAAACTCCCTTTCATTTCTTAAGTCTGAGTTTTCCATTTTATAAGGAGAATCAGAAACTGCTTCTCAAAAGATCAAGTGCGCAGTGATGTGGCACTAGGGACAGCAAGGTGCCTTTCAGTTTTTTCAGGAACAAGAACAACTCATTTTACATTACCTCCCATGTATTTCAGCAAAACTCTCTATTTCGACCTAATCTCATTTACAAGGGAAAACATTTATAAATGTCCTTGAATTTGGTATAATTAAAAAAGGGTTAATCACTGAAGTGGGTAACTTGTGAAATGCATGGTGAAAGTTTAAAACTACTCTGAGCAAATATCCTAATCGTAATGTTTTTGAAGAAAAACATCTGAACTTTTGAAATACATGGTAAAAGTTTAAAACTACTTTACTTCTCTGAGTAAATATCCTAATCCTAATGTTTTTGGAGAAAAACATTTCCCCAAAACTTTCAATTGAAAGGGTAAAGAGAAATGCAAGGGCACCCGAGAAAGATAACGCTGTTCGGTTTTTCCGGAGACATTCTGCAGCGGTGGTGGGATCACAGCTCACTACAACCTTCAATTCCTGGGCTCGGCGACCATCCTGCCAGTCTCCGAGTACCTGGGACCACAGGCGCCACCACGCCCGGCTGATTTTTCTATT
Organism: Otolemur garnettii; assembly: GCF_000181295.1. Taxonomy (NCBI): domain Eukaryota; kingdom Metazoa; phylum Chordata; class Mammalia; order Primates; family Galagidae; genus Otolemur; species Otolemur garnettii. Next base: position 2,399,592 of record NW_003852556.1, on the reverse strand, counting down.
TTCAGTAGAGACGGGGCCTCGCTGTGTTGTCCCGGCTAGTCTGGACTTCCGGGCTCAAGCGAGTCTCCGGCCTTAGCCTGCCAAGTGGGATGACAGGCCTGAGCCCCCGCGCCCGGCCAAGGCTACTTAGTCTAGACTCTTGTACAGTAACTTGGGTCCACGATAAACAAAACCACTAATCTTACCACACCTGTCCAAGCAAAAAGTTTTGTTTTTTTTTGAGAC
>NW_003852556.1:2368461-2399235 GCF_000181295.1 Otolemur garnettii | reverse complement strand
CCCGCCACAGCGCCCGGCTACTTTTTTTTTCGTTGCAGCCATTATTGTTGTTTGGCGGGCCCGGGCTGGGGATTCGAACCCGCCACCTTAGGTGTATGTGGCTGGCGCCGAGCCCAAGCAAAAAGTTTTAAAAACAAACGTGACTTTCTACGTCCTAAAAACAGGAAAAAGCTTCTATTCAGTTTGCACGACGGCCAGGGTACCCCCCCTCTAATTAGCTCAATCAGTGCACGACTGAAATCACCTCCAAACTTCTAATCTAAAAGCGAAGCGCCTCGGGGCAGAGGCGGGAGGACCGTCAGCGCGTCCCGCTCGGCCCTACCCCGGGGCTCCCTTGCAGAACCGCGCCGCTCCTCACCGTCCTCCCCAAAGATCCACCTGAGGCGCCAGCCGGCCGGACCGGAGGGCGCCTCGTCTCCAGGGCCCGCCTCGCGGAAAACGCGCGCCAGCCGGCGCAAGACTCTCCATGCACATGCGCTTTAGGCCCCGTTGGCCGGCCACCCAGCTTCCGCCCCACGTTCCCAGCACGCCCCGCGCCCACCCCAGGCCGCGATCGCTCGCAGCCGCACATGCGCTTTAAAACCTCCACGGCCTCAGAGGCGCCGACCCCGCTTCCGCCCCGCGCTCCCGGCACGCCTCGCACCCCCCAGCGCCCGCCTTCCCGACCCTCTACGGAAGAGCCACCGAAAATGGCGCCTTAAAGTGCCCGCGCCCACCTTGCCAAAGTGCGCGGCCCAGTGCACGGGCGTCCAGCCATAGAAGGAGTCCTCGGCGGCCAGGTGGGCGCGCGGCGCCTGCTGCAGCAGCGAGCAGAGGGTGGCCAGGTCCCCATCGCGGCAGGCGCGGTGCAGCGGGAAGCGAAGCGACAACAGCTCCTCACTGGAGAAGCCCGCCTCCACGCCCGCGCCCGCTCCCGCAGCCGACATGGTCCGTCACCGGAGAGTGCGAAGCTAGCGGCCCGGGAGGACGCGCGAGTGAGGACCTGAGAGACCGCCGCCGCCCGGACACAAAGGAGTGAGAGCAGCGCCGCCGCGTCGCACAAGCTGCCGAGCGGAGCGCGCACTGAGGGGGCGGGGCGCGGCCTGGAGCGGCAGGGCAGGGGGCGGGGCCTAGCTGGGGCCGCCGCCGAGAGGGTGGTGACGGGGCGGGGCCTGCGCAGGGCAGCCGGGGCGGGGCTCTCCGCGGAGCCCTGGGGTCCGGGTTCCTGAGCGGGCAGAGATCTCTCCTGCCGGCTGGGGACTGTCTGGCTGTCGGAACCCTCGCGACAGGCAGCCTTTGCCTTCGGTGAGGAGGCCTTTCGGAACAGGTGGGAGCGGAGGCCGGAGGTCTGCTGCGGCCGCGCGCCTTGGATGCCTGCGGTTGGTGTGGACTGGGCGCTTGCGGGGAGCAGGGCTTCCGGTTAAAAATCTGCAAAGCAACAAGCCCCGGTTTCTTTACCGAGCAGGACAGATTATTCGGCTTTCTGTCTTAATTAGGAACACCTGCCTCTTAACCTAGCGCCACTCTAAAAGGTTAGTCATAAGATCAGACAGAAACCAAAAAAAGGCTTTTTACTGGGAAAGAGATGACTGTAAGGAAATATTAAATTCCTTGTTTCAAGGAATTTAAAAGACCACGTCGTGGTCTTTTTAAAATAAGTAGTTTGTTTCTGATTTTGAAAAGCAATTTTACTGTCAATAACTGCTTTTAATGTTTGTGAATATTTTTTCTTTACGAGTAGAGGATTTTCTAACCACATATTTTAAGGTGACCGGACGTCCCGCTTTTGAGCAATTTGTCCCGCGTCCCGCGACATTTTTAAAAAGAATGCCCGACAAGCTAGAGAACAGCGGGAGAATGGGAAGGGAATATACTGTTTTCGGCTGCTGAAAAGGTTCCTGTAACTCCATTTGGGAATGAAAAGGCTAATGTGAACTCCCTACTCCCCTCCTGGGCAAGGCCCCTACTCCCCTTCTGGGCAAGCCAGAAAGAGACTGGCTCCCTCCCTTGCTTCTAGGCAAGGACAATTATCTCAGAAGGAGCTAAACTGTCTGGAACAAACAAGTAGCCCCCCCCTTCTCTAGAGTAAGGTGACTAGACATCCTGCTTTTGGCGGGACAGTCCCGATTTTTAACAATTTGTCCCGAGTCCTGCGGCGTTTTAAAAAAGTCCCGATTTTTGGAAAGAATGCATGACAAGCTAGGGAACACGGGAGAACAGGAAGGGAATATATGGTTTTTGGCTGCCTGTGGTTATTTCGCCAGGATATGAGTTTTATATTATTTTTGTTAATTTTATAATGTTAAACTTTAATAATAACAAATAATTGCTGAGAACTGATTATCAAGAACTGCTTATCAAAGTTTGCGTTGTCAGGCCCCGCCCGCCCCTCCCCCCCAATGGTGTCCCACTTTACCAATGTTAAAATCTGGTCACCTTAACATTTTCTTTAATTTGTACGATTTGTTATTCCCTGTGTTTATCTCTTTTCCTTTTACAAAATTCTCCATCACAGACTTTAAGGTAATGAGATGTGCAGGAAACAGTGATGCACAGAAAGCATACTGATGCATTAGTTCATAAAGCAAGAAATTGGAAACTTAACCTTTACCAAAGGGAAATTGTTATGGAACAGTGTGAACATGCATAGGACACAGCCTCTATTCATACAACAAAACATTTGCTGAGTACAACAGAGATGGACACAGAGCTGGGAAATGCTCTAGAATAGAAACATTGACAGAAAAGCAGCAAGTATTTCAATTCAGTGAGCAGTTACTAAATGAATGGGAAATGTGAATGAGACATAGAATACCTTCTCTCAGAGTTTATAATCTATTAGATGGGTCAAGAAAAAAATACTGTAATTTTTAAGCAGTATTTTTTGTTTGAAAGAGTAGCAAAAGGGGGTGGCGCCTGTGGCTCAGTGGGCAGGGCACCAGCCCCATATACCGAGGGTGGTGGGTTCAAACCCAGCCCCAGCCAAACTGCAACCAAAAAAATAGCCGGGCGTTGTGGCAAGCGCCTGTAGTCCAGCTACTCCGGAGGCTGAGGCAAGAGAATCACCTGAGCCAAGGAGTTGGAGGTTGCTGTGAGCTGTGACGCCATGGCACTCTACCAAGGGCGACAAAGTGAAACTCTGCAAAAAAAAAAAAAAAGTAGCAATAGGCTGTAAACTCATTGTTAGCTTTGTTCACTATATAATTTAATCATTTTTCTTAGCACACGTCCTGTTGGTTTTAATCTAATTATCTCTTGAAGACATATCCCCTGGTAATGACCTCCAGCCTTCTCAAAAGACAGGCACACCATTTTGCAAAAGGACATAAGCATCTTTGTGTCTTGTCATCCACAATAGTGAGAGGAAGATGACTTTAGGCTGCAATCTGGGGAAGGTGAAACAGACTCAGTCGAGCTGGGGAACTTGCCCGAGGACAGACTACATGCCTGTGGCAGAGCTGAGAATAATATCCAGACCTAGTTTCCTACCCACCATGAGGTATATTTTTTTAACCTTGGATTTTATTTTGCCAAAAAGAGTCTTAGGGGCTTGGACTATAAAGTTATATGGTAGGATACTTACTATCCATCTTTCCTTATTTAAAGTGACTATAGTTTTCTAGGATTATTTGTGATACAGGGTTCTATTTGGAGCTGAACAGGGACCTGCATTTTCTAGGCCTGGGTGAGCTCAGAAATCAGTCTGACCCCATCTCTGAGGCACAAATAGGCCCTTTCCAGGCCACATCATCTGGTAACTTCCTCCTGGAGTAGGAGACGCACCTTAATGCCTTGCCTGGGATAAAGACTACTAGGACCTCACTCCTTTCCCAATTTTAGTATTTTCTGCCCAGAGACCTCTGGCCAATTGTGACTTACGTCCCCAAATACCCCAGCCTGCAGGATGGTGTGGTGGGAGATAGATAATATACAGAAATGAAGACTGAAGGCCAAAATGAGCTGCCCATTTAGCTCGCTCTGATGCCAGATATCCTGTCGCCCTTCTTTTGCTTATCAGTTTTTGTATCAATAAACTCCTTTTGCCCACTTGAGTGGTTCGTGGTTTTATTCTTTGACACCCCCCCCCAGATCAAGGACCCACATTTGGACTATATATAGTTTGTGTATACATACGTAGCTGTCCAAGAATAGACCAATTGGCTTGGTGCCTGTGGCTCAAGTGGCTAAGGTGCCAGCCACATACACCTAAGGTTCTGGATACACCGAACCAGGCCGGGCTGCCAAATAACAATGACGGCTGCAACCAAAAAAAATAGCCGGCTCAGCGCTTGCGGCTCAAGCAGCTAAGGCGCCAGCCACATACACCTAAGGTGGCAGGTTTGAATCTAGCCCGGGCCCACCAAACAACTATGATGGCTGCAACCAAAAAAAAAAAAATAGCCGGGTGTTGTGGCGGGTGCCTGTGTTCCCAGCTACTTGGGAGGCTGAGGCAGGAGACTCACTTGAGCCCAGGAGTTGGAGATTGCTGTGAGCTGTGATGCCACGGCATTCTACCCAGGGTGACACCTTGAGGCTCTGACTCAAAAAAAAAAAAAAAGAATAGACCAATGTGCTGTGTAGGGTGATGGGTTCCCAAATATGTCTCATGAGAATTGTGGACAGGATGGGATCTATTCCCAAATGCTAATGTTCCACATGGTTGATCTCCCAAGTTTTGCTCAATTATTATTATCAATCATAGATTTTCTTTAGGACTCTTGTGTCTAGAAACCTCTAGGGAGAAGGGAAAAAAATGTAGATTGATAACTGACATTTTTGTCCTTTATTTACTGAACCATAACAAAGCAAATTTAGGTATTTGAAGATATGACTCAAACACATGAAATAGGGTGGGGCACAGTGATTCACAGGGTTGATCTCTGCTTTGGGAGGCCCAGCCCCCCCAACCCCCCTTGAGGCCAGGCCTTCAAGAGCAGCCTGAGCTCTTGGGCGGTGGGAGATCCCCATCCCATCTACAAAAAAAGCATCTGGCCTGGTGGTAGTAGTCCTTGCTGGGGGTTGGGGGAGGCTGAGGCAGGAGGATTGCTTGAGCCCAGCAGGAGTTCTAGGCTCCTGTGAGCTAGGACTACTCTACTGCTCTCTAGTCTGAGCGATAGAGGGAGACTCTGTCTCTAAAAAACAAAAAAGAGAGGGGGAAAAAAAGACTAGAAGATTCAAACCTCAAAATATTAAAAAATTTTTAAAACCCTCAAAACCAAAAAAGCCTGCCTTTAGGCTTGGACTTGTATTTTTCAAACAAGGACTGCATTGTATGAGGAGCTGCTCAAGTGGGGCGGGCTTGTTGCGTGACTGGCGCAGTTGGCGATGTTGGCACCCACACCCACGACAGACATTGACAGAGCACCTTTTGAGTGCTGGCAGTTTCGTTCCTGGCAGACATCGGAGGCTGTCTGGTGCTGCTCCCAGGCTACAAGCCGTGGGACAGCAGGTACCTTTTTCAATACTGTGGGCAATTATAGCATAACAGAATGTATTTGTGCTTCTAACCATATCTAAACACAGAAAAGGTTCAATAAAATGCAATGTTATAATCTTGTAGTCCCTCATTGAAACATTCTTGGTTAACTAAACAAAAGGGATAACTAAAGGATTGGTATTCAGAATATAAAAAGAACTTGTACAAATCAGCAAGAAAAAGATGAACAATGAAATGAGCAAAGGATATTGACAGGCAAGTTACTATAATGAAACGTAAATGTCTGATACGCAAGAGACCCTCCATCATCGGTGACTTCTGCCATCATCAATCAAGTGTACTGTGACCACTTGCAGCTGGGCTCAGCCTACGAACAAGCGAACAAGCGCAGGGCTCCCACTGCACGTGACTTCTTGGCCACCGCCCATCTCTGCATAGTCGACAGTCATTGCCTGCTGGGCCCTGCTGCCCCTTCCTGCTGCTCACCAGCCCCCGCACTCTCAGAGGACGGCAGAGTCAGATGCACAGCAGACCTGCATGTCTGCCCAACCCCGTGATCAATTCTGTGTCCTATCTTATCTTGCAGGCTCATGCAGCAAGCTGTTGCTCCTCTTTGAAACACTCTGCTCTGGCTTCTGTGATACACTCTTTCTCTGGACCTCTAAATGTCCAGAAATCCCAGCCCTCGGTCCTAGATCCTTCGTTTTTCCGTCATGGGCGGTGTCATTTAATCCAGCACTTTGGAGCACTATTTATGTGCCGATGATTCCTAACTTTGTGCCTCCGCCCTGAGCCTCAGACTTGTAAACTCAGCAGCCTAGTTAGTATCTCTTAGCAGCATCTCCATTCAGGCCCCAAGTGGAATTCCTGACTCAGCCTCCCACACCTGTCGCCCCTTCCCACACACACATAATGTTCTCTCCCTCTGTAAATGACACCAGTGTCCAGTCAGTGGCTTGGCATCCGGCACCCAGGGTCACTGTTTCCTGACTCCTATGTGCAGACAGTCAGCAAGCCCTGGACGCTCTATCTCCAAATATATCTCGAGTCCACGATCTTCTATTCCCAGGACCACCACCCACACTCTCATGCCTTAGCAGTAGCCTCTCAAGTTTTCCTGTCCAACAGCCCGAGAATCTTTTTAAATGTAAACCTAATAGCACTGGCTTTAACCCTTCCCATGCCTTTTCATTGAACTCAGAGCAAAATCCAAAGAGCACAGAGACTTGGTCCCCTGATGGGCATTTGCCCTTGCTCCAGCCCCACCTGTGAAGGTCCCTGTTGCCCTTGTGTGCTCCAGCCACACAGCCTCTGGCTTCTTGTTCCCGGAAAGAGCTCTAGCCTGCTGGGAGTGCCCCACCTGCTCGGAACTCACTGCTTTTCTTCCTGGCCTGCGCTCCGAAATGTTTCCATGAACACCCTCCCTAGGTCATCTCTCCTGGTAACTGTCCTGCCCCCAGTGGAAGACAGAAAAAATGATCAGCTGTAGGGCCGGGTTTTCTAATTCCCCATCATGGCCCCTTCCTCTGTGGTTTAAATGCCTCTTTTCTCCCTCCCTCCCTGCTGACTATGTACAGTGGAAATCGTCTGGCCACCTTTAGGAAGCTGAGTTGTGCATGATAGGGGTCTGCATTAACAACTTTTTCATGTGAACTAATACGTACAATGCAATCTCTCTCTCTCTTTTTTTAAAGCCATCTTTTATCTGTTTATACTTCTCTCCATAAATAGATTTGGCAAATGATTTTCACCTGAGAGTTTCTGCATGGTATAAGGTTAGAAGTTTGTTTCTTAAAAATTCTTAAATTGCTTGACTTTGAAAGTGAGCATTTTTTGGCAAAAATAATGATTCTTGTAACAAAGTCTAGACATTTCTGCAACAGTATGTGAAGTAGAATGTGAGATGAAAGCCCCTGTAATTCTATTGTAGAGATGGTTGCATTTGTTGTGTGTAGTTCCGTGCATGTACAGAAATATAAATACAAGTCAAGCATCCCACATCTGAAAATCTGAAATCTAAAATGCTCCCAAATACGAAACTTTGAGTACCTACATGATGCTCACAGGAGATGCTCACTGGAGCCCCTTAGACTTCAGATTTCCAGATTTGGGACACTCGACTTGTATGTGTGTAAAATGCAAATATCCCCAAATCCAAAAGAATCTAAAATCCACAACACTTCTGGTTCCAAGAGTTTCAAATAAGAGACACTCAACCTGCATATTTATATGTTAGTATCCCCACGAGTTTTCCAGTAAGAGAATTACATTACACACACTGTCTGTAACCAGAGTCATTGACTCGGTGAATTTCAGGCAGCTTCCTGTGCTGGCTGTCACCTGTCTGCCTTCCTTCCTTCCTTCCTTCCTTCCCTGGCCATGCAGTGTTCCAGCATGTGCTGCAGAACAACTGACCCCCTCATCCTTTATTGATGATGCATCTGTCTTGCAATTATAATCAATGTTATGATGAATATCTTTGCTTACCAGGCCAGTTTTCTGAGGTAAAATCTTTCGGTCATTTTTCTGCATGTTATAATGGCTTTTCCAGGCTCGGCACCCATACTCAGTGGTTAGGACGCCGGCCACATACACCGAGGCTGGCGGGTTCAAACCTGGCCCTGGCCTGCTGAATAACAATGACAACTGCAATAAAAAAATAGCCAGGTGTTGTGATATATATATGGCTTTTCCAGGTCTCATTTCCTAGAACTATTTCTAGGTTTCCTTCCAGAAAATTGTGACTAATTTACATTCCCATCAACAAGGTTGGAGAGTTTCCACACAACCTGGCTGATAGGAGGTATTATCCATATTCTTAAAGTTAGGAAGTTTACTATGTAAAAATAATTCATTCAAGTATTTATTAAGCACCTACCATATACCATTGTTAATTTGCACTTTTAAAATGTTTAATGAGGCTGCTACTGAACATATTTCTATTTTTATATGTTTTCATATATTGCGTATTACTGCTCTGAGTTGCTGATTAGCATCTTGGATTATTTGTAAACGTCTGACTAATTTGTCAGAGCCTTTTTATAATTGAGGACACCAACCCTGCGACCTTGCAGAGCTCTCTGACCTGTCTCCCAGGAAAACGTCTCTACTCCAGGCAATACTCAGGTCTCTACTCAGGTCTGGCAATACTTTTTATATGTAGTTTCTGTTCTTGGAGTCAATCTAAGAAAAGCTGAGAGTATAAAAATCTTTCTTTGCCAGTTATCAATGTATTGCCTCTTCACTTCAGGCTGGGTGTCTGCTTGAATGTATTAAGTGTGATAAAAAAGTAAGATAAAGATGAGCAGCGAGCTCTAATGGGTACAGCAGTTGCGTCTTCACTCCAGGCTGGGCGTCTGCTCTGCCGAGATGGACTGGTGTTCCCCTTCCCAGCGGGTGCAGTGTTAACTGCTTTCAGTGGAGCACCAGGAGGACAGGTGGGAGGAAGAGGCTCTCCCTGCTCGGCCAGGCTGGATGCTGCGTTTGCCTCTTCCTCATCGCTACTGAAGTCTGTCGGTGGTGCTGGGAGGTGGGCACCCCCGGGGGGATCTGACACAGCCCTGCCTGGGGTCCCCCTGGCCGGGTGTCTCCCGACGCAGCCCTGTGTACCCCGGCCAGCTTGGGTCGGCCCATAGTCTGCAGCTGCCTTACCATCAAGTCTGGTCCCTCATCTTGGGGACAGGGTCCCTTCCTTGTCCTTCCCTGGGCTTCTCCCTCAGCCCTGCTGTACCCATTAGAGCTCTCTGCATCTTTATCTTACCTTTTTATCACACTTAATACGTTCTTTACATTAGAACTCTCGTATTTAAATTACAAACTGGATCGGACTAGGACAATTTTCTGATATTTTATTTTAACCTTTCTAGTGCTATTACTCTGTTAATATTTGAATATCTAACTCCTCTCGATGTATTTTGGTATGTGCTAAAGTGCAAACTTACTGGTTTTCCAGAAGTTTACCCACCGTCCCTGAACCCTCCAGGGCACTCAAGAGGATCGTTTGCCATGTGGGGGCACCTGTTTGCGCTTCACTCCACCCTGTTGACGCTCCCCCTGTGCCTGCTTCATACCCGCAGCTTCATAATCCATTTGGAAACATGGTTTGGCAAATACTTTGCATTTTTTCTGTTCCAAAAAGGAAATCTCAAGAATCACCACCAAACCCTCTTCCCCTAAATATTAAATAAGCTATGCCCATAATAAAATATTTTTTAAAATTATAAAAAAACTAACCTCATGGAAAATTAAAACTTCTTTTTCCAGCATCAAAAGGAAACAACTGAAATGACATAGCAGATGGAGATTAAAGACACCAAGAACATGATATATAAAAAGCTCCGAGGCACGTACATCTTCCCCCAAACCAGCCTCTAACACCCAGACGCCAGTACAGAACATATGCCACCCGTGTGGATTTTAAGTTGCAAAACTAAAATGCAGATGCAACTTCAGAGCATAAAAGCCACTGAGACCAGCTTGGACTCAGAGGAGAATCTTGCTCCGTTCTGCAGGGAAGAGAGGCAGAAGTCGTCTGCCTGCTGTCCCGCACCGATCTGCAGACGGTCTTCCACTTGCCCTCGATCTCTCCTCTCCACTAACTGCACAGAAGACGATGGGGCGGCTTCTTGCTGAGACTAACCAGTCCACTCTGGGATTTTGCTCTTGGGCCACCTTGTTTGCTCGGCTAAGAGCCCAGAATAGTCCATGCCAGGGGAGGGCACTGGGTGGCCAGCAGGGGGAGAAATTCCTTGTTTCCATTTGGACATCTAGGTTAGAGCCCAGAGAAGAAAAAGGGTGGAAAATGTAGGGAAAAGCACGAGCATAAACACTCTGTTGCCTTTGCATCGTCCATGAAATAGGAGAAGCACTGATGAGTTTGGGTTCTGGTGAGCCAGAGAGGCTTGTGGTAATAGCCACAGTTATACTGTTAAAGAAATGTATAACTAATAATTTAATAGAAGGAAAAGTGGAAATAAAAATATCAAATAAATGTAACAGAAGACAAGAAAGGGGACAAAAAGGAATAGAGAACAGAATAATCCAAGTGGACTGAGTACTCCAGTTAAAAGCAAAACAACGCAAAGCAGTGAGTTCCCTCCAACAGCAATGGGAACTCACTTTCGCTTTTGCTTTGCTTTTAAATGGAGCATTTAATCTGGGAACCGTAGATTAAAAACTCCCCACCAAGGCCAACTGATGAACTAGAAGCTGCCTGCACTTGCTGGCAGAGGCTCACCCATGGATGGACCATCTCAGAGAGAGAATCATCAGAGAAGGGACGGGAGACGCCTGTAACAGCGGAGAGAGGCGGGGGTGATGCGCTTGGCAAACCTAAAAGGTACCTGGGGAAAGTGTCCACATTGGAGAAGGGTCAGGGGAGGGATCTCTGGGGCTCCACACTCCCCCGACACTCCAAGGCCTCCACATTGATCAGGCAGAGGAGCAGCAGTGGGGAGAGGGCTCAGTGGGGTCCCGTCACCCTCTGGTCTCAGGACACTGAAACAAATTCCACTCTGTGCTCTCAGCCCTCCAGCACCTGGTCTGCAGCAGGTTGTGGGTTGGGCTCCATTGCAGCCACCTTCCCATTTCCCCACCTGGCCAAGGAAGGCTGTGACTGGGTGCTGTGTACCCCACAAGCTCCCCCACCCCCAGTTGCCTCCTGGGAATCCAGAGGAGCCCTCAGCACCTGCCACCGTCATCTTACCATCTGGATAGCTCTGCTGCTATGTGAATTGCACTGTGGCAGCTGCCATAGTCAGACCTGGGTGGAGGGAGAGCCCCAGCCATTCCCATTCCCTGGCAGGATGCCAAGCATCTCCCTAGCCCTAACAGCCATGGATGGCTGAGCCACTCTGCTGCCAGTCATGGGACCAGCCAAGGCCCCTTGACCTCCCCAGGTACCCATCAAAGTTCTGCGACCTTCTTGGGCACCCACAAAAGTCCTGCAACCCACCCAGGTGCCAACCAAGATCACACCACCTGCCTCCATGGCAAGGCCTCCCAACAGCAGCCTGGGGACCAATCCACCAACCCAAATGAATACACCCTCACTAGCTGGAGGGCTGAGCAGCCATGACCAGCCCAGGGCAGCAGAGAGAGGCAGAGCAGCGGCACTACAGGCTCTCAGGGCCTCTGTCCCTCTCCTGCCTTCAGACTTGAACTGAAGCATCAGCTCTCTGGGTCTTTAGTTTGCAGCCTGCAGGTCTTGGGACTTGTTATCCTCCACATGACAGAAGCTCATCATGCCTTGTGATAAACCTCTTTACACACACACACACTCCTGGTTTCTCTGGAGAAACTTATCAATACACAGGCTCTAAGATTACATACATATCTTCAAAAGGTTTGGATACTGTTACTTTTCAGGCTCAATTAGATTTTTATTTTTTTGCAAAGAATAAAAACGCATTGCCTCTGACTTAATATCTAAATAGGTTAATTTTATCTAGCACTTTTTGAATAATAAAACAATTTTCCTTTTTACAAAATGGTTAGTAATTCTATTTCGTTTTTGTTCCTGAGTGTGGGAGTGAGCAGAAGCTTCTCAGGTAGGCGTGGCTGTTAGTGCAGGGCTGGTCTCCCCTTGTGCTGTCTGGGTTTCAGGAAACTTCTGTTCAGCTTTCTCTTTTGATTCAGACTATCTTCTGTTTGGAAAGAGGAGATTTTCTTGGGAATTGTGAGTAATCCACTCATCCACAGCCTGCATTCCATACTCCCCTGGGGTTCATTCACACCTGGGTGTGGGCTTGAGCTATGGGGCTGTTGGACTGTGGCGGTTGGACTTGAGGCATCGTCGGACCCCCTCCCTTGGGTGCTCAGTGCTCTGCAAACTGCAGCTCACCGCCTGCCCTCCATACATGTGGGCACCACCCAAGATCTCCCCAAGGCCACACCACTTGCACAGGCCGAGTCAGGATTTGAACCCAGGCCAGACTGACCCAAGCCTGTGCTCTCAGTCCCAGTCTAGCACCCACCCCCATGATGAGTTTGGCCCTCAGGCTCTACAGGTGAGTAAGGGGCGGGCTCTACAGGTGAGTGAGGGGTGGTGGGAGGAGAAGGATGTCCCAGGATACTGAAACTGGAGGGAGGGGACAGAGAGGAGGTGGAGGGAAAGTACAACTGGTGCCCTGGGTTTGGGGAGGATAAGGTGTGAGAGACGCAGAGAGGCCAGGCTGAGATCACAGGATCTGAGGACACCTCTTCAGGGATGGCAGGGACAGAGGCCAGGCCAAGGATGGGGCCCTGCAGGGGTGGAGGCGGTCAGGATGGTCCTGGGCAGAGGAGAAATGGAGTTGCTGGCTGAGTCAGGTGGCTATGGTCCCCCAGAGCCCACCAGAGGACTCGGGGTGTGGCAGGCAGGGCTTGTCCCCCCTCCTCCTCTCACAGGCAGCCTGCTGGAGGCCGTCCCTGTGATGCCCCAGCACTGCCCAGGGACCCCAGTCCTGCCAGTCCTCACTGTCACTCAAAGAGCTTTGAGGTACCAGTTGGATGGCAGGAGCCAGAGGCCCCACCTCCCTATGTTTGCGTTACAGGGGACTGGGGCTGTGATGTCTCTTGTGGGATAGTGTCTAAAGCAGCAAAATTGGCCTGGATGACAGCACAGCCCATGAATGCACACTGGGTGGGACAGCCATTAACTGCCCTGCCTGTACTGCTGAGGGGGGCAAGGTGCTGCCATGTGGCCTGGGAGGTTTTTGTGGGTCCAAGACTGATCCTGGCTCTGCTAAGTCAGAGCCACTCAGAGATGCACGTGTCCCTTAAGTGGGTGTGTTCACTTCTCAATGTTTCACACTCATCCACCCTCAGTAGGGTCTTAGGTTTCATTTACCTAGAGTTTTTCGAAGATCTGCAATGACTTTCTCCAGAGCTACCAGGCTTTTAATCTGATGCACTGTTTCTGTCTCCTCTTCTGTGGGAAAAGTTAAGGACAACGATCAAGATTTGAGAAACAATCGTGGCTTAATCCTGACTCTAGTTTTTCCTTGCATACAGGCTGCCTGGTTTTAGACGCTGGGCTCGACTTCGACCCTCCCCAGTCTCCACGGGCCACGTGAACTTTGCTCCACGCTTCATCAGCCCTGACAGGTTGCATCTATAAGTATTCAGCAAACACATACGTTCACCATTATGTACAAAACAGGTCACTCCTGTTTGCCTCCTTTTATTTTATCTTCAGAGACTATTAATGAACTATCCATTAGAATATGACAAATAGTATTAAGAAGCTAAATATAAAAGATTATGCCAGAAAAGCTCGTCAGGAAAAGGAGAAACTACATTAGAAGTTCTATCAGTCCTTTCCACAGTGCAATAAAATTACTCTGGCCCAGGAGACAGAGTAAGTTGGTTTCCACAGTTTTCCCTGCTATAGTGGCTGCGATTTCACATTCCCTTTAGCCTCACTTTGAAACTTCTCTGCCTCATCCAAAGATGTGGATCATATGGAAAATATTTCAGAGTCAATACTTGTACCTTTGAGGAAGTCAGTGGTAGGACTCAGTTTAGGCCTGAACAATGAGGGCCAAGAAACTTGGGATTGTGCTACTTGTGGAAAGAATGACCACAAAACTGACCATGAGTCCGGAGGTGGGCTTTGTGCCTGGCACTTGGTATGTCTGCTTGAAGAGTAGGAGGAAGAGTGGGATTCTGAAGGAAGCATTCTGCAAAAGAAACCCTTTGCATTTGTTCCCAGCAGAGCCTGGGTGTTCAGGTTCCTCAAGAATCGTGGGTGAAGAGAAGTGAAGTGGACACCTCCTTGTGGGACTGGCAGGAGGGGAGCAGATTTTCAATGTGGTTTCCAGGGGCTGGGTGAGGCCAGGAGGAATTGTGGGCCCTGCACTCTTCTGACCTACACAAATAGTGGTTTCCTACAGTTCAAATTGTTACACCGGTCCTCAAGGGAAGAGTCAAAATCGAATGCTGTGATGGACACTCCTGGGCACACCACCCCTGGCATGCTGGCCCTAGATCCAGAGCTGATTGAAGCCCCTACCTGTGCCCATATGGAAGAGTCATGGGACACTGCTGGGCTCCTTCCACCCAGAGCCCTCACTTAGCCTGAAGTCCCTGGTGACTAGGAAGGTGAAGGGGTTTACCCTGACTGAATATTTGAAGAAACAAAAAACCTGAATATCCATAGAGTTATTTAAAATTCTTAATTTGTTATCAGAGATCTTTCTAAAAAATAAACTCCAGGCTCAGATGGTTTCACTAGTGAATTCTATCCAACATTTAAGCAGGAAATAATATCAATCTTACACAAATTTTGCAGAAAACAAAAAGATATCATCAACCACTTGTTATATGGGGCTAACTTAGCCCTATTGCCAAAATATTATGAAAAAAGAAAAAGAAGGAAAGAACATAAACAAAGGAAATCATGAAAAAATGTTCCTTATAAAAATAGATGCAAAATTCTTAGCAATTTCTTTGAATGTAGATGTTAAAAATACTTAGAAATTATTTGCAAGTCAAATAGAACAAAAATAATAGCAAAAACATAATACAACACTACCAAGTAGTCCTTTTCATGCAAGGTTGGCTTAGCAACAAAAAAATCAGTGTAATCCACCATTTTAACATAACAAAGAAAAAGAACTGATCAAAAAATGACAGAACTCAGGATAAAAACTCTCACCAAAATAAGACAATGTACTCATAAAATGTATCTATAAGGAACCTCCAGCTAATATTATACCTAATGGCAACAAAACACAATTATTTCCTACTGAGATCTGAAAGATACCCTTACTTTCAACACTTTTCTGCTTGAGGTACTAGCCAATGCAATAAGGCAAGAAACTTTTTAAAAAGTCATAAATATAAGTTTAGAAAGGAAGAAGCAAAACTGTCCTTATTTGTAAATATGATTAGTTAGATAAAGAAATCTAGGGAATCTATGAAGAAATTTCTGTATTGTTAATGTAGAGTCTGGGCCCAAGACAGTTTCTAGTTCTTTTTCCCAGGGTAGAAGGTTTTAATTTTATGACTCCAACAGCAGTGAGTTTTGCCCGTGTCCTGAGAGTGAGTGCTTTCTAAGTCTCTCGCTGGGGCAGAGGATTTTGTTTCTTCCATTTTTCCATAAGCAGCGGGTGTTGGCCTGTGTCCTGGGGTATGAAGACCCCCCCCCCGGTTGGGGCATGGGCTGGGATCACTACTTGGCCTCCAGCAGCAGCCAGTCACATCCTGCCTGCTTGGCCTCCCAGCCAAGGGCTTCCCAGGCTCCAGTCCCCAGGGAGGTGTAGGAATATCCTCTGAATCTGGGGCTCAGCTAATCAAAACTTGGCCTTTCAGAATTAACCAAAACCTTGCTATTTTCTTCTAACCCACTGTGTGATAGCTACCTCTCCTTCCTGTGCTCTGCCAAATGTGAGCCAGTCCTTAAGTCTCACAGCTCCTTAGAATGCCTGTCCCTCACGGGGATTCCACCCATCTGGTTTCCTTTTGACTTCAGCTTTTTGCAAGACTCAAGAAAAGTTGTTGCTTTGCATATTATCTGTCTTTTTCTCATTGTTAGAATGGAAACAAAGTTCTTTGCAGCTCTCAAGTAGAAGTGAGTGTCCCAGGGCACACTTATTCCACACTTCTGATATTGTCCCAATATCTCTTGTCATCTAATACAGCTATTATGTCTACTGACTCCCCCTCATTCATGATGCACTGTCCACACTTCCGAGATTGTCCCATTATCTCTTCCTTGTCATCTAATACAGCTATTATTATGTCTACTGGCTCCCCCTCATTCATGGTGCACTATCCACACTTCTGATATTGTCCCATTATCTCTTCCTTGTCGTCTAATACAGCTATTATTATATCTACTGGCTCTCCCTCGTTCATGATGCACTGTCCCTCAAAGTTCATGTTTGCTTTTACATTCTGGCTCAGACTGTTCCCTTCTATTCACCATCAAGTATACAAAATGTCACTATGTTTCTCAACTTGACGAGAACATGCAAACAGGACTAATTCAATTCCTAAACCCGGCACCAGCCTGTGTTTATAAATTCTCAGGCAATGTCCAAAAAAAATTGACTAACTGGGAGAAAATGTTTATAAGATATATGTTTGTGTATCACAGATAAAAGACTAAAATACCTTGAAAATAGAAAGATTCTTAAAAATTAAAGCTTAGAAAAATGAGAAAAATATTTCAACAGATAATTAACAAAAATACATAAAAATGATCTGTCAGCATGTGAGAACTCATTCAGTGAAATGACACTGAAATGCCCCTTCTCAGCTGTCACAGCGACAGAAACGGGAAAGTACAATGACGTTCTGCAGCTCTGGCTACAGGGTAACAGCACTCGTGTGTTGTTGGCAGGTGTGCAAACCGCAGCCTTCTGAGGGAGGACTTGCTGGTTCTAACGCAAGAACAGATGCACTTATCCTTTAACTCAGCAACCCACTTGTCCATATCTATAATGAAGATACACCTCCAACAGTACAAAACCTGTTACCCATCACAGCACTGTCTGGTACAGGAAATGATCTAAGTGGCCAGCACTGGAGAGTGGCTGAATGAACGGCAGCACGCCCACACAGTAGGAACTGTGCAGCTGTCAAAACTGTCACGGAGTGAGTTACCGTGTATGTTGTCAGGTTAAAATGAAAAGGGCAAAAGAGTGTTTATAGTGTGCTTTTGTGTAAGAAAGAAAAGGATATAAAGTAATGCACATGCACCTGTTAGAAATACGGGAGGGTAGATCAGACGGTCAGAGCATTAGGGCCTGCAGGAAGCAGGTGAGAATGGGCTGGAGGAGTGGGCATCGGGGCCCCTGAGAGGAATGAGGTGGGGTGAGCCTTCTAGGCATGTTAGTGCCGTGGTCACGTCATGGAATATTAGAGGTATGTAACATAACCACACTGAAGAGAGTGAAAAAGAAAGGAGCGAACAAGAAACTTTGGGACTTGACGGTACCCCAATGGGCAGAAGACGTGCAGCTGTGCATGAGTCCCAGCCTCCGTCCATGTGTCTCTGCAGGTGTGTGTGAGCAGCCCTGACCCTACGTCCATGTGCTCCAGGACTGGGAAATGCACTGGATAACGAGAGCCAGGTTTCCCACAGCTAAAAGGACAGGAGAGGGCCGGGACTGGACTGTGAGGCCTGGGTCTGAACTCGTGGTGTCCGGCATCAGCACAGTTAGATGTGGACACAGATCTGCACACGGGCTTTCCTCTCCTGGCTCTGTCTGCTGGGAAGGCCTGGAAGCAGAGACACCCAGCGGCAGTGAGCACATCTGGCCCATGGCTTGGTTTCTGACAGTGTCCTCCAATAACAGAAACCAGGACTCTTTGGTGAAACTGCTGATGGCAGGGTGGGGGTAGGGATGTTCTGAGAGAAACCTGGAGCCCTGGTGCCAGAGGGGATGGCAGTGTGCTAGATGGTCACCAGCACTCTCAGCAGAGAAGCCTGAGGGCACCAAGGATTCAAAGTGAATGGGAGTGGTTTGCAGCTGGTGGGATGAAGTAAACGTGTTTACACCAAAATGAACTCATCAGTGAAGAAGGGACAGCTCTTCTTATAGTACAATTTTAACTGATCAATGTAGAAGGAAGGATGGCAAAAGATTTCTGGGTCCCTGCAGCAATGCTTGGTGGGACTGGACGCTGTTTCTAATAAGATCTCCTCCCTGTGCCTGACACACCGTCAGCTCGGGGAGCCATGACCCAGGCCTGCATGAAGGACACACCACAGATGTCCTGTATGTGTGTCCTGGGTACAGACATGCCCTTTCACCCCGTGGAGCTCAAGCTTCTCACCCTTGAGCTTTTGCACATGTTTTTTTCCAGCAAACACATCTTTTTTTTTTTTTGAGACAGAGCCTCAAGCTGTCCCCCTGGGCAGAGTGCCGTGGCATTACAGCTCACAGCAACCTCCAACTCCTAGGCTCAAGCGAGTCTCTTGCCTCCGCCTCCCAAGTAGCTGGGACCACAGGCGCCTGCCACAACGCCCAGCTATTTTTTGGTTGCAGCCGTCATTGTTGTTTGGCAGGTCCGGGCTGGGGATTCGAACCCGCCACCTTAGGTGTACGTGGCTGGCGCCATAGCCGGTTGAGCTATAGGCGCCGAGCCCAAGCAAACACATCTTTGAAGGGAGGCTTTTTTCCACTCTTGTGGGATCTTCTGGGGGACCCCCTGGCTCTCTGTCTCTGCAGGGGGAGAAGTGAGTTGGCTAAAGGGACCTGCAGCTTCTCCTCTCCTTCTGGGTGACTGCTGTTCTGCCAGACAGCACTTGGCTGTGCTCCACTGGGGGTGGTATCCAGCGGGGCCCATGGGCGTGGGGAGCTGAGGGGTCCTCAGCTCAACAGAGACCTGGGAACCTGCCTAACTTGGGGGAAGCGGCCGCATTCTCCAATGCACAAATGTCTTCCCACTGCATCCATCTCACTCCTGCCTCCCGGTGCGTCCGACTTAGGCAGGGGTAGTTCCTGGGCTGAAATTACCTTCAGGGGGAAGTATGTCCGTATTTTCAGAAGGGAGTGGATTTTCTTGAAGTTTCTTTGGAGTACTGGTATGAAAATGCTCTTTAATACGGACTTCTTTGATGAGAAATATGAAAAAAAATTGCAAAAGATTTGATTACACACTTGTGAACATTTTTGGCCCATATGTTATTTTACAATGTTGAGTTCGAATGCTAAAATAGTTTACAAATTCAGTTTGAAAATGTGTGTTGGAAAGTTAATCTGTAAACAGAGTCAGGTGCCATCTGAATGCCTTGAACCCAGCAGTCTGGGCCTCAGCAGATGTGGGGGGAACTAATTAATCCCAGGAATTAGAATTTACATCTAAAAAAAAAAAAAAAAGAATTTACATCTGGATGCAAAATCTCAACCAAATGCTGCACTTCCCTGGTGCTAAATGCAGTTCCATGCCCTGCTCTCCCCCTGGAAGCTCTTGATCAATACTCTGTCTTAGCTGTCAGTGTGTTTTATTTAACAACACATATTTTTGTCACCATGAAGCTGCACTTTGGAAAAGCCCATTCTTTGCCTTTGTTGAGTACTCATTGTGTGGCCTTGGCAAGTCATTCCTTAGACCTTAGTTTCACGTGCTGTCAAATGGGGTAATAGTGAGTGCCCTGTTTTCTTAGAAGCCTCAGGTGAGCCCGGGGTGAGACAATGCATGCTGGACTGACTGTAAAGTGCAAGATAGTTCAAGGTTCTTATATGCCTGGTGCCCCGTGTTCCCGCCCTGGCTAAACTCCACTCACATCCTGAGAGGGGATGTGCCTGGAAGTGCACTCTGGAGATCCAGATTAAGGGTCCTTTGTGAAGTGACTTGGCTGAAGGAATCTGCAGCTACTCCTCTCTTTCTGGACGACTGCTGTTCTGCAAGACAGCACTCAGCTGTGCCCTGCCGGGGGTGGTATCCGGGGGGCCTATGGAAAGGTGCAGCTCCCTCTGTCTTGAGAAGGCCACAGAAGTGGTTGTGGACAATCATTCCGTTCACATGTCCATTCACCCGTGCCCAGAAATAGTTGGTCTTAAAGAATGCTAACATGATAGGATCATGTACCAATACCAATCACAGGGTTAAAAGAAAAAGATATACTTGCTTTTCTTTGTTTGTTCTGGTATTAATGTTGTGAGTGGTCTTCTTGTTTCATACAATTTTGCTTTATTTGGCTCCAAAATCTCTCGGACGAGAATTTCATCTTAGGTAAAGCACACAAGCTCGTGTTAGAACCAGCAGGATGGCTCGGACACCTTTGCTCCGTGCACCTAAGCTGGTCTGTGAACCCGGCAGAAAACTCAGGGGCCCAGTGGATTCAGGACTTGACTTTCTGAAGAACCTGTCTGGGGTGGGCAGGCTGCTGCCTCCCTGAACACGTACAGAGGAACCGAGACCGTCCTGGACAATAAGCATGGCCCCCTGAGTCTCGGCGCTGGACACCTGGCCCCAGATGTGGCCATAATCCTCCACCCTGCCCTGTGGTCACCTGTCCAGTCTCTGAGACTCTCCCAAGCTGTCCTCCATGTATGAATGAGCAACTCTCCTGATTTTTATGTAAACATGGCCTTCTTTTCTCTTCCTCCGTGACCTTACAACCTCCCTCAAGGAAGCTTTCTGCGTAAGAGCCCTGGACTCTGTGTCCGGCAGACCTGGCCCACACTAAGGGTCTGATCTCCCCAGACTGTGGTCCTGGACAGGTCCATCCACAACTCTGACCCTGAGCTTCCTGTATGTAAAGTGGGTGGTGTGTGTTTATCTCATGGGCTTTTGGGGGATCAAGTAAAGCAGCGTAGCAGAAAGGACTCAGCAGGGTGCCTAGACAAGGTGGGCACTAAGTGAATGGCAGCAGAGAGCTGGCCCTGATTCTAGTGTGACTGTCTCTTCCCCAGGCTGTAGGCCTGGACAGTGCAGCCTGGAGCCCCATGAGTGACCAGCTGGTCCTTGGGTTTACCCCGGTAAGTCCCACTGCAGCCTGCAGCCTACAGCCCATGGTAGCATCAACACTGGCCACCCTAGCCTCAGTCCATGCAGGACATGTGAGCCAAGGGAGGAGACTGAACTGTCACTGGAATGGAGGTGTCACCAACACACTCGAGGAAAATGTTTCCTCCTTCTAGTAGAAGAGAAAAGGTGATGCGGCAGTGGTCTCGGGGGGACATACTCATTCCCAGGTTGTCGGACAGTCTTGGTTCTTCTGGACGTGTTCAGGGAGGCAGTGGCCTATCCACCCCACACAGGCACAAATTTCTTGAGAAACTCTGGAGCAAAATTCTAACACCCTGTGTCCTCACTTATGAATGAGAGCTGAGTGACAGCCATGCACAGCCACACAGAGTGCACACCAGGCGCGGGGACGTGGAGGGAGGGAGGATAGCCAGTCACCCGTCAGCATAGTGCATAGTGTTCTGGTGACAGGCAGGCTCCCAGCCCAGACCTCAGCCCATGCAGCACCCCACACAGCAACTGAACTCGCACCTACAGCCACTGACATAAAGGGAAAAGGTGTCTGCTCCTGCCCCCTTTCCTCTTGCCTAGAAGGGGACCAGGTGTCTGTGTATGGACACTATCCTGAGCATGGGGCAGGAGCCTGAGGGGTGGCCAGGATGACGGTCGGGACATGCACCGAAGCCAGGTGTCACCTCCTCCTAATGACTGGTGACCCAGGAGCACAGCCCCTTAAGGTCGAGCACTGCCCCTAGGCTCTGTCCTGCCCAGAAGCACTGGCTTACACCTGGAGAAGACCTTGGCCAACTGTGGCACAGAAGCACCAGCCTTAGGCATTTTAAGGTCCTGAAAAGTCAGGGCATCTCAGTAGATGTGGAGTCTGGGACAAGAGTGGCTCTTCACTTGGACAGTAAGTATTTATTGGGGACCTACTCTGTCCCACACACTGCACACATGCTGGGGAGGAAGGACAACCTGGCCTCAGCCCCTGGTCTCTGTCCACTCCAGCCAGCCATGCATGGGAGGTGAGATTCCTCAGCCATGACTATGCACAGTATCAGGGTAACGGGGTGCACACCAAGGCTGGAAGGGGCCCCAGGGCAGGCAGAGGGCAGGACCTGGGCTGACAGCACAACCAAGAGGCTCCTCCCAGGACTCTGCCTGAACCACCCGCCCAAGCCCTGCTCCAGTGACCCACGACCTTGCTGGGGCCCCTCTTGTCCAGGGGTGGTCTATCTCTGCAACTTGCCCTCTCTAACTGCACTCACTGTCACCAAATTGGCCCATGGGAACCAACCTGCTCCCTGTAGGAAGCTGGGAATGGCTTCCTGAGACGCCAACTCTGTGATGTCCTGAAAAGTCCTTGAAATAGATGGACAACAGCCCAGCTGCAGCAAGACACACTCCTGCTCACAGGGCAGTGGCCATATCATTGGGCCAAAAACAGGTGGGTCCACTTTGACAAGCAGGGTTCCCAGGAACCTTATAAGTCTAATGTTCTAAAATTCTGTCTTTCTTAATTTCTTGGAAGTTTGATATGACACTCCAATGTGTGCACTAAAGCTACAGGCCATGGCAAAATGATTCTAGCCTTAAGCCAAGTCTGTTCCCTTCACCACCTGCCATTTGTACCAGGTTACTGGGGACATGCCTGCTCACAACCACCCATTATCATGTGCAGACTGGAGGTTGGTATGGTGGTACCAGGGGCCTGCTTACCTAATACTGAGGCCATTTCATCACCCAGATGTTTTAAATTTGATGGCAGGTCAAAAATGGAACCTAGGGAGAAACAAACCCTTGGGATTACAGGGCTGAACTTGCATTTACTTTTCTTTCTGTGGGTAAGGCTCTTCTTTTTGGATTGCCGCAAAAGGGAAGGGGCCGTGTGGGCGAGGAGGGTTGGCCGTAGGGAGGTTCTCCAGGACTGGGGTTTCTTATCTTGAAAATGGGGGGAAGGGTGCCCACCCACAGCTGGCTGAGGAGGGAGGATGATTGATGCAGGGACTCTGAGCCAGAACCTGCCCTCCTGGTCCCTGGACTCATCCCTTGTGGGTGCAGCGGCCATGTGCTGGTTCTAAGAGGAACTGGCTTCTGCAACCATTTTGAGTGAGCAGAGGAAGAGGGAGACACCCCCCGTTTTGTAGAGAGCAACATTTCAACCTCCTTTATGAACTGTTGGAGTAACTGGGATGCCACTGAGATGGCTCTAGCTGCTTGGATTCCTACCCAGGCAAGGGGAAGCCCAACGCCACAGAAACAGAAAAGGAAACTCAAGCTTAACCAACCAGAAATTACCAACTAACATCTGATCAGGAACATCCCACTTTACCCCATCAAATATTTTCCTTGTCTTGCTTCTGAGGACACTGAATATAAATTTCCCCTTCCATCCCCTCAGGGGAGCTCTGAACTTTCCAGGTCCAGCATTGCCCAATTCCTGAATTGCTGAATGCCTACCAAACCCATTGACATTTAATATGCCAAGTTTGTCTTTTAACAGAACAGTTCCTACAATAAATGCATCAGGAAGGTTAGAAATATGGCTTGGAGAAATGGAGTCATGGCATGAAACACTCTCACTTTGTGGTTCTATTCTAGGAGGCCAGAGGACTCAGAGAGACTCCCACCCTATTTCTCCTCTGTAGCAAGCAAGGTGATGTGGATGTCAGGCTCCATCTGTACATAAGAGGTGGAGTCTCCCAGGTGACCTGACAATCTGAACGTCAGGTGTCTTCAGGATCTACAGGCTTCTGACTTGGTGCTCAGCTGCCTGTCTGCCTGGAGTGATGAGGACACTCCATGGTTCTGAGTGCTGCTTTCTCTTCTGTGACACTCGCCACAAGGCTCCTCCTTCCTGCCACTCATGGCTGTTCCTCCTTAGAGCTGAGGCTTCTCAGTGTCCTGGTGTGTTTCTTTGGCTTTGGTCATGGTCAAGGTCAGCCTTGTCCCTCCGCCCCCAGGTCAGGGCTGTGCAGGGCGACCACACCTTCCCCTCCCGAGCTGCAGAGCTCTGGGTGGTGTCTGCAGGGATCTGAAGTTTCTACGCTAAACAGTGACAAAGCTGATTTCCAAATGGTCTTAATGATAGACAATCTGCATACCAATGGGCTCATCTGCACACATGCGCTTAGAACAATGCCGGGAAATATGTAAAAAGGTCTATGATGGTGATGACAATTGCTTCCAGTGTGCTGACCTTCAGAAAACGAAACAAACACAAAGTACAGTTCTCTTTGGAGGAGACATTAATGATCATTAGGAGGGGCACAGCTACGTCGCGCAAGCACTTTGTTAAAAATACTCTTTTTATGTGGTGTCTGTCCGTGATTATAATGGAAGTATTGTGCCCGTCAGCCAGTCGGCGTGTGCAGTGAGGCAGGGAGGCTCCAGGCGGCGGCCTCTGGGAGCGCCGTCCAGGCTGCTGCTGTGCTTCCGTCTCCCTGTGCCCCTCACCGGCGTCCTCCCAGCTTTAAAGTGTGCCCGACCGCCTGTCTGGTCACGATGGCCTTTGCTCTGTCTCGGTACATCACACACACCTGCCTCCTGTCCAGCTCTGGGATCTTGCTCTAGTGAATTTGGGGCAACAAGGCTGTGACTGCCATCGTTAGGACCCCGTGGACCGTGCTGCTTTCTTCCTCCACTCAACATGTCTACATGTGAGAAAGCCACACCAGAGGGTCAAGGCAGCCCCTGTGGCAAGTGGCAAAAGTGCCCATTGAGGCAGGAGGCCCACACAAAGCAAGGAACCCATGTCCCCTGAGAAAGGCGTGTAGGAACTGTCCCTTGGTTGGTCTTTTGGCCTGGGCAGCCTTGAGGGTCACCTAAGGTTCTACCTGTCCAGGCGAGGGGTCGGCTCCCAGGAGTGGCGATGGTGGCTGGCGGTCCTCCTAACCAGGGCGTGTGGCAGGTCCCACTCACCCTCAAGAGGGCTGGGCAGGGACAGTTGTGGGCAGAGCAAGCAGGCAGGGAATGGCAGTACCAGGTGAGGACGCAGGTCCCTCTGGCCCCAGTACCTCCAAGGCACTGTCCTCTCTGCGCCTCATAGTTTCCGCAGAAACGTTAGCTTCTTCTATGACACTGCTGGGATCTGGTGACCACTGCCTTCCCCACAGGCCCGGGGCTGGGCTGAACTGTCCTCCCTAGCTTGACTCTGGGGATCGTTGTGGGGGGGGGATGGAGAAAGTAGCCCCCAGCCAGGGGCTGGCACTGGCACACTCTGCTCTTGGGTGACAATTGTGATTGATCAGCTCTGACAAAGGATTTGGGTTATTTCTCTTAGTGTGACAACAAAATTGTGGATAAATAAAAATAATGCCTTTATCATTTAGCAAGAAATTGTTTTACGTGAAGTGGTAAGACATCTGGGCAGTACTAAAATAGTGTCAAGATGACAAAAGTGATTGTGTGTGTAAAACCGAGGTGGAAAAAGGTTCACAGGTACTGAAACCGGAAGATGCGTGCACGGGGTTCTCAGGGAGTTCCCCCCCACGTTGGATAAGTTAGGACATTTCCATAGATTAATGAAAAGTGAAAATATATAATGGACACAACTAACCCATGGAGTTCTGGAACTATCAGGGGCTTCGAAGATACAAAATCTTTTTGACCTACTCCATTCCCTAAGGAATGAATGTCCACAGTGCATTTGGGCAGGTGGGAAGGGGAGAGTCTCAGTCTATCCAGGTTACTGGCCAGGTAGTGTTAAAGAACAGAAATTTATTTCTCAAAGGTTGTGGAGACTGAGAAGTCGGAAATAGGGTGCCAGCAGGTGTGCTGTGTGGTGAAGGCTGCCCTGTGCATCCCAGGTGAGGCCTTGTCTCTGCACCCCCTGGAGGAGGAGAATGCTGTGTCTGGGAGGGCAAGAGACCCGGGAAGTATCTTTTATAAGGGCTTTAATTCCACTTACAAGGGAGGAGCCCTATGACCAATCACTTCCTATAGGCCCCCCTCTGAGTACTGTCACTGTGAGTTTCATCTCCTGGATTTTGGAGGGACACACTCAAACCACAGCAGAGAGGAACCCCTGAGGTAAGAAGGCCGTCACCCACCTGATTCAGGCCCAGGCCTTTCTATCTTCCCAACAATCTACTTGGGTCGCTACCTGTGGTCGTGGTGAGTGGCTGGAACCTGGTCTCCTGCCAGCAGCACAGCAGGAGAACAACGAGGGTCCTCGCTCCTCGGTTCACTGCCATGCTCCCTCAGCTGAAGGAGAGGGCCTTCTCCTCGAGGTCTCCAGCCTCCCCGCCTCAGTCTCCAGGAGACTGTGGAATGTCAGGGGCCTGTGACATCAGGAGTGAGTTGTGTCCTGCCGTGGGGGTGGGGTCATGTCCAGGGTCCATGACATCCCAACCAGGAGGTGAGCCATGTCCTGACCTGGGAGTAGGGTCATGTCCAGGTTCCGTGACATCATGACCATGAGGTGAGCCGTGACCCACTTTGGGGGTGATACTGTGTCCAGGGTCTAGGGCTGGGACAGAGAAAGGAGGCTGGCAGTGGCCTTAGAGGAACAGAGATGACCTCCAGTCTCTACCGTTTCCTAGGCTGGTGCCACCCTCCATCCTGAGAACCTGGAGGCCTGAAGAGGCAGGATACTAGTCAGGACTCAAACAGAACAAAGTCTCCCATGGAGAGAGGCATATTGGAAGAGCCCTGGAGAGGGACCAGTGAACTACATAACCAGAACCTGTGGCTGAGAGGGTCCTGAGACCAGGCATGGTGCTCACAGCTGGGCTTCCAGTACCGTGGGAGGCGGGAGGCCCAGTGGAGGCCAGGTGTTTGAGACTAGCCCGGGGGAACATAGCCAGACTCCTGCTTTTTAAAACATTAAAAAAAAAATAGCCAGGTGTGGGGACAAGTGCCGATGGTCCCAGCTACTCAGGAGGCTGAGGTGGGAGGGACTCTTGAGCCAAGGACTTGGAGGCTGTAGTGAGCTATGATCACACCACTGCACTCCAGCCTTGGCAACAGGGTAAGACCCTGTGAAAGAAAAAAGAAGAGGGGAGGGGAGGGGAGGGAAAGGGAGGGAAAGGGAGGGGAGGGAAAGGGAGGGGAGGAAGGTCCTTACCCAAGACCCAGTGAGAACCCTGAAGACACTGGCCCACCAGGGACCCTTGGCTGTTTATTTTTTATCACTTATATAATGGGACTTGAAAAATTTTTACTTTTTTTTTTTGAGACAGAATCTCACTCTGTTGCCCTTGGTACAGTGCCATGGCATCACAACTCACAGCAACCTCAAACTCTTGGGCTTAAGCCATTCTCTTGCCTCAGCCTCCCAAGTAGCTGGGACTACAGGCGCCCACCACAACACCTCTATTTTTTTGTTGCAGTTGTCACTGTTGTTTAGCAGCCCTGGGTCAGGTTTGAACCCGCCACCCTCAGTGTATGTGGTGAGTGCCCTAACCACTGAATTACAGGTGCCAAGCCACTTTTATATTTTAAACAGTCTTTTTCACCTCCAAAATTTCATTTGATTCAATATTAATTAGTTGGGTTTTATTATTACATTTTCATTTCTCTTAAAATGAGCTCATGGATATTATAATCCAGGACTTCCTTAATTCTTGAAATTTTAGGTCTGTTGACTTTATAATCTAACAACCAAAAAACTGGGATGATATACTTGGTCTAGTTTTTTTTTTCTCTAAATTTTTAAAAAATCTGTGGGGAAATCTGAGGCCAGTGTGACTACAGTTCCCTGTGGTACGTGATTTGCTTTTGTTGTTTGAACTCCTGAAGTATTCCTTATCTTGAAGTTCAGCAACAAAATTAGGATTTATCTTGATGTTTTTCTAATCCATTAAATTTCCCAGGGGAAAAAAAAAGTATGTTTGATCTGAAACGGGAACTTTTAGCTTCAGGATCTTCCCCTCCTCTGTCTCTGCGTGAACTGTCAGGTCCCGTGTGTGCGTCTTGACTCGGGGCGTCTCTTTCCCTTACATGTCTGTCTCGGGTGTTTGTTAGCTTTTTGCTGATGGATGTAACTTTCTTTTTCATCTCTAATCACTGCAGTTTTTTTTGTTTTGTTTTTGAGATAGAGCCTCAAGCTGTCCCCCTGGGTAGAGTGCCCTGACATCACAGCTCACAGCAACCTCCAACTCTTGGGCTCAAGCGAGTCTCCTGCCTCAGCCTCCCAAGTAGCTGGGACCACAGGCGCCCGCCACAAGGCCCAGCTATTTTTTGGTTGCAGCCATTATTGTTGTTTGGTGGGCCGGGCTGGATTCGAGCCCTCCACCTTAGGTGTATGTGGCTGGCGCTTTAGCCACTTGAGCCACAGGCGCAGAGCCAGGCACTGCAGTTTTGTCTATGTGGGTTGTTTAATTTCCAGATGCATCTATTTTATTCCTTGTTTTGAGCTATTATCTCTGAGGATGTTAAGTTGTTGATTGAATTACCACAGTCTGGACCCCCTTCTATTGTGTTGTGTTCATCTTTGAGCATTTCTGCAATGTGTTAAC
Source organism: Otolemur garnettii (assembly GCF_000181295.1). Lineage (NCBI taxonomy): Eukaryota > Metazoa > Chordata > Mammalia > Primates > Galagidae > Otolemur > Otolemur garnettii. The sequence continues at coordinate 2,370,954 of NW_003852556.1, read as the reverse complement.
TTTTCTGTAGCATGAAGACGCACGAGAACGTTCCTCCGTCTTTGTGTTATGTCTCCTCTGGGTCGTTTTGGTTGACTTTTTTTGCTGGGTATTCTTTCCCTTTGTTATTGTTTGAGTATGTTTTACAGTGGCTTGTATTTCTCTCCATCTCCGTCATACTTGGGCAGCTCTCCCGGATGTAATTCTTATAAACAGTGAATGACTATTTGATTTTCTTCCAATCATCGTAAAATCTGCTTTCTTTCCTCCTCACTTTTTCATGTCCTGTTCTGAGCAGTGGTTTGAGAACGGGGTGGTGTCAGCTGCCTAAGGAAATGGTGTTGAGGAAGGAGGTGAAACGAGACGGGATTGTAATAGCTTCACATTTGGGGGTTGAAGTCCATTGAACAAACCTCTGCCCCCAAAAATCTTGAGAAGAGAAAACTAGGATGTTTTACCCCATTAAGAGTGATGGTCATTAGACCATGTGGCTTTATGTCACCAGATTCCTCAATTAAGGAGCATTCTCAAAGCACATTTGCAGCTATTTTCACTTTGAAAGTATCCTGGAGACCCATGATTTGGCAATATACATATAACCAATTGTTTTAAAACCAGAAGTGACTCTGGCTGTTATGATGTAAACTGTTTTCTAAATGAAAGAATTAAAGGAATGTAATTGGGGAAGTATACAAACAGTGGTTAATATGCTGCTTCTTGCAAAGACATATTACAACTTATAATCTTCCTTTATGGTGATGTTGTTAGTGTTTAATCAGGCGTGTGAATGTATTCAGGTGTTAAGCCATTCTATTAGCTGGGAAATTGCACTGTTATTTGCTGAGCTGTTTATGTTACATTGTTGTTGGCTCTGAGTTTCTTCCTCCCCAAGCTCCTCTTTCTCTGGTCTCTGCAATCTGTATAATTTTCTTCTGTATTGCTTTAAGTAGAGATACTGGGAATGATTAACTGTGTCAGAATCACAGAGTTCTGGTGCTTTGTTGATGGATTGTACAGACACGATACTGAGGCCTTAAAGGCAGAGGGTGTAGATCTGGACAGAGGGCCATGACAGGCTGTGGTCAGTGGCCCTTCCCACCCAGGGAGTCCCCAGGAGGGGTCCGTGAAGACCAGCCCTGCTGTCCACCAGCCTGAGGCCACTGCAGTGCAGGGCATGCTCTTGGGGGCATCAACCTTGACCTCAAAGGCCCATAGGAGCTCTGCATTCCAGAACCCACTCCTGGGAATTCTAAGGGTCGTGGCCGAAAATGAAATGCTGAGGCAGATGCCATCGCTCCTAGGGAAGCAACAGGGACAGACTTGTCCGAGTAAGGACATTACAGCCTCCTGTGTCCGTGTGTCCACCCAGTCCTCCTCCTCCTCCTCCTTCCTTTCCTTGTCTTCTCACGGAGCATGTTTACTGGGAGGGTCAGGTTTTTATGTTGCTGCCACAGGAAATCAGGTTGGCTCTAAATTTCATGCAATAAAAGCAAAGCCTTGGACATCCTGTTTATTCTCCACAGCTGATAAGTTTAGAAGCTCAGTTTTGAAACCAGTTGTATAAAGTTGCAGAGCTCTCTAAGAAAGCGAAGATCTTTTCACGCAGATTAGAATCAAATTTGACCTTTTTGGGTTCTATTTTGTATTGATCTCTTCTTATTAAAGAAGACATCCAATAAAAAGTTAACAAATGATTTTGGCAAAATTGGATACAGTACACAAAACATATTATGTGCAAGCTTAAAATCAAAAACAGGAAAATCAGAGCAGGGAGAATTAGGTACTAATTAAGTACTAGAGGAAGAGTCATCAGAGTGAATACAATAATAACCTTTAATATCTTTCTGGAAACATTATTTATGTTTGCCCAATTGTTTTGTGCTCATCTTACTGGTTAATTGAAGACAATGCATTTAGAAATCATATTAAAATAATCTGATAAAAAGAAGAGAAGGGAAGTAGCTGAGACATAGTTGCAAAGGCAGAATCTCTTTTTTTCATTTTGAAACAGTTTTAAATTTAATTTTTTTTTTAACCCAGTAGTTCTTGGAAGTGAATAAACAAAATGATCCCATTTTAACAGGGCTCATCATTAAATTGTGATTAATTGCCATTGTGACAGTATTAAGAGGTGAGACCTTTTAAGAGAGAGCTCTGCCTGCATGAATGAATTGATCCCATTAACACAGGTGTAATAAGTGCTACCTCGTGAGTTCAGACACTTCTCTCTGTCTCATGTGCTGGCATCACTTTCTCTCCCTGCCTCGCCCTGTGACGCCTCCTGCCACACAGGGCTGCGGCCAGGAGGCCCTCGCCACGCCCACTCCCCAATCTCGGACTTCTGTCTCCAGAATCAAGAGCCAAGCAAATCTCTCTCTCTCTTTTTAACGAATTATCTAGTCTGTGGTATTCTGCTATAGCAGCAGAAGGCAGACTAAATCCCAGCCTTTTAGCTTTGATTTATTTTCTATTGATTGACACATTTAATTCCAAATCTTTTTTTTTTTTTTTTTT
>NW_003852556.1:2362526-2367017 GCF_000181295.1 Otolemur garnettii | reverse complement strand
CCTGTCTCTCTGTGCACCACACGTACCTGGAATCTCTCTTGTTTTTGGCCACCATTGCCATGCCAGTTGCACCTGTGAATCCAGAAATATCACTGACTTACTCTCACGGACCATCAGGGGATGAAGCAAGCTTGCACACTGCTCAGGGTGGCACGCCCATGGGAGTGTGGAGGCTGCTGCTACTGGCTAAGCGTTGGTGTCTTTGGGGAAATGAAAAACTTTTAATTTATTTACAAGTGCTTGTGGCCTCATCCCAGACCCGTGAGAGGAGGTCCCCACTGTCTATTCCTATCCCCTTCTCTGCCATGCCCAGCAAGTTGTGCAGGGGGAGGGGGTCTCTGCTCTGACCCCTGACCTCCTTCATCCCACTGCCTGCGCCCTTCCATTGGTCATGAAAATGGCACACTCGGCAGTCTTCTCAATCAGAGATGTCTGGGGCGTGTGTTCGGAATGTTATACTCTCGTTTTCGTGATTTGAGCTTATGTAAGACACTGTTTAAAAAATATAAAAGTGTAAGCCAGATTTTCAGATTTTAGTTATTTAAAGAAAAACTACTACCTAAATATCAATATCTATTCAACGGAATCTTAAGTACTTTAAATTCACATTTAAAGATCTTACTATGGTCTTGCACCTCATCTGTAAATGGTAACTTTGTCAGTGATAACATTTATTTTAATAACTTCAGACTTCCACAACTTGCAAAAACGATACCAAGACTCTCCTCTTGGCCGGCACCCCCAAGTGTTACTTTCTCTCAGGTTCCTCAGTCACTGACACTCAGATCTGGGTCTGAGTTTGGACAGGGCTTTGGGATGTTCAAGGTCCCTAATCATTTTATTTGCTGGTTACTTTGTCCAACGAGCTTTAATAGCCCAGAAGCTCTTGTTCACCTCGCTACTTCAGCGTGTGGAATTTCGATAGAGCTAAAATGAATCTTTCTCGACATAAAGTCTATTGTGTCCTTTGCCGTGGGCCTGCCACTAGGCCTGCAGCGTCAGTGGGCTCACCCCACCTCCGGTTACCTCGTTTCAACTCATCTGACCGTTTTGCCTCCGCAGGGCAGAGCTGTACCCCTTCTGTAGGGTCATGTGTGAGGATCAAGTGGGCTAATAAGTGTCAAAATATCTCAAGATACTGTGCAAGAAAAGTCCAGAGAGCAGAGCCACTTGTGCTGAGCTTGCTGCATCAGCACCAGCTCCTGAGATCGGCAGAGACACAAAGACAGACGGGGATTGGGGCTGCAGGCCGGAGCCTGCTGTGGGCAGCTGTGGAGAGGTGGACAGCCTGCGTGACACTCCACACTGAGGGTGTGTGTTTGCCTCTCTCTGCTTGGCCTTGAGTTGGAAGCGCAAACAAAAATCAGGAAGCTGTGAGTTATTCATCTAGTCTTGGCCATTGTGGGCCGAATGCTATAGGAGTTCTTGTCAGTAGGTGTAGCAACCAGCACTGAACTGCAACTCGGGGACTGGGGTTCCTCCTTAAGCTGGAGCCTGACCCAGCTGCTGGGGATCTGGCAGACCAAGGGAGAGCAGGGCTGTGACAATCTCTCATTCATTCTCATTCTCTCTCTCTCTTGCCGTGCCTGCCCCTCTGGAGGCTAACGGGAATGTCTAGAGCTCAGGACTCAGAACTATTTATTTAAAAAAGCTCGGGCATGTTTTTACAAGGTAAAAGGTGAAAAGGTAACAGCTTATGCTTCAATTAAATAGGCAGTTCTTTGTTTAGGGAAGGAAGTTGCCAGGCTGCAGGACAGAGGAGTGAGAAGCTCCAGATGGAGGAATACTTCTGGGGAAGCTGAGGGGGAGAATTGCAGCCTCAGGTCAAGGGGCCAGCGGCTGCAGGGTGTTTGCCGGGCAACTGTCAATCAACATTCCAGTTTCATTTATATCCTTGTGTCTAAACGTCTGATCCCTAACTCGACATTTCACAAACTACTTTCTTATCTACTCTCCCGGACATTCCACCCTCCTTTCCCACAACAGGCGTGCATTGTAACGGGGAGCTGAAACACGGGGCCGTAACCCGTTGAGATTTCAGCAGGATGCCAGCCTACTCCACCTGTCTCCACACCTAGGGCTGGCAGCCCAGCTTCTGGAAGCCTGGCGACCTGGGCAGTTTCACCAGCACATCACCGCAGAGTGTGGGTCAAAGTTCTATTTTTATGTATGGCTAGACGTTGTCTATTTATATATGTAGTTTCTCCACATATGTTAAAGGCATAAAATTCTGCATATGTGACTTTGCTGATTTATGGAGATTCATGTTCTACATTTCTTATTAGAATACTTTGAAACAAAATCCCAAAATATTACTTGAAGTAAGTAGACACATTCCCAGAAACTTCCCTGAGAAAAAAATAGCTGCTTGCTGCTATTTAAAGATTTCCCTTAAATCAACTACCGGGAAAGCTGAGTGGGTTTAGCTGGGAAGGTCTTGGGCAGGGGAGGGAGCTGCTGGGTGGAATCACTGCCCCAGGCCGCGCCCTTGCTCAAGCCTGACTTTCAAATCCAGAGCCAAGAACTGGGAAGGAGCTCATAAAGGGACTGGCCAGCCCTGCCCTGGAACAGGACTTGTAAATTCTGCTTTAGAAAGTCCCATGGAGGGCAGTGCCTGTGGCCAGAAAAGTCCAGTGGACACCAGCACATGATAATCTTACTTTGTAGCTCATTCTGGGATTCAAACTTCCAGGAAAAGTGAAGTGAAAGGAGAGAGAAGAGGAGACAGGAGCCCAGGCCTGCCAGGGCGAGGGGCCACACAAGCTGCCCAGAGCCCACTGCTGCCTGAAGTCACGAGGAGACCGGTCAGCTAATGGCCTCCCCCAGGAGACTGTCTTTTCTGGACTGGCCAGCCTTACAGTTCACGTACCCAGAGGCCACTCTCATTCCTGTCTTCTCTTCAGCACTTCATTTCCTTAGCAGCAGGCATCTCCATTATTTTTAATAAATTTAAAAAACTCTCAAAAATTGCCTCTAACACTACAATTAAATATTTCCCTTCCTTAAACATTTGAGGGCACGGTGGGGTCATGACGCCTTGTTGACCCCATTACATAAGTGTTTACAAACAGGGGCTTTCTCCTCCGTGACTGCACAGTATCTATCAAAATCAGGAAAATGAGACTGCCGCATTACACGGTATGTAGTAATAAATTCCAGCGTGTTACCAGTAGCTAATCCATAGACCCAGGCTAGCATTAGCACTTAGCCTCAATTTCTGCAAGGTGGTGAATATTATAGTAATAGAATCAAATATATAGCTTTTGCATATGTTAGTAATAACCAACTACAGGATATAATGTTAAAGTATTCTTCATGTGGGCATTTTTAAAAGTTCATGAAAATGGAATTCAAAGATAAAAATATGAAACATAAACTTTATTTCTCAACATAAGGTCTACTGAGTTAAAATTACTCTGGTGAGTGGTGATACCAGCCGCTTAGTCCATCCCTGAAGAACGGAGGGTGGTGGGAATTTAATCACATCACTGCAGCTGTTTCTACATTATTAACTGAAGAAAACTGGAGGCCTGTTGCAGATAGTTTAGGATTAGGAAACAAAAGGAAGTCAAAGGAACCAAATCAGGACTGAGGGGTAGAGGCCTGGAGATTTCCCACAACAACCTTACAGAATTGCGCCCAGCTGCTGGCAGGTGGAGCAGGAGCACTGCTTCAGCCGAGGACTTGGGAAGCTTCCCTGGGTGTTTTTCTGCTGAAGCTCTGGCTGACTTCCTCAAAACACTCTCATAATACACACGTGTTATCCTTCTTTGGTCCTCCAGACAGTCAGCAAGCAGAGTGCCTTGAGCGTCCCAACGCACTGTTGCCAGGACCCTTGCTCTGGGCACTTGTGCTTTGACTGGACATGTCCACCTGTGACTGTGTTTTCCGTGAAAGCACGTGAGTGTATGTCACTGTATACAAGATCTGGACAAACACGTTCAGTTGGGAGAAAGTGCTCTGGGGAAGCAGGGGAGGGTGCTAGGTATGGGGCTCCAGGAGACAGACCTTCGCTGTTGCACAGTCTGCTTTGGTTTCCTGGAAGCCTTTAATATCACTCACATCGCTTATGTCATTAAATATGTTGGAAGTTACCATTTGTGGACATGTTCTCCTGTTGTCAAGCAGCAGGGATCAGACCAGGACAAACACCTGTCCTTTCACTGGTCTCCAACTGAATTTGACTTTCAGAAGTGTCGATGAAGATGGTCTGTACCATAGAAAGTGATCTCACTGGTGGGGAAATAGTTTCCATGTCCCACCACTGTGTAGAGACACAAGGCTCAGGACGTAGGCTGGATCCTGCCGAACTCTGACATCAATTTAACGCACTGGCCGACAATGGCACTGCCATGCTCTGGGGCACTGGTAGGTGCTTGCTCAGATGGTGACTTCCAGCACTGAAGAGGAGCCCTAAACTTCGTCTCTCACCATTCCTGTTACTACCGGCTCTGCCATGGCCTTATGTGTGTGTGTTGAAAATACAGGTGT
>NW_003852556.1:2357490-2362085 GCF_000181295.1 Otolemur garnettii | reverse complement strand
TGTTCCAAAAGTCACCCCTAAAGTCTTCATGTAGGGAAAATGGGAAATTGTAGCTAAATGTACCTTAATTTACAAAGCACTCATTATGAAAAAAAAATTTTGAGAGAGTCTCACTCTGGCACACTGACTAGAGTTCTGGGTCATCATAGCTCACAGCAACCTCAGTTCTTGGGGTCAAGCTATCCTCTTGCCTCAGTTTTTCTATTTTTAGTGGAGACGGGGTCTTGCTATTGCTCAGGCTGGTCTTGAACTCCTGAGCTCAAGTGACTCTCCCAAGTCAGCCTCCCAGAGTGCTAGGATCACAGGCACGAGCCACTCTGCCCAAACTCATTATGAAATTTTACAAAGAGGTGTCTGACATGTAGAGAATATTTTGTAAAAATTTGTAAATGACTATTTTATAAATAAAGATATATTTAGCTACAATGTCCTGGGTTCCCTATGTATGGCAACTGCAGGGGCGACTTTTGGGACAACTTCCCTGTAGGTTACTAATCAACCCACTGCCTCTCAAACTGCTTTTGCCATGACCATCAAAGGCACACTAGTTGTCAAATTGGAGAAATAGTTTCCAAGCCTTGCTCGTATTCTCTTAGATATTGGATTCTGCCAGTGACCCTTCCTGAACTCTCCTCCCCTGAGCCAAAATACCACCATCCCCGGCTCTTCTTATTTCTCTCCTAAATCCTCAGTCCCTTTTAGCTGCTATTCTTCTGCCGTGTCCTAAGTGTGGGTGCTCCCCAGAACTGAGCCCTGGGTCCCTGGGTGGATTACCAAGGCAGCCATACCTCCACCCACCCAGCCCTGGTCCCAGAGTGGGACTTTGCAGGGTGGAGCTGGGTTGGCCTTGCAGCCTGCTTCAGCCAGTGCTCAGCAGAAGGAACGGTGCTGTGGCCCCAAGAAGCCACACAGGCAACAGGTGGGCAACCTGGGCCAGCCTGCGGGTGGGGTGAGATGCAAACAGGGCTGAGCCTGGGTGAAGGGAAGGAGGCCTAGCCAGGTGAGAAGGTGATCACTTGGCCGAGTTGTGCAATTGCCGGCATGGGTCCTACTTAATCTTACAATCTGTCCCAACCATCTGCCAACACCAGGAATAGAGTCACCTGGCTGAGAGCAGCTGAGCCTCAGCCCCTGAGGGGTCGCCAAGACCAAGAGAACTGCCCAGCTGACTTCAGCCCAGATCGCTGACCAGCAGAACTGGGGTAAACAAATGGTTGTTGGGTGTGCAGCAGACAGCTGCCCACTCCCTTCCAAGGGCCCTGACTCTCTCCTGGCCGCCTTACAGCGGAGGCTTCAGCTCCTGTGCCCTGATGGACTCAATTTCATACCAAAGTGTCCAGATGGGATGAAGACACGACTTTCTAGGTGACGCTTTTGAACCATAACTCTTCTTCAAAGACGTATTAGCTCCCAGTCTTTATCTAGGTCCATCTCCTCCTTTCGTTACAGTCATGCCTTAAAGTTACAAACACAACCATTATTCTCAAACTTACAGTGACTTACTTGACAGTATAATTGGAAAGATCAGAAATTGCGATGGTATCTTCTGCTCCTTATTGGTACGTTGAGTAAAGCCCAGGGGCACTTGTGAATGAATTGTCCTTTGAGAGGACAGCCCAGAGGGCCAATGAATTTGAAGCATGCTGTGGTTACTACCGGTTACTACTGGTGCCTGGAATTTTACCAACTACATAAAACTGTCTTCTTAGGCCCGTGGGGTTGGGGATTTGGAAAGGACATGGCATGGACAGCTTGTCACCACTCAATGACATCTGGGTCTCAGCGAGGAAGATGAGACAGTGAGGGGTCAGCCAGCTACTCAGGACTGGAATGTTCTGGGGGCATCTTCACTAACAAATCTGTGGTTGACACAGGCCATCAGCTGAACCCCGGCCGGACTGTCAGACCACTGTCTAAGGGACCCCTCTGGCTCCCCAGCATGGCACCAGGGCTCCCTGAACCAGTGTCCTAAAAAACCCATACTCCGTTTTTTTGTTGTTTTGGGTTTTTTACAAAAAGCACATGGAATAGGCAATATTGTGATCATCTTTAGAAATTACAGTCTACAGATGAACCATACACAAAATACACCTGCAAGTCCACAGTCTGTGACTCATGGGAAAGAGACCCTTCATCCCCATGATGTGAGTCTCATAAGTGATGGGGTTCCTCAGTAGACGTTTAGCTGGGTGCTAACTTGATAGGCTGTTAGGACAACCTGGGAAGGAGTTTGTCAATCTGGGGCCCTTCTCCCACTCCACTAGGGGTCTTTTATTTCAGTAATAAAGGTAATTTTTCATATTTCAAAACACCAAAGAGAAATTGTGCATTGACTGGACATAAGTGTAACTAAAGTATGATTAAACCTTTCTTTTTTACTTTGGGGTAGAATGTGGACTACAAAGTTGTGATTTGCAGTTATATAATGTTTTTATTAAATAAGAAAACAATCGCTTAATGAATGTATTTTCTTGGTAGATAAAATTTTCAAAATGCACTAGCTCTCAAGAGGACAAGGATCGGAAAAAGACATTAATCAAAGGGGCCTGGTGACGGGAAAGGTGCAGACAAACATGTAGGCAGCTCCCAGGGAAAGCTTGGGACAAGGGACGCCTGCAAGCTGGAGTCAGTGGGATGTGCCTACTCGAGGGGGTTGAACTGCAGGTCGGGTGTTTTCACCCATAGGGAACTTGGTGGCCTGAACTGTAGGGCTCTCCCCAGCTGCACTTGCCAGATGCCTGGATTCCCCAGGAGGTGATCTGAGCCTCTCTCTGTTGTTACGAGGGGCCCTAGGATGGCAGTTGCCAAGGACTGCAGGGAGTAGAAATGGGGAATCAGCATTCAGTGGGGACAAAGTTTCAGTTTTGTGAGACGAAGAGTTCTGGAGATGGACGGTGGTGATGGCCGCTCGAAAGCATGAGCATATCTAATGCCAAAGGGAACTGTAATCTTTATGTTATATTTACCACAAACAAATATTAGCATGTAGGTGGTTAGGATGAGACATGTTATTGTCAGCTTCGACATAATAAAGATCTATTTAAACCACACATAAAGAAGTTGCCCTAAATATCACCACCCACCTTTAACATCAAAGATTTGAAACTTAGCAGAAGAAAAAGAAGTGGAAGGGAAGTATATTTTTTCATGCAAAATAGAGGGTTTTTTTTTAATATTAAGAGGGCAAGTTGTAATGTTCTCTTAAAGTATGAATTTAAATTTTAAACAATATAATTGATTTCGGGCTCTGAAAGATAAAGATGGTAGCACTTTTGCACATCTTTCCAACTTCTGCCGCCAACCTCCCACGGTTTGTGACGATGTTTACTCTTGAGGTTTGGAAATGTGCACCCTACCTGCCGTCTAGAGTGGCCGTGCTCTAGCATTAATGCCACGTTTATGGGGAGTCCTCCCTCAAGACCATTCCATTTATGTGTCCCTTCTAAAGGAAAAAACAGACTGTTAACTGAGTGTGTTTCAGCAAGAAAGGGCCGACTGTGACGCCTCTTCTGACTGGTCTTGGCACGTCTGTTCCTGCAGCCTTTCTACCCAGAATCAGAATCTTTGCTCACACCAAGTTTCCTCCAGAGCTCCGCAGAGCTGCCTCAGAGTTTCCTACTGCTGTATGTATTGGAGAAGATGTAAGATGCCAACCCAGTTTATAACCTTTGAGAAGGTTTTCTTTTTCCTCAGTAAACTCAAGAATTTATTCCTCATCTTTGAAGTACAATAATTTAAGCAGGCACATGGCATAATATATTTTCCAGAACATTAATCATCAGGGAAATACAGTTGAAAAAAAAAAAAAAAACAGCCGGGTGTGGTGGCTCACGTTTGAAATCTAGCACTCTGGGAGGCCGAGGTAGGTGGATTCCTTGAGCTCATGAGTTCAAGACAGGCCTGAGCAAGAGCAAGACCCTGACTCTACTAAAAATAGAAAAACAGAGACAAGAGGATCGCTCGAGCCCAAGAATTGAGGTTGCCGTGAGCTATGACGCCATGGGACTCTACCCAGAGCAACAGTTTGAGACTGTCTCAAAAAAAAAAAAAAAAACAAAAAAAAACAAAAAAAAAACCTGGTGAGATACACTACACATACATTACAATGGCTAAAGTTCAAAAGCTCTCAGTGCTAAGTTTTGGTGAGGAGATGAAGGGACTACTGTGGTCATCCGCTGGGGCTGGGATGTAAAATGATCTTGCTGAGGTGGAAACTGTTTAGTGGCTCCGTATAAACTTAATCACACACAGCTATGACTCCGACTTTCCACCCCTCCCTATTTACCCAAGAGAAATGAAAATGTATCTGTAGAAAGACTTGTGTATGAATGGCTATAATTTCATTTAAAACAGCCCCAACTGTGGCGGGTGGGGAGGGATCCCTGGTAACCGTCTGGGCGCATGTGGCTTCTCCACGCCCTGGAGCACCATCGGCAGTAGAAATGACACTGGAGCCGCTGGCGTGGGGCCTGCAGGACACCAAGCAGACAGTCTTCCCTCCCAGTCCTCAGTCCGGAGGGCTCAGGACAGCACAGCACCCACAGAGTCCTTGAGGTCCTGAGGGGCAGCCCAGGCGTACAGGGGCCTGGGTGCCC
>NW_003852556.1:2355762-2356926 GCF_000181295.1 Otolemur garnettii | reverse complement strand
TTTTTTGCAGTTTTTGGCCGGGCTGGGTTTGAGCCCACCACCTCCGGCATATGGGGCCAGTGCCCTACTCCTTTGAGCCACAGGTGTCACCCCCTCCAGCAAAGTTTTAGCCTGTAGGTTTCTGTTGATTGTATGGGGATGGTTTCAGTTACCGGTCCTCCCTTCCTCCCTCCCTCTCTTCCAACAGGGCCTCCCTCTGTTGCCCAGGATGGAATGCAGTGGTGTCGTCATAGTTCACTGCAACCTCCAACTTCTGGGTTCAAGCTAGCATCCTACTTCAGCCTCCCAACTACAGGCGCACACTACCATGCCTGGCTTAACTTTTAAATTTTTACTTTTTATAGAGAAAAAGAGATTAACAGTCTTAATATGTTGCCTGAGCTGGTCTTGAACTCCTGGCTGGAAGCAATCCTCCTGCCTCAGCCTCCTGAAGTGCTGGCACCACGCTCGGCCTATGAGGGTTTCCAGTTTCACTATGGCCCCAAGGAGGTTTGCACTCAGTGGAAAGAGTTGCTCTTCTGCTCAGCACATTCTGGGTAACAGTAAGGTCCTTAGTGAGAAGTGTGGGAAAGAGCTCAGGTGCTCCATTGCCACTGTTGATGACATCTGATGAACAGAGGTCACCCCACACAGGGAGTGGGGGGCAAAGGCACACAGCTGCCTGTGTCCGCAGGAGATTCCCAAGAGCCTGGTGGCCTGTGGTCAGAGTGCAGTGCACTGCTCAGGGAGGGGCGTGCAACATCCTGCAACATGTCCCATAGCTTCCCCTTTTCAGCTCTTCTGCAGGTTTGGGGACATCCTGGAAGAAATTCTTCAACAGGTGAAAGTGTCCCACCCCATGGCCCCATGTGTCTACCTATGAGGTCTGACCATTAAGTTCTCAAAAGTGCTACTCACCTCATTGCGAATATCATCATTATGGTCACCTTCAAAGTCCTCCCCTTGGCCATCTGGTGACAGTAGTCATATTCAGGAATGAGGTGTGTAGTTATTTTTCTTTTAGGTTGAGTTTGGGGACTGAGTTTGCAGTGAGACCCCATCTCTACAAAATACAGAAAAATTAGGCAGGCATGGTGGTGTATACCTGTAATGCCAGCTACTCAGGAATCTGAGGCAGGACGATCACTTCACCCCAGGAGTTTGAGGTTGCCGTGAGCTATGATT
>NW_003852556.1:2349009-2354573 GCF_000181295.1 Otolemur garnettii | reverse complement strand
TGGGCTAAAATTGGGTTATAGCTTTCCTATGAAAGCTATAAATTAGTTTCATAGTAGGGCTGAGTACATTGGATACTTTTTCTTCCATTCTTAGGATACTTTGCCAAGAAGACTATTTTCCAGCTCCATCCATGTAAACATGAAGGAGGTAAAGTCTCCATCTTTCTTAATGGCTGTATAGTACTCCATGGTGTACATATACCACAATTTATTGATCCATTTGTGGATCAGTGGGCACTTGGGCTTCTTCCATGACCTAGCAATTATGAATTGGACTGCAATGCACATTTTGATACAAATATCTTTATTGTAGTGTGATTTTGGGTCTTCTGGATATATACCTAATAGAGGAATTATAGGATAAAATGGCAGGTCTATTTTTAGTTCTTTAAGAGTGTTCTCCAGATGTCTTTCCAAAAAGAACAGAATATGTTTGTCTCTCTGATTCATGGCAGACGCAGAAGATGATAATATTTTTGCAGCTTATGATATAAACATCAGTTTTTTGCTGTCAGTAGACAATTTATCTAGAGTCTCAGCTGTCACAGGCCTCTTTCAGCCTTCCTGAGGGCCGAGAACATCGACATCTGGCCCAGGGCGGACGTTCTGCCCTATTTGTTTCTTTGGGTTGCACTATTTCTTTTAATCTTATTTACTTTTTTAACATCCCATCTTTAAACTCTTTTGTTTTATTGAATTCATATTGTTAAAATAGTTGTTTTATACATCAAAGCATTTTTGGAGAATTTGCTCAATTTTGGGGGGAAATATTGTGTGTGTGGTTTTTACATCACTTACAAGATATATTTTTATTTACCTGAAGTAAGATTGTGCAGTAGCCAGCATATTAAAAAAACAAAACAAAACAAAACCCAGCAGCTCTGCTCACGTTTATGTGGACTGCTGTGACACAGTGTGAGCTGCTTCTCAGCCCTTGGTTGTTTTCTTCATTGTGCTCTCATTTGGGGGCTAGGAATTTCTTGTTCTAAACATATTTCTGTAACTCTAGGAAAACAGAGGGGAAGTGGTATCAGCTGGGGCAGCGCCTGGTCTCTGTTAGACCCCCTGCCCTCCAGCCTCACTTCCAACGTTTTGTTCCATATCCATAGCAGTGCTGACCACACCTGGTGAGTTCTTCCGTCTTCCTACTGCTGCTGCCAGGCTAGGATCGCTCACCACCACTTTCTAGAAGCCAGGCTGGGTGTGTGGACAGCGGTGGAGGAGTCCCAGGTGACAGAGCAGAGCAGAGACAAGACCCGGTCTCTAACTGCATGCAGTCTGGTCTCCTGTAAGCTTGCTGTCCTCAGGCTCGTGGCCATTCCCTCCCCCTGCAGGGGATGGGGCTGTTTTGCCTGTGACCCAGGCCTGACCCCCCATGGAAGGCCTCCCTCCCAGCCCCAGTGAGCTGCATGGGACGATCTGCACGGGGGGGAGGAACCTCAGGGTGACACGTGGGAGGCTCATGATGCAGATGAAAAGGCTCTTTCTGGTAAGGTTGCTAACCGGTGTTTCTGGCAGGACCATTCCCTGCCATTTGCGAAGGGGCTGCCTGCAGGGACAGGAAAGCGGTTGTGCCCCAAACAGAAGCAGAGATGAGAAGCAGGTGGAGACCAGGAGAACATCTGGGTGGTGTGGGGCCTGGTCGGAATCTCTGAGGCCCTGGTGGTACAGTGCTGCCTCCCTCCTGGGGAGCTGCTCAAACATTGCTGCCACAGTAGGTGGGCACCACAGAGCACTCCACCCACAACAACCACATGGGGATCATGTGGAAGACCTCTTAGTTCATCCCCATGGCGTCCGTGATGTGCCGTAGGTCACACACCTTGATGTTGGTATAATCATGACAGCGGTGCTCACAGAGTTCTCACAGGTCCAAACTGCGGTCTCTAACATCGCCTGTGCTGCTCACATGACGTTTACACACATCAACTCATTTACTGTTACATGTTCTATCTGTATGCTGAAGTCGTTTATTCATTATTACGATTATTGCTTTGATGCGATCAAGCTCACTGTGTGACATCCACCCACGGTGCCCCCTGAGCCATCATCGTTCATGGCCCCCACTTTTCTCTCCTATCCAGCAGTGCAGGGCCCATGGCAGATCATCTGTAGGTAACACCACTCGTGTGCCCACACTGTGTTAGGAGCTAGACCTGGAGGACAAAGAAGAGCCTCTACCCATAGCCCAGTGCAGGGTGTGAGCGAGTGAGCCTACCAGTCACCCCTGCAAGGCAGGAGCTGCTGCTGAGGGCTCATCAGTGTGCCAGGCAGGGGAAGGGGGGGAGGGTCAGTGTCCTGGGGCAGGGGGAGGAGGGAAGGGGTCAGTATCCTGTGACAGGGGAAGGAGGGGAGAGAGTGTCAGTGTGCCAGGCAGGCGGAGGAGGGGGAAGATCAGTGTCCTGGGACAGGAGGAGGAGGGGAGGGTCCACCCCCTGCAGAGTGGCTTGTGGGCTGTGCTCTTGGGCACTGACTCTGAGTCTGCTGGCACCCTGGGTGCTGCTCACCTGAGTCCCCAGGACAGAGGCAGGTGCCACACCAGCTGTGGAGTGCTCCAGGATGTGCTGGCTGGAGCCTGGCAGTCATCAGTGACACCAAAGCTTCCTGCTGCTCAGCACGATGGGCCCCAGGAGAGGAAAGCGCTAGAGAGTGGGCACTGCATCCAGGCTTGAGCCAGTGCAGAGCCCCGCCATCTGAGCTGCTATGGCCGGCTGTGTGTGCTTGGAGGCCTGACTAGAAACCTGGGTGGAGAGGAAGCTCCACCACTGTCCCCTTCACGGATGCCTGGGAGCACGGGGAGTGTGGGGCTGGGCAGGCCTGGGAGTCTGCACCACTTCTTGGTGAGGTCACTCGCGTGGCTGTGGACAGGGGAGTGGCCCTCAGCTCCCTGTCTTACCCTCTGCTGTGGGGACAACCCCTGCATGGTTCTTAGGGAAGCAAATGTCTGCTAATGCAGCCTGTCATAAAGTCCTCAAAGGTGTGGCAAAGCCACCACACCAGCCCTGCCACGTCTCCCGTGCCAGGCCACTGCATCACCCCGAGAACGTTTGCTGACAGCTCATGTGTGCTGCCAGCCCCGCCCCCCCCCCAGCCTTCTCTGGGTGGGTGACCATGTCAGGAATCGAATCAGCACGGTCACACCTCTCAGACCTGCTCACTGAGAGGCTGACCACTTAGGCGGCCGCTCCGCTCCCCGGATTCAGAGTCCTCGTCCTTAGCAGCTCTTTCACTGCTGAACGTCCCCTCCCCGATGACAAGTTGTGTGGTCCTGCTGGGTAACGTGCGAGAGGGTGACATAGTTGCTCTAGTCCAGTCTGGTTCGGGCTTTTTAATCGTGACTAGTGCATTGTGGTGCAGACACCTGTCTACAGGAAGCAGACAGCAGTCCCCTGGGCTCAGCAGGCATTTGGGCCCAGCTGTCCCTGGTCCTGATGTGAACCAGTGACCTAGAATCCAGAGACTTCTTGCCAGACAGCAGAAACAACCTGTCACATGGTATTTTTACTTTAGAGCAGTGGTTCTCAACCTTCCTAATGCCACGGCCCTGTAATACAGTCCCTCATGTTGTGGTGACCCCCACACAGGAGGAACGGTGTCTTGATTCCTAAGACCACTGGAAGTATGTGTTTTCCGATGGTCTTAGGTGACCCCTGTGAAAGAGAAAAGGGTCTTTAGACCCCCAAAGGGGTCACGACCCACAGGTTGAGAACTGCTGCTTTAGAGCTTTGGCTGGCGTGGAGCCCGGACACCGACTGTGGTCAGGGCTGTGGGAGGCCCACACTTCCGGGCACCTGCAGGAGGCCCCTCGGCTCCTGCTCTCCGTGGAATCCAGTGAGTGGGGCGCCTGCCCTGCTGGGTGTTTGATTCGGGACATGACTCAGGACTGGCCACATCCCACCTTGTGGGTGAGGGTGGAGGGTAGGGGCACTGCCCTCCAGTTCCCCTGTCCTCTCCCCACCCCTTTGGTGGGATGTAGTTATGCCACCAGGACAGCTGGGAGGCACAGCGGGCGGGCTCTTGGCTGGGCTCCCTCCCAACTGTGAGGACGGCCAGGCTTGCGCTGAAGTCCCAGCCTGGACCCAGCACGGTCCTGAGGGCCTTGCCAGGCAGGGGAGCAGGCATGGTGGCCTGGGTTCCTGGAGCTGGCAGAGGTGGCTGTGGGGCTTCTGGATCCAAACTATTGTAGAGGTTCACAGGCGGCTGACAGAGTGAGAACTTTAGTACTGATCAGGCTGGGTTTGGGAAAGAGCTCGGACCTGGGCCCCAAACCAGGCTTCTTGCCACATACTCTGCCGAACCAGTGCTGCTCACTGAGTCACAGGTGGGACAGCAGCAGCCTTAGCCAGGGTCCCCTGCATTGGGCAGCACGTGTATAAAGACTGCAGGTGCCTCAGACCAAGAGGTTCTAGAACCTCCTCTCATGGGGGACTGGCCTGGGCAGGGAGGTGCCCACAATGCCTCATGGAGATGGGAGTCTCTATTTCACAAGTCATAGGAGGTTGAATAATGTACCCCCAAATTCATGTCTACCTGGAAGCTCAGAATGTATCTTATTTGGAAATAGCATCTTTGCCGATGTGCTTAGCTAAGGATCTTGAGGTTAAATTATCTTCGGTTTAGGGTGGGCCCTAATCAATGACTTCTTAAGAGGAGGGGACACCCAGGGTGTAGCAGGAGGTCATACAAAGGCAGCGGCAGGGTAGGAGATGCTGGCAGGGAGGGAATGTGGCCCTGCTCCACTGGGCTCTTAAAGCTCCAAGCCTTGAGAGGTGTGGGAGACCTTCCCGCTATCTCAGGCACCTGGTTCATGGTTCCTGGTATGGTGGTCCTGGGAAAGCAACAGACGGGCCAAGGAGGAGAGGAGGAGGGGAGAGAATTGTTCTCCCTGCTAAACTTCTGCAGCCAACATAGACCCAAGACACTCAGCACCTGGCCTGAGGCCCTCAGTGGCACGTTAGTCCAGCCTGGCACCTGCCCTCTGAAGCCTTGTCATCTCTGTCCCACTCAGTCGAACCTGTACTTTCAGCAGCAGGTGCGGTGGGGGTGGCAGCTGGAGGCTGGTGTACCCTTCACACAGACACTGCCAGTGTGAGGGTCCTCACTGACAAGGCTGTGGTGACACTGCTCTCAGATCACATCCAACAGTCTGCTTCTCTGTGAACAGTGAGTCACAACATTGAGTCACCATTTTTATTAGAGTTGTGATATTTAATTTCAAAATATTTGAAAGTTTACAAATTCATCCTTGGAGTTGATTTAGGTTTTTTCCCACCTTAGGAATCCGGCTCTGATACCACACTAAGTGACTCCCCATGATGATTCAGAAGAGGACAGCCTGAAAATGTTTCCGCGTGTCTGTGTGCAGCCCTGGGAGGACAGGAAGGACAGGCTCCCTTGCCTCTAAGAAGACACCCAGGACAGAGGGCAGCTCCCTGTCCAGAAATGGGCTTCATGATATTTAAAATAATTTTTAAACTGTGAGCTGATAATGTCAGGTGGCTTTTTCCTATGGAGTGAAACTGTCAGTGAAAGGCACCATAGTGGGTAGATCTGCTCAGAGTCAC
>NW_003852556.1:2344395-2348216 GCF_000181295.1 Otolemur garnettii | reverse complement strand
AGCCATAGTCTTCCCTCTTGATGAATTTTTTTCTCCTAGTTAGTCCTCCCCCATGGTTATTCCTCTCTCTGGTTAGTCCTCTCCCCTGGTTATCCCTGCCCTGGGTAGTGTTGTCCTGCCTTGCTTCCTGAGCCTATAGGACTATCCACACCCACTGCCACACTCACTTAATTTTTTAATTTTTATAGAGAATGGGTCTCACTATGTTGCCCAGGCTAGTCTCAAACTCCTGGTTCATGTTTCTTTCCAGGCTCAATAAACCTACATTGATTGAGACTATTTCTGCTCAGTCATTTGCTTGGGTCGACCCTGCCTTTAAGGGAGCCCGTCCTGTTTCTGTGCCTTATATCCCAGTAAACCTGAAGCCACTGGTGCAGGTGGAGAGGCTTTGCACCTGTACCCTGTGTGGTGTGTGGCTTACTCTTGGTTTTGTTTGGCCAATGGAAAAGACCAAAAACTCTGCTCAATAATTTAAAGACGTTTATTCTGAGCCAAAGTGTGTGTTACCATGGCCTGGAAAGTCACACCTAAGAAGCCTGGAGCACATGGCTGGGTTATATTTTGTTTGATCCATTTCGGGGAGACAGGAGTTACACATAAAGTCACAAGTCAGCACATGGGCAGTGTATGCTGCTTTGGCTGGACAGGATGTTGAAATGCAGGGAGACTGCAGTTAGAGGTGGGCCTAAAGATTCTTGGACTTGTAACTGGTTAAAGAAATGACATTTAGTCTGAAAAGTCTTATAACGCTTTAAGGAACTTATGATCTGCAGATGTGGTTTGAGCTTTGTTGTGCATGGCCTTGGGCCTGGTAATGAGTTACCAAGGACAACTCTAGGAAGGAGGGGACGTGACAAGCCTGTCTGACCTCCTTCTCCTACTTAGCAACTCGCTTTAGGGTATTTCTGGGTTCCCTTGGCCAAGAGGGGGTCCATTCAGTCAGCTGGAGGGCTTAACATTTTTAGTTCACGGTTTCCGTTTTACTCATTATTTTTCTGTATTTGCATCTCTCCCGACATGTAGATTTTGACATTTGTTGACTTAGAAGATAACAAAGGCTGAGAACGCAGGGTTGCAGACACACTGGCTGTAAGGACCAGACAGGGAGGTGGTTAGGAGAGCTTGGTGAGGCAGTTGAGGGGGCGGGGACTCATGGCACAGCTCTGGGCGACAGTGGAATTCTTGCACAAATGCCCACCTGCATTACCAGATGGCCCTATTTTCTAAAGACAAGTCGGAAGCACGTATTTTATGTGAACTCCTATTTTTAAATGTGCCTAGCCAATTTAAAGAGATTAAAAACAGTTTGCAACTCCAACAAAACCTTTCTGCAGGGCAGACATTGCCCCCCGGCCTGAGGCACCATCTGGTCATTAGGACGTGTTTGTCTCACACCTGCTAACAGCCCTGAGACTGAAGACTCAGCATCGGAGTCCAGAGCAGCCAAACCAGAGCTGTGGAAACTCTGTAACCCAGGCGTCCTCAAACTTTTTAAACAGGGGGCCAGTTCACTGTCCCTCCGACTGTTGGAGGGCCGGACTGCGGGCCCGGGATGAGTCGCCTGCTAAGCAGGACAGGCAGCGGCGGCAAAAACACACGGCAGGCCAGATAAATGTCCCAGGCGGGCTGCATGTGGCCCGTGGGCCATAGTTTGAGGACGCCTACTATAACCCGTCCGGCAGCTCCAAGGAAGCCTCACATCCTACCTGGCAGGGGAGATGAGTAACTTGGGTGCCGCCCCATCCACAAGTCTCTCCCACCCAGGGGACGCAGGGGACGCGGGTCTCCGGCCTGAAGTGCCTGCAAAGGTAACATGGGGCGGCAGGGAAGCAGGTGGGCCTGAGCTCTAGGTAGCTGCCGCTGCTGTGGGACGAATTTCTGTCCAGCTCTCTGTGATTAGAGGCCTCAGAGTGACTTCCTGCAGGTGCTTGTCAGGATTCTCTATCTCTGTGACAGGAATGGAAGACGAAATTGAGGGAGGCCCTGACAACAGGCAGGAAGGCAAAGAAACTCTCAGCCTGCAGGGAATCGCTGCGTGCATCACCCCTCTGGAGACACTTTGCAAGGAGAATGGCAGCTGTTCAGCTGGTGTGGACACCCCTCTGGGGCCAGTCATACGCAGCCCTCAGGTCTCCAGAGGCAGCGAGCACACAGAACTGTCCGCACCTTGGATCTGGACTCCGCTCCAGCCCCGGGCTGAGCGTTCCTGAGCTGCCTTTGGATCCCAAGCTTGGCAAAGTGCCTCCACCTTCCGGTAAAAATCTGCTTTGTTCTTAAAGCTGAAATAATTTTTGACTGAAACGTGTGGTTTTAGCCAATTCTATTCAGTTTTGTGTAACTTACCTTTGTCCATAAGTAATGGTAGATAAGCTGCCCCCGCCCCCAGGCCTGTGTTTAGAAAAGCTTCTCAATTTCGAGAGAGGGAAGGAGGGAGGGGGTGGGGTCTTAGTGTGTGACACACCTTTTGGGGGCAAGACATGATTATAAGAACAGGGTGACCAGATTTTAACATCAGTAAGGCGGGATAACATGGCCGGGGGGCGGGGGCGGGGCAGGGCCTGACAACAATGCAAACTTTGATAAGCAGTCCTCGATAATCCCTTCTCAGAAATTGTTATTATTACAGTTTAACATTATAAAATTAACCAGAATAATATAAAACTCATATTCTGGCTAAACAGCCACACGGCAGCCGAAAACCGTATATTCCCTTCTTGTTCTCCAGCCTGTTCGCATATTCTTTCCAAAGATCAGGACTTTTTTAAAACGCAGCGGGACTGTCCCTCCAAAAGCGGGACGTCTGGTCACCCTATATAAGAAGGACTTATAACAAATGTAATCAGTGTAACCTGGATTTTTGTACCCTCAATGAATCCCCAACAATAAAAAAAAGAAAAGAAAAGCTTCTGAATTGCTGGCCAAATGTGACCAGGGAATATTTGCAAGATTCCATTGTTAAATAGAAAAAGATTAAGACGGAGGTCAAAGGAAATAGCCTTTATTTGGGAAACAGAACTGCAACTCAGGGCAATCCCGAATAGTGCCGTTGAGGTAGGCACTGGAGACGTTTTCTATGGGGGATTTCTACGCAGAGTTGTTTTTGGCAATAGTTCATTGGCTGGGCAGAAATCCCAAGTCTAAAGCCTGTTCTGATTGGGTAGTTAGTTGCCGAGGGCACCCCAGTTACGGAGCCATGTTGAGGGCTGGTGGAGACTTGGCTTCCGCTGTTTATCCAGGTCTGGTGCAGCATTGCTTGTCTGACCCTGAGCAGGTGTGAACGCGGCCCCTGAATCCCCCACTCCACCTCAGAAAGCCTCAGCTTTGGTTGCTTCTTTCTCTTTCACACCATTAACTCTAACCCAAACAGGAGTTATGAGTTTTAGACACATACAAAAAACTTTTTGCTAGATACTTTGTAAATGCCTCCTGACAGTATGTGACGCACTATCTCTTAGAAAGGATGTTGCCATTTAAGTTAGACAGTAGTCTAATGGGCCTTTTCTATTCATAGATATTAATTTTGTGATTCAGTCAAAAAAGAAAAGATATTCAGTAAATCTGAGGGCTTTCAATGTCCTATTTCCTTGGGACCCTTCTAACTCTTTTACACTACTTTAAAATGTTCACTGGCGACATTCTGTGGCAACATTTTGGTCATAGTTTTGTTTCTACACTACCAATAACTAAACTGTTCCAATAATGGGTAAGGGACATTGGGGATGATGAGGGGATTGTCACCTGAGATTTAGAACATTTGGGTCAGGTTTCTCAAATGACATTTTGTGGGGAAACTGGTTGATTCTAGTTAAACTAGAAACCTT
>NW_003852556.1:2329749-2343806 GCF_000181295.1 Otolemur garnettii | reverse complement strand
GTCTGATCTATCAACAAAACCGATTAAAATTATCTGCCTTTTAGAAAAACTTGCAATGCTTATTCAAGGTGCTTGCAGACAGCAACACTCCCGCTCACCGTGAAAATCCCACCCGACACCACTGGCCCAGAAACAGCACTGGTTTCTGAGCGAGAAGAATGATGTGAACATTAGGGTCAAACAGCTTCCCTGAGGCTCCAGCTTTGGAGAGGTTTGTGTCTATCTGGGTCTAGACCAGTGGTTCTCAACCTATGGGTCGCGACCCACAGGCACTGTATTAAAGTCTTGTGGCATTAGGAAGGTTGAGAACCACTGGTCTAGAGAGAAAATGAAAGCTAAATGAGGTATGAAGAGCCAGGATACCACCGCTGGCTAGATGGCCCTGGGCAGCTGTGTCCACACGGTGTGACCCCGAGGGCTCCTGGTCTGCACAGAGAGCACCTGGGAGGTGCCTGGGCTGAGCTGCAGCGGCCCAGTCTCTCCCAGCCCACAGCATGTGTTTGCTCATACTACACCCAACATGGGGGCTGAGCCTCCAACATAAGGCAAACGATAGCTGTGGTGTGGGCTGACTTCACATCTGTCTGCCCACAGTCTAAGCTGGGGGCTTTGTCCTGCTTGCCAGTTGTGGGAGAGACAGGAGAGAAAACCCGGGTAAGCACTTGTGTGCTCCTATAGACAGTTCCCTGCCTGCTCCTCTTCACCGGCCTGTCTACAACCCTGACATTTTACCCTAAACAGTCTCTTGTTTGGTGCCTCCCCCTGTGTTCCTGGGAAGGAGGTTCATCCACTCGCTCGCAGCATTTACTGAAGCCTCTTGTAGGCAAACCCCATGTCAGACATTGAGATGTGACCAAGTTTACATCATAGGCCCTGCTTTTCATTAATCTATAATCTCCTAAAGGAAGTTCCTCAAAACACTATGAATAAATGCAAAAATAACACTGAAGTCCTCAAGAGAGGGATGAACCTTGTGCAACCAAAATATGTGGACACCAACTAGACACATGGTTAATGGTCTCTGATTTGGGCCTGCTGCAGCCAGAGAAAGCTCCAAGCTGTGACTCTGTCCCACCCTCCCTCTGCACAGAGACCAGCAGCCTATCCCCAGGAAACTGGCATGGGAGAAAGGAAATACTCAGAACTTTGGGGGACTGCTGGCCCCTGGGTCCGAGCTGGCACTGACTCTAGGAACCGTCCCTGGCCCTCTTTAGAGCAGGGGCTTCCGCAGTTTGGGGGCTCCATGAGCTTCAGCTGAGGTTCCTCTCACAGAGGGCCTGGGACCCCACTCTGTGCTCACTCCCCAGGTCCAGGGCCATGGTTGGGACAGACGTACTCCGCACTGGCTGAGCCCTAGCCCGGCTGGACCTGGGGCAGTGCCAGCCTGACCTGGGTTCCCCAGAAGATGGTGGAGTAGAGCAATCTAATGAGGTGAAGGCTGAGAGGTCAGGGTCTGTGGCTGAGCGTGCGTGCACCTGCTGAGCCTCTGACCCATTTGTGCCGCTGCCTTAGCACAGGGGTGGGGGTGGGGATGGCGCAGCTCCGTGGCTCCAGCCTTCCCTTCCTATGCCCCAGCTGTCACAGCTGCTCTGGCTCCTAAGCCCCTGCTCATCCCCTTCACTCGCGGTTCAGGCTGGGCACTGAGCCCTGGACAGCCGGAGATAGTGCAGGTCGTCCTGGGACACGTGGCACTTGTGTCCCTTCTCAAATGTTTGTTGAGAGAAGATTCTGAATCACGACTTGGTTTGTGATTCCATCTTCCCTACTTACTGGCTCCCTTTGTTTTGATGTGGGGATGTCACCCCATATTTTTAGGACAGAGCCCGCATGACAATGACTCACTCCGTTGTCCCATGTCAAACTCCCCTTGTGATGGCCCAGGGCTTGGCCGCATTCTTCAGCCTCATCTGACGGTCTTGGGAAGAGTAAGAAGAAATTTTAAACTGAAGAACGACAAGTATAATAGCCTATTTAAGATTTCTTTCTTGGTCCATAAAATGGAAACCATCACATTTTATCTACTTACTATAGACACATTTATCCAATCACCATAAATATTTATGCAACTTCATTATGCATCAACTATGATATAAATGATTAGGGGGAAAAAATCTCCAGGATAGTCATGATTCTATAAAGCTAGAAATTATCAGGCCAACTCTTGTGTCATTCATGATAAATTGGAAACCAGGGAAGTAGTGAATCACCCAAGATGACATAAAATATTATACAATATCAAACATTTTTAAAGTACTTCGTTTACCTGGGAAATCTGAGAAGATAAAGGAGAACTCAGTGGAGCGTCAGGTGGGACAGGAGTGAGAAGGACCCAGGTGTGGGTGCAGACCCGGTCACGCCCCCAGCAGGGCCCCAGCACCTGGCATGAGGCGGCTGCTCCGTCAGACTTGCTAAATTGTCACTTAGTGAGGGAGACCAGGCTTGACCACCACATTGGCTGCACCTGTTCTTATAAGAGTTGACTTTGTGTAAAGTAGGAAACGATAACTACCATCCACAAGAAAAATACCAACTCATCGTCCTAACTTGGTTGCAAAACCAGAAATACACTGTGGGGAAATGTGGAGTATGGCAAGGCAAATCTGAAGGTCTCTGTGGATATCTTCTCTACCTCGTTATTTAAGATACAGGTTTCTAAAAATGTCTTTAGCTTTATCTCTTTAGAGGGAATAGAATTTGTACCTCAAAATACCTGCAGGTAACCATGACAATACAGACATGAGAATGACCCTCTTGCAGGAAATAGAAGAGTTCTGGGGTTCTCTCGTCTTTATCAGAAACAAAAGGAGAATGTACTTATTTCAAAAATAAATAAATTCCTAATAAAATCGAAAAAGCTAAGGTTTTTTCTTTCTTTTCTTTTAGCTCAAATAAATTTCAAGGTCCTTTCTAGGAGTGTAATCATTGTAAAGGGCACAGATTTGCTCCTACATTAGGAAGGAATGGCAGTGGGCAAAGGACTAGGTGCTACTGCAGGGAGATTGAGCAGCAGTGAATCATTCCAAGGACTTGGAAAGAAGTCCCAGAGCAAAACTACACAGGGGCTAGTGGGATAGCTCCAGGGCTGTGGGGTAGCCCCAGAACTATATGCTACCTCCAAGATCATAGGCTAGCTCCAGGGCTGTGGGCTAGCCCCAGAACTATGAGCTACCTCCAAGATCATAGGCTAGCTCCAGGGCTGTGGGCTAGCCCCAGGACCATGCAGCCTCCATCTGCCCCAAGTGCCCTGTCACCTGCAGAGTGCACAGCCAGCCTGGTGGGAAGGCCCAGAGGCTTGTAGAACACACACTGTGAAGAGAGTGCTGACAAGAAGTCTGAACACAGTGATGTCCAGCAAGGAAGAAGGATGTGCGTGTCACCAGTGAACACACACTTGTCAAAGCTTTTTCACCAAAAGCAGAAGTAAGGTGCAGAGATATCCTCAAAGATGGCAGCTCACAGAGTATCTGGGGAGACACCTTTAACTTCCGACTGCAGAAATGGACCAGGAAACAGCTATGGGGCTGAAATCAAATAGGCTGGCCCATGAAACTCAAGCCAAATCTTCCAGGGAAGCAATCACAGGGAATCAGTTTCAGGGCAGGAAGGTGGTGAGGGGCTCAGAACTCTCACGGCCCAGTTCCCTGGAGTTCTCTTCTCATTTTCTCCATGTCACTTGGCCTCAGGATCATCCCTCTGCAACTGACTCCCAAGCTATGTCCCCCAAAGAGCGTGCTGCAGAGTTCTGGTGTTTGCTAGTGCAATGGGACTACAAAACACGGACAGGACAGCCCAGTGCAAAGCAACATGTCAGATACAACCAGCTTCGTGCATTACTTTTTTCCAGTATTTTCTTACTAAACTTTAAAAGTTTAGGATCATTTTGTCAAATAAAATATTAAACATGTAATTTTGGTTGGAATTCCTCTAAGTCTACTACTTGACTTAGAAAATATTGACATGTATTTTGTTTTTAAATGTTATTTTATAATTTTTTTAGAGACAAGGTCAGGCTGGAGTGGAGTGGTGTCAACACAGCTCACTATAGCCTTGAACTCCTGGACTCAAGTGATCCTCCCAAGTAGCTGGGACTATAGGCGCCTGCCACAACGCCCAGCTATTTTTTTTGTTGTTGCAGTTTTTCCAGGGCTGGGTTTGAACCCACCACCCTCGGTATATGGGGCCAGCACCCTACCCACTGAGCCACAGGTACCACCCAACACTTGGCTAATTTTTAAAAAATTTGTGTAGAAATGGGATCTTCCTATGTTGTCCAGGCTAGCCTCAAATTCCTGGCCTCAAATAATCCTCACACCTGAGTCTCCTGAAATGCTGGAATTGCAGGTATGAGCTACCATGCCTGGCCTTGCCATGATTTTTAATATTCAGCTTTCTATCCGTGAACAAGGGACTGTCCTTCTATTTATGCAAAGTTTCTTTTAAATCTCTCAGTGGATTTGTTCTTTAGCTCACACAGACCAAGTGCTTTTCTCATGAGTGTCTCTATTCCCTTAGTTTTTCCAACACCATGCTCCATTGCTGTGCTTTTCACCTTGGAAGACTCCTGTCTTTTTGTCTCATCTAACTTCATCCCCCAAATAATTAAGGTTTCTGAATGTCACACAACTTTGAACTCTCCCCTCTCATCTACCGGATAAGGTTCTCCTCCCCCAATCTTGTGACTGACAATGTGTGTCCCACAGCCTCCTTGTGGCCACCTGTCCCCGTGTGACTCAATTTGGCAAAGAGGATATGTGTGGAGTTAGCTTCCGGTCACACTGATGTAAAGAAGCTGCTTCTCCTCCACTTCTTCCTCCCTCTCAGGCTGTGAAATGGCTGCAGGTGGACACCCCCTTGCATGGAGAAGGAAGCTTTGCGTGGAGCCTGAAAGAGCCTGCTCAGCCCCTGGCCTCCCTCTCAGGAAGGCCACCAAATTGGGGCTCTTTTGCAAAGCCGCTTAGCTGCACCTTTCCCTACCTAACCCTGAGTGACATCTGTCACTTGTGTGGTTCCTACATCTGGTCAGGAGCTGACCATCCGTAAACAAGAACCTGCAATCTGTATTGCCCTTTAGATTTTTGTTCCCATAGATCCAACCTCCTCCCAAATTATTCTGAGATCTCCACTTGGATACCTTGAACTAAAGGTGGGCAAAGTTGGCCCATCATCCTGTTCACTCCCCATCCTGATCTGGAGTGGAGCAAGGTCACAGTTCAGAGTTCATGTTCACACCCTAGATCTGCCCTTATGTCCTGTAAACAGGAAAAGTCACTCACTACCTCCATGTGGCTCAGTTTCCTTAAAAATCACAGGGCATTATGAGAACTTAGCAGCTGTGTGTGCAATGTATGTGGTACTTGGGGCCTATCTGAGCACTGCCTGTGCTGCGGATATTACTGTGGCTGCTGTAACATCCTAGTCACGAAAATCCTCCACTCCAGGACCTGCACCACCGTCGTGGCCCTAACCCTCTGCCCCAGCCCATTTCTTATCTGCAACCAGAATCACCATTCAGAAACACAAATTTGAAATTTGAACATGTGACACCACTGCTCCAAACCACTCAGTGACTTTCCATTGTCCCCCACAAAATCCAGGTGTTTCAGAAGAGCCTCCCAAGCAGGCAGGTTCTCTTCCTCTCTCCAGCTCACCCCTGCATCCCACACAAGCCCCCCAAACTTCAGAGGGATGTCATGCCTTTAAATTGATGCGATTAGACCCCTATATCACATACTAAAAATAGTTTCCTTAAATCAAAGACCTGAATGCAGAAATTAAAATGGAAAACCCACCAGATAGAAATGTGCTATGGTGGAGAAGGGAGGAAGACCCACATGTCAGGTTAGATGACAAAACAGTCTATAAACCTGGTCTTACGACACTTTCAATGTTACTTTTAAAGAAGTAACTAAGACTGGATAGCCATTTCCCAAAGCGATAATGGGTCGTGAATAATTTTAATTTTGTCTTATTTTTTGTGTTTTTCTGTTTTCTACAAAAGACATGTGTGGCTCTGGTGCCTGCCCTCAGGCTCCTGGGCACCACATTGCTGTTGGTACGTGTCCCATCCCCTCTCTGCAGAGGCCATGAGGGCTCCTTACGTGTCCACTTCTTCCTCGGTGACAGCGAGCTCGGATGCCAAGGGACAGTCACGAGGGGACCAGGCTGGCCAAAGAACACCGTCCAGGGGCCCTGTCCACTGGGATGGAGATAGAAGGGCAGGATTGCAGTTGTATGTGTGCACATATGTGCGTGTGCCTGTGTGTGCATGAGTGTATCATGCGTGCCGTATGTGCACATGCACGTGTATGTTTGTGTGTGCCCAGCGAGCGGGGTGGCGCGAGGCAGAGTCCAGGGTTGTGAGAAAAAGCAAAGGACACCAAGTGGGGTGTCCAGGGCCTGCAGCACTCATTGCCTCGGGTGCTAAGGGGCGCCTGAGCGCACCTGCTGGGAGGGCCCCTGCCCGCCCGCCCGCCTGCCAGCCTGCCCGCCTGTCCGCCTGCCGGCCTGTCCGCCTGTCCACCCGGCATCAGAGACCGCGCCAGGCGTCCGGCGGTTTGGTCGTGCCCGAGCGCCCTCTGGTGGCTGACCTTGGGCTCCACGTCCCAGGCTGGGACGTCAGACTTCGAGCCTGCGCCGTCGGGAGGGATATGAGGGCTGGCTGCGGCGGTGACGACGGAGCATCTGTGGCCATTCCAAGGGACCTGAGTGGTGACCACGCGCTGACCGGTGGAGCATCTCCCCAGGCCCTGCTCGGCGCACGGGGCGACCGCAGCCAGGGAGGTGTCAGGGCTCTCAGCTCGCGGCAGGTCCCCTGCAGCCAGCCTGGGTGCCACACAAGGCCTGTGCTTGCATCACCTAAGCCAGAGTGGCCCTGCGGCCTCTCTCAATTTTAGAAATGTCCGACTGCCCCCTCAGGGTTTCTACCTCCTGAGAGGAGTCCAACACGTGTACACACCACATACGTGGGTGCATGCACATACACGCACACAGCACGTGGGACACACGTGTGCACACCACACACGTGCAGATACACGCACATAGCACGTGGGACACACATGTACACACCACA
Source organism: Otolemur garnettii (assembly GCF_000181295.1). Classification (NCBI taxonomy): domain Eukaryota; kingdom Metazoa; phylum Chordata; class Mammalia; order Primates; family Galagidae; genus Otolemur; species Otolemur garnettii. The sequence goes on along the minus strand of NW_003852556.1, from coordinate 2,336,737 downwards.
CACGTGCAGATACACGCACACAGCACGTGGGACACATGTGTACACACCACACACGTACACATACACGCACACAGCACACCTGGAGATGCCACACCTGCCCCCCACACTCTTCTCTGTATGGCCCTCTGGTGGGAAGAAGGGCAGGAGGTGATGCCGGTCAGTTCCTCCGGGGCACTTGTTTTAGAGAGAAAATGTGTCCAGTTTGATTTAAATATGAGATGCAATGTGGTCCTAATGTAAACTTTGCATTTGTTCCTGTGTGACTTGTTTGCTGGAAACATCAGGTGACAGCAAGAACCCCGGGGGAAAACAGAAGGCCCAGCAGGAGCACAAAGAGACACTCACACCCCATGTCCCCTCGCCCTTCACCCCACCACTGACGGGCCAAGATGGGGCCCCTGGGCACACTGGGCATTTCAAGCTGAAGGAATTTGAGGAATGGCAGGAGCAGGAAGCCTTTTCTGGCCGTTATGAGACCCTCTCGTGGGGGGGGGCCACCCATTCAGGGTGCCCTCCCTGTGCCTGGGTTCAGCCGTGCTGTCACCAGTGTACTGCACTCACCCCAGACTTCTGCCCAGCAGTGCCCCATGACTTTCCACTCTCCTTAGGCCCCGGGTCTCCACTCCTGGTGAAGGGTCCTGGTGAAATCGGGGTGAAGTAAATGTGTGTGCTCTCCCCCTGCCCTTGTCTGCCTTTTGCTGTAAGGCCCCGGCCACAGACCTAAAGCAAGTTGAATAAACAGGTGTTTTTCTTCCCCTATACAACTCCCGATGTGATCGCTGGTAACTCCCCACGTATACTTTGCAAGGTTCACAGGCGGTGACCCCCAGTGTCCATGTCACAGGAAAATGACAGGGTTCCGGCCATCAAGTGGTGTGTTTGCTGTGGCGTTCATGTGGCTCCTGACCCCCTCGCAGGTGCACAGCTGCGCTCGCAGTTCCTGGGCTTGTTTTAACGTGTGATGGAGGCTGCATTTGTGCGCTGGGCTCTCACCCCCACTTCCCCCACAGCCTCTGGGGCTTTTTAATGCATGATCTTGCAGAGCATGGTGACTTTTAGGGACACATGTGACATGTTATAGTGGAACTGGCCACATAAATACATACAGGGCAAAGAACCAAAACCAAGGTAGCTCTGAAATTTAAGTTTCAAGGCAACTCCTTTGAGCACATATAAATAGGAGTTAAGATATAATAAGAGAATAGTAGAGCAACAGGGCAAAAAACATGGTTAAAAATCATGATCAGCATCTTCTGGGTCTGAAAACAGAGAAGAGACAAACGTAAGTCAGCAGGGCTGAAGCTTAGATCCTGCCATGGAGACACGAGCAGAAACGGGAAAAAAATGTAAAAAACAACAATTCAAAGGATCTTGGAAATTAAAAGTATGTTACCAATGTTTTTTTCTTTCCCTTTTTTTTTTTTTGGCCGGGGCCAGGTTTGAAACCGCCACCTCCAGTATATGGGGCCAGTGCCCTACTCCTTTGAGCCACAGGCGCCGCCTGTTACCAATGTTTCTAATAGAGGTATTTGAGAACAATCAAAAGTTCTTTAATAAAAGACAGCTGTGAAATATTCATTTATGATTAATCTACGTAGCAGTTAAACAATGTGGTCCATCTGTGTGTGGATTGGCGTCCACACTGCGTTTTTATGAGACAGTCTCAGGGAGCAGCCCCACGACTGTGCAGACAAGGAAGGGATCCCTCTTTATAGAAAGAGTAAGTTTTTAGTACCTTTTGTGTTTTTGGAATTTTAACCATTTGAATTTGCTAAGATTAAAAATTAAGTACATATAAAAAGAATGACTAGGAACAGTTAATCTGCTTTTACTCCAGATGGTATTTTTAGACTTGTTACACTATCTCTAGATCCTTTGCCCTCACCAGCTGCAGAAAACCTGTGACTGTCGCAGTCCCTCCGTGGACAGGCATGTGTGCAGAATCTGATGCCTGCGACACGTGCCCTCAGCCCTTTATTTATGGAGAAATGCCTCATAATTCTCGTCTGTGAGAGCACAGTCATGGAGCGAGAATGGGTGATGCGGACGTGGAAGTTGTGCTCCCACTTGCCAGGAATGCAGGTTCCAGACTCAAGCAGGCAGATTCATATATACTGTGGCTTGTGTGTGCGGCCTGGATTCCCATGTGGAGGGGGCCTGTCTCCAGATGGACACTGGGGGTAAATGCCCTGGAACACAGCTTTCCTCAGAAAGGCCAGATGGTTCTTAAATCAGGCAGGTTAAGGAGGTTCTTCCTGGCCCTGGAGTCCAATAAAACCAGCAGGTTAATGCCTGGCTGTGCCCTGGGGGCAGGCCACTGGCTCACTCTGGAACTGCACACCCCTGGAGCTGCACTTGCTCCGCAGGTCCCACGGAACCTGAACCCATGGGTGGAGCACAGCTGGTCTGCACCCCAGAGCTTACAGGAGGGGAGATGGCACAGATAGGACTCTTCAGGACACTCAGGGCTGCTGTCTGCCTGTTGAACAGTCCGTAGGCAGCTCCCTGGGCCCACCCCTTGCCTCACATCCTTCTTTTTTTTTTTTTTTTTTTGAGACAGAATCTCACGATGTCGGCCTTGCTAGAGTGCTGTGGTGTCACAGCTCATAGCAAGTTCAAACTCCCGGGCTTAAGCGATTCTCTTGCCTCAGCCTCCCCAAGTAGCTGGGACTACAGGCGCCTGCCACAATGCCCAGCTATTTTGTTGTTGCTGTCATTATTGTTTAGCTGGCCTAGGCCAGGTTTGAATCCACAAGCCTGGGTGTATGTGGCTGGCGCCCAAGCTGCTGAGCTACAAGTGCCGCCACCCTGGCATCCTTCTTGAGGGCAAAGCACTAGTGCCATCCCTGCTCTCTCTGCTTTTCTGGAAAATGGCCTTTTTATTCTAGTTGAGTCAATTAAAGAAAGAAAAAACCTTTGCATTTCTAGCTGTCTGGATGACCAAGTGGAGTTCCTGGGATGCTAACCCATAAGGAACTTGTCTGAAGATGTGCTTGATAGATGATCTTCCCAGCCGCCTGTGTGTCACCCTGAGTGACCATCAGGAACTGTTGTCACTGCACAGACACAGTCCTGCTGCAGACGGAACACCAGGCTGCATTCCGGGTCTCCTACCCACTGGGGTACGACCAGGTGAGAACGATTTGGTCATGCTGGTATTAAATAAAAATAGTCAACTTTTAGCTAAATTTCTTCCTTAAAGAGTCGAATCTTGGGGGGCAGCACCTGTGGCGCAGTGGATAGGATGCCAGCCCCATATATAGAGGGTGGTGGGTTTGAACCCAGGCCCTGGCCAAACTGCAACAAAAAAATAGCCAGGCATTGCGGCAGGTGCCTGTAGTCCCAGCTACTTGGGAGGCTGAGGCAAAAGAATCTCCTAAGCCCAGGAGTTGGAGGTTGCTGTGAGCTGTGACGCTACAGCACTCTACCAAGGGCTGACGCTGTCTCTAAAAAAAAAGAGTTGACTCTTGGTTCAACAGGGATGTGCTCACCACGTTAGAGGAGTTGTCTTGAGCCTCATGTTAAATACACAAACACTAAGGAAAGCTGATGAACAAAAACCACAACCTGCACACTTTCCATGACATCCACCACCACAGACAAGCAAAACAGCCTCACAGAATCTGCAGACACTCCCGGCCACTTTGGGTGCAAGGTCCAGTTCATTGCATCATGTAAATTCCATAACCTGACTGCGCCTTTGTTACAAACATGGCGCAGGGTACCTTACACTCTGAACAGGAAGAGTGTGACCTTGACCTTGCAGAATTCCTCAGTTATTTCAGGTACATGGTGTGCACATGTAGGGAATGGCAGGGTGTGGAAATGAATGAAGAGAGATGTTTATTTTCCCCACTCCACGTGATGAGCAAGCAGTGCCACTCATGCAGCAAGTGCCATGAGGACACCCCTGATTTTATTGTTATAGCAGTGATTTTCAACGGGGTGCCTTGGCACACTGGTGTGCATAAGAGGATCTTAGGTGTGCCTCGAAAAATTTTAAAGATCATTTCATGGATTATTATAGAAAGAAGTTCAAAGCACAGTAAGTATATTCTTTTCTTATTCCTTCTTTTTTTGATCAACATAATTTAAGTGTGCCGTGAAAGTTTAACTTAAAAGTAGGTTCAGGTGTGCCATGAGATTAAAAAAGGTTGAAAAACACTGCATTATAGTAGTAAACCCACATGCCAGAAATCACCCATTTTATTTACAGGCAGACGGGGCTCAGAGAAATTAACGCACAGAGTTTTACATCTTGTGGGCAGCAGAGCCAGGATTCAACTCGCTTGGGAACCTGGGCTGTCCCAGCATGGGGCTGCGGTCCCCATCCTCCCACTGGCTCCAGGGTCTTCCACCCTCAGGCGTCTGGGGGACGCGTCCTCTGTGTTGAGGGTGTGCTCTGTGAGAACAAGGCAGGGGGGAGATCTGGGTTCCACCCCACGTCGCCCACACGCCTTCTTCTTTCCTAGTTTGCTCACCATGATCAGGTTTACTTTGAGGAAAACACGAATCTATTCCCTCGGAGATGCCTGGGGCCCAGCACACCCTGCTCTTTATTTTCCCTGGCGTGCTGTCCTCCTGTCTGCAGCTCTCCAGACCAGCAGGCCTTGCCCTGTGTGCTGGAGGATGTGCCTTCCTAGGGCCGCTGTCACGTGCCCTGTGGCTTCAAACTACTGACATCTCTTCTCTCACAGTTCTGGAGACCAGAAGTCTCAAACCAAGGTATCCACAGGGCTGTGCCCCCTCAGCTTCCACATGGCAGCTGTGGCTTGTGGCTGGACGGTGGCCTTCTCTCTGCCTTTGTCACCACAGGGCCACCTTCTCTGTGTGTTTTTGTGTCTGTGTCTTGATCTCCACCTGTAAGGACATAGGTCGCTGGGGTTAGGGCCCCCTCTACTCCAGTAACACTTTATTATACCTAATTTATCTGCAAAATCCTGGTTTCCAAATAAGGCCACATCCTTGGGCCCTGGGGCTTGAACATCAGCCTATCTTGGTAGGGGGTGAAATCCAGCCTGTCAAGCAACTGGTGGGGGTGGCGGAGTTCCTTAACTCACCTTTGGGCCATGCAAGGAAGCTGGAGGCTCATGGCCCCTCCAGCACCAGCTCTGTGCCCCCAGAGTAGCCACATAGGAGATAGAGAGAGGAGGGGCCGGGGCCTGGGAGGGCTGGGCCAGCATCTAGCAGGGACAGAGCTTCAGTTGTATAAGACGAAAAAGTTCCCAACGTGAATGTGCTTCACACTGCTGAAACATATACTTAAAAATGTTTAAAATGGTAAACTTGATGTTATGTATATTTTATCACAATTTAAAAAGATAACAAAAATAGATAGATAAATGTATGACATGTCCTTCAGTGTGACGGAGAAACTGCCAGCCTCTTGCACCTGCCTGGCTTCCTGATATTGAACCCCGTGCAGGGCTGCTTCTGTGCCATGTGGTGGGAGTTACCCTGGGGAGGGGGTCCCAGCCTGTTTCCACCCCTGCTGGAGATTCCCCAGGAGGTGGGTAATGTGTGGGGAAGCTGGGGCCAGCCTGGACAGGGGCAGCTGGGACAACTTGGAGGGAGAATTTCCAAGGGAAATGGACATGGTCTCCCAGGAGAAGAGCATTTGGCGGACAGGACAGCGGGAAGGGAGAGCTCTCTGTGAGAGCACTGAGGCCCTGTCCAGCCTGGGGCAGGCTGGCTTCCTCCAGTGGCTAATGGGAAGCCCAAGGTGGCCTGCACATTCCTGTATGGCCAAGAAATGAGGTCCTTGGGGGCGAGTGGCCCGTGTAGATGAGTCAGTCACAGGGGAGAGGAGCAAACTGTGGCTTTTGCCAGGTGTTGGGTCAGGAGTAGGAAGCTCTCTACATTTATGTCATTGCTTGCAGGGTGTCACCACCGTTGAGCCCTCCTATGCATTGGTGGGCTTAAAGGTTTATAGACTGATTCACCGTTAGGAGGTGCCGGAGCAAATTACTAGCCCTGCAAAGCTGCGGAGTTATCAGTGAAAAAACCCAGAATCCCGACACTTGAAAAACAGCATCAAGCCTTGCCCTGGGGCACAGGGCAGCAGAGTCCGGCTCCTCATCCAGGCACCCGGGCTCCCTCAGGGGACAGTTTTGCTGTCACTTTCCTGGTCAGCCGCTTTGCATTGAGCTCATTAAGGCAGCAGCAGACCCCAGAACTGCAGCCAGGGACCCCACTTTGTTGTTCCCATGTGAGTGACTCCAGGAGCAGGGAGAAGGTGACCCCTGAGCACCCCGATAGTTAAATGTCAAATCAGGTACCCGGAATGTTCTGAAACACAGCTGTAATTATTACTGCTCTTTATTACTTACCTGACCAAACCATTTTCTTACTTTTTAAACTTTCAGTGCTGGTTTATGTGTCTGGTGAGCGGAGAAGAGTGTTAGCACCACTGTTTTGTTTATGCATTTACAGACTCCGCACTGCGCCTACTACTGACGGCTGGCAGGGATGTTAATGAACAGCTCGATTGCGGTTCTGCTCCTTGGTGACAATCATTAAGAAATAAATATTTAAGGGCCAGGTGCTGATGCCTGTAACCCTAACACTCTGGGAGGCTGACGTGGGCAGATTCCTTGAACTCAGGAGTTCGAGACCAACCTGAGTCAGAGCAAGACCCCATCTCTGAAAAATAGCCAGTATGTGGTGGGTGCCTGTAGTCTCAGTTGTCAGGGAAGCTGGGGCAAGAGGAACCCTTAAGCTCAAGAGTTTGAGGTTGCTGTGAGCTATGATGCTGCGGCACTCTACCGAGGGAAACAAAATAAGACCGTGTCTCAAAACAAACAAACACAACAACAACAATAAATATTTAATTAAATCTTATAGAACTTTCATCAGATGCAGTCATTTCACTTCTGTGTTCCTTAGTCTCAAACTAGCTTACCTAATTATCTACAAATAATCCTTAAAAAACATGATTCATGGCTCGGCACCTGTGGCTCAACCGGCTAAGGCACCAGCCACATACACC
>NW_003852556.1:2328184-2329425 GCF_000181295.1 Otolemur garnettii | reverse complement strand
TTAAGTGTAAGCTGCACACATTTTTACAAAGGTTAACACATACTCGAGACCATCCCCCAAGTCCAGACACAGAATATCACCTGAGACCCTTTCATACCACCCCTTCCACAAGTTATTCCATCTCTGAGTTGTTGTTTTGAACTTTATGCTAATTGCATTATACCATGCACCTGGATTCCTGTGCTCACTGTAAGTTCTCGAGCTTATCCATATTCTGAGCGTTTCAGTGAATGGACACAACCACATGGTACACACACACACACACACACACACACAGAGCTGCATTTTGGCTGCTTCCAGTTTGGGGTGATTATGAATGACGTCGTGGCAAGTTTTCTTGTATGTGTCTTTCAGCGCACATCTGAATGTGTATTTAGGAGTGGGGCTGCTGGGTCCCAGAGTATGAATATACCAAACGCCGGGACATACTGCCAAACAGGTTTCCGAAAAGCCTGTAGGAATTTCCCTTCCAGGACCTGCCTTTGAGAGCTCCACATCCTGGCCAGCATTCAATACCAGAAATGTATTTCTTGACTGCATGAAATTACTGTGTTATTTGCTATATATAGCTTTTCTAGGGTTTTTCCAAACAATATAACCTTTGCCAGACACTAGGGAATATTAAGATCTAAGAATTGTATAAATTATGAGAACTCAGAATACCACGCGGTATTCTAGAAGATCTCTTAAGACATTTCCAAATGCGGGAGGTGTATTCTTGACCAACAGAAGGTGGTGTGGATAAAGTCCTTTTGCTTTATTTTTATACTTCGTGATCCCAGTCTGACTTTCAGTTCCCACTGTGTGCCGAGGAGGGCAAAGACAGTCTCCTTTCTCATGTGAGAAGCAAGCCTTCCTCCTCACTCTGCGGGCATCTCCTTGGGGCCCCCTTCTCTCCCATCAGTCTCAGCGGCAGCCACCTGTCTCTCAGTGCCGTAGTCACGGAAACTCAGGAAGTAACCAATACGTGGGGAGAGAGTGCAACGGTGTCTAACTTGTCTTTCCTTTCAATGCAAATGTTGAGGCCCAGCTTGTGAGCGCAGAAGAGGTGGAGATGCTTCTGGAGTGCAGAGAACAATTAAATTCACTCTTTTTTGGTTTTTCTTTCTTGAAGCAGAGTCTCATTCTGTTGCCCAGGATAGAATGCTGTGTGGCATCAGTCTAGCTCACAGCAACCTCAAACTCCTGGGTTCAAGCAGCGAGCCTCCTGCCTCAGCCTCCCAAGTAGCTGGGACTACAGG
>NW_003852556.1:2323538-2327417 GCF_000181295.1 Otolemur garnettii | reverse complement strand
AAAAAAAAAAAAAAAAGAGAGAGAATTCCAGATGTATCTGAGCAGAGCTGAACACACCTGCAGGCTTCCGAGGATGCTGCTGATCATGGCTGTGCCTCCTTTCTCACTCACCTCTGCCATGTGGTGCTGGGTTAGTGGCTGCTGGGGCTTTGGGGCTGATTTCTCCAGGGAAGCCCTGTTCCTCGGATCCTCCCCGTGCACCTGTGGGCAGAGAGCCACGTTTTCAGGACTCCCAGCTCAGATGTAGGAGTGATCTGGGCCACGAGAGGAGCCTCTGGTGCCACAGAACTCTGATCTGTCAGAACCAGGCTCTTCCAGGCTCTACCCAAATTAGCTGATCAGAACATGTGTTTGGGGACCAAAATAAGAACTTTTCCCATTTTTGCAAAGTTAGTTGTCATGAAGAACTTCTAAAATGTTGTTGTGGTAAAATATACATGACCTGAAATTTACCATTTTAACCATTATTAAGTGCACAGTTGGGCAGCATTAAGTTGTGTGACCATCACCACCATCTGTCCCCAGAAGTTTCCTTCTTCCCAAACTGAACCTCTCTCCCCCTTACACACTAACTCCCCGCTCCCCTCCCCCCAGTCCCTGGCAACCAGCACTCTGCTTTCTTTCTCTGTGAGTTTGACTGTCCTGGGTACCTCATATAGATGGAACCACACGGCAATTATCCTTCAGTGACCAAGCTTATGCCACTTAGCATAATGTCCTCACGGTTTTGCCGTGTTATAGCATATGTCAGAGTTTTCCTTTTTTCTGAGGCTAATATGCCTTCGAATGGATACAGACACACACATTTTGTTTATTCATCGATCTGTGGATGGACACTTGGGTTGCTTCGACCCCTTGGCTGTTGTGCATAAGGCTCCTCGGAACGTGGGTCTACAGCGTGTTTGAGGCTCTGCTTCCAGTTGTCTGGGGTGTACGTCCCCAAGTGGAGTTGTTGGATCCTATGGTAATTCTATGTTTAATTTTTTGAGAAACTTCCACACTGTCTTCCACAGAAACGAAGAATTCTTCTCGCTTACGAGGGTCTTTCGTTTGCCCCAGATATGCATATGTGGAGTTCGCTAGTGTGATTGAGCTTTTCACACGTTTTCCATGTAGGAATTTAAGGTGCAGCAAGATCATGGGCAAACAGAATGCTCCTCTGCGCCCTAAGACACGGCTGGCCCGGAGGCGATGGAGACAGTGAGGACGAATGAGGCGGAAAGGCTGGAACCAGCAGCATGAAAACAGAGATGGACAAGCTCGGCAGGCTTGTCCGAGGTTCTGCAGAAGCAAGGAAGAGGCCGTAAAAATGACACACAGAACAGTAATAAAGAAACAAGCAAACAGAGAACCCATGGTGCAAACTGCTTTGGGAAAATAGCAAACAAGTTAACAGATGTGTAGCTGGACTCCCAGAAGGAAGTAAGAAGATAGTGAGAAATATTTAAAGCTTTAATGTCCAAGAATAATTGAACCAATGAAAGACACCAAACCACAACCCAGACACCAAGGAGGACAAATATTACTACTGCTGATAGCAGTAACCATGGCGATAACAAATCCTGCCTGCTCATTCGAGGGTATTCCCACCGCTGCAGGAAAAAGAGTGGTTAGCCTCGCTGGTGGTTTATCAATTCTGTTTATCTTTTCAGAAACCAACACTTCATCTCATTATTCCTCTGTATTCTGGTAGTCTCTGTTTTTATCCAGTTTTATTCTACTATTTTTTATTGCTTTCCTGCTACTCATTTTGGGTTTGGCTTGCTCTTGCTTTCCTAGTCCTTGAGACGTATCATGAGATCTTTCTATTCTTTTGATGTAGGTATTTATTACTGTAAACTTCCCTCTTCTGTATCCTGGAGAAAACAATTGATTGTCATTTGCTTCAAGGAACTTTTCCATTTCTTCCCTAATTCCTTCCTTGGCCTAACGGTCGTTCTCGGGCACGTTTAATTTCCCCGTGTTTGTATAGTTGCCATGGCTCTTGTTGCTCCTCTCTAATTTTATACCGTTGTGATTCGAGGAGATGTCTGATTTAATTTTAATTTTTTAATCTTGTTGAGACTGGCTTTATGCCCTAACGTGCGATCTACATCAAGCAGAAGAAAGAATTCCAAAACTTGGAAGCCTTTGCCCATCATCTTACTCCTGAGAGTCGCCCACCCCAGTTCCCGGTAGAACTAGGTACAGTGTTCACATTTCATCGCTTTGTGGCGCTCCTTTGTGGACTAAATCTCAGTTACTTTTAAATCCATTTTAACCTTCACACTTTCATTTTGAAACATTTCAAAGCTATAGAAAAGTTGAAAGAAGTATACAGTAAACACCATATAACTTTCACTAACTTTCAGGGTCAATCACGTATTGTTTGCTTTCTCTCGTGCTCTCATAGTTTTTCCCCTGAACCATCTGGAATTATGTGTCCACATCACAACAATTCATTCCCACGTATTTCAGGGGTGCCCTTTCTAAGAATGAGGAGATTCTCCACATAACCATAATACCAATGTTACAATGAGGAAAATCTAACTTTAATTCAATGATAGGATCTAATATGCAATGATATGATCTAATATTCCTGAATTGCCCCCAAATGCCTTTTTATGACTGTCTTTCAGCTCAAGGGCTGCCCAAGGCTCACTTGTGGAGTTTCAGGTTTGCTTTTCTCGAATATGCTATGAATCCCTCTGGAATTTTATTTTTTGAGTGTGGAATGAAGTAGGGTATGAATGTCAAGTGTTTCCTAATGGACCACCAATGGCCCAGCACTGCTTGCTGAACAGACATCTCTCCTCACCGGCCTGGGTGACAGCAGCTACATCTGAGTCAGGGTGTGATTCTGCATCATGAGGGTGATTCTGAGACCTCTGTGCGTCCACTGGTCCGTGGTTTTATACCTGGACTTGTTCTGTGGTCGTGAGCACAGCTTTCCATTCATTCTTTTTCTTTTGTTGAGAAAAAGTCTCGGTCTATGACCCTGAACAGAGTGCTGTGGCATCACAGCTCACAGGAACCCCAAACTCTTGGGCTCAAGAGATCCTTCTGCCTCAGCCTCCTGAGTAGCTGGGACTATAGGCATCAGCCACAATGCCCAACTAGCTTTTCTATTTTTAGTAGAGACGGGGTCTCGCTCTTGCTCAGGCTGGTCATGAGGTTTTCATTAATTCCTGGCCACGACGAAGGCCGGTGGCTCAGCTCACTTCCCTGCAGACATGTCTGGGTTGGATTCCTCCCTCTCCTCCTCCACTCAACTTTCAGAATCAATTTAGACTGGGATTCTTAGTGAAATTACACTGACTATATTGGTCAATTTGAGGAAAATGGTACATTTCTCTTTATTTCAGTCATCTTTAATGTCAACTCATATTCATGTAGTATTTTCCATAACATCGCCTATGTACATCTCTTATATACCCTTGTTTGTAAGATTTTTTAATCACAATGAGAGTAATACCTTATTTATTTATTTATTAAATCATAGCTGTGTGCAACAATGCAATCATGGGGTACAGTGTGGTATTTTTATATACAATTTGAGATATTTTCATCAAACTGGTTAACATAGCCTTCATGTCATTTTCTTAGTTGTTATGTCAAGACATCTATATTCTACTTTTAGAAAGATTCACTTGTACCCTTGTAAGATAAACCATAGAGGTGATCCCTCCAATCCCCCTCCCTCCACCCATTCACCTCCCTCCCCTTCATTCCCCCTCCCCCCTCCCCATATTCTTGGGCTATAATTAGGTTATAGCTTTCATATGAAAGATATAGAATTAGTTTCATAATAGGGCTGTGTACATTGGATACTTTTTCTTCCAATCTTGAGATACTTTGCTAAGAAGAACATTTTCCAGCTCCATCCATGTAAACATGAAG
>NW_003852556.1:2309973-2323286 GCF_000181295.1 Otolemur garnettii | reverse complement strand
TAAGTGTTCTCCAAACGTCTTTCCAAAAGGAACATATTAGTTTGCATTCCCACCAGCAGTGTAGAAGTGTTCCCTTTTCTCCACATCCACACCAGCATCTCTGGTTTGGGGATTTTGTGATATGGGCTGGACTGCGGGCCCTAGGAGGAGATAGCTGCTAAGCAGGACAGGCAGCAGCAGCAAAAACACCCGGTGGGCCGGATAAATGTCCTAGGTGGGCCGCGTGTGGCCTGCGGGCAGTAGTTTGAGGACGCCTGTGCTAAAATGACCATGAACTGAAGGGAGGAACCTGGGCTTTTGTGCTTATTGTATTTTTTAGATGTTGTCTGATTTGCAAATATTGTTTCAATTTTCATGCTTACATTTGTGAGTGTTACCGGCCCACTGTTCTCCCTCTCACACTATCCTTATCAGGTTTGGATACCAAAGTGATGCTGATCAGTGATAGGACTGGGGGCACTCCCACTCCCTTGAGTCTGGAAGGCTGGACTGCAGGAGCACACACATGCCCCAGGAAGTAAACACTCACTCCCCCACCTGTGGGGAATGTTCACCTCAATCCCCCTGGTAGTCAGGGCCAGCACCTAGCGGGACAGTAACCCCTGGACCTTCCTTTGGTGCCCTGAGGAGCCCAGCGTGGCCATGTGGCAGCATCCCCGGAGGAAGCACCTGTGTGCCCTCTGGGTGTAAAGGAAGGCCTCCTCCCTGTGTGTCTGGGAACTGAGACCCTGGCCTAGCAGAGCAGAGACAGACATTAAGAGACTGTAAGTGGGTGGTGAGGAGGACGGTGAGTCCCACTCCGACCCTGCCCTTGGCTCCCAGACCCACACGTTCTGGCTATGGGAGGTAGCGCCCTCTATTGGTCATATTTTGATTCAGGTCTCACGGTGGCCTCTGTCAGTACCTGGGCCTTCAGCCAGCCATTTGCCCATTATATCACTTTGGGTGTTTTCAAGGGATGAGGTACATGGTCAGATTAATACATTTCAGGGCATGAACCCATTTTCACAAGGAATTCACTAGAAAATCAGTTCTTTGTGAATTTATTGGCACTTCTTCCAGGGCATGGCTGGTGTTTTTGGTAGAAGCAGTCAGAACCGGCGGAACACCCAGAGAGTGTCTGCCCTGTGAGGACAGTCACTGCTGTCCCCAGGGCCCAGTGTGCTCAGCTGGCCACCTCAGTCCTCCTAGGGACAGCGCCTCTCAGAGGGCTCCGTGCAGCCTTTCTTGTTGACAGATGGCCAGACTCTGCAGGGACGAGAGCCAGATGGGCTGTGGGGCAGGAAAGCCTGTCTTGTGTCCCTGCAGCCATGGCCCTTTTGTTTGTGAGCCCACTGAGTGAGGACCTGGTGGCCTAATACTCACAGACGGGCCCACCATACCCACTCATCACTGAGCACCTGCCTGTCGTGGTTGTGCCCTGGGGACGACTGTCCCAGCACTCTCCTCCCATTCTGGGAGTGCCGTTCTCACACGTCTACCTTGGAGGTCCCTGCACCTGTTTCCCAGTCTTCTTCCTTTTCCGTCCCCAGAATCCGCACAGATCCACATCTCTGTAACTCTTGTCCCTTTCCAGGAGAAACAAAAGCCTAGGTACATAGCTAAGGAGTGGGGAGTGGGTGATCCCCTGTCTGGGTCACTGGGCTCTGAAAGTCTCAGGCACCCACGGGACTGGCCACCAAGTGGGTGGTGGCCTGAGGGCCTGGTTATGCATTTCCCAGATGGTTCTGGCATCCAAGAACCTTCACAATCCTTGAGTTCCATTTTCTAGTTTCATGCTGACTTCTCCATTTTGCTAGAATGTTCTCTCTACAGAAAAAAAGTCTCTAGCTATTAATAAACTGACCTCAGGAGGATGAAAACAAGAGTGCAACTTTATTCTTCCTCTCCAAAGCCCCTTAAAACAGATCTGTCCGCGCTTTCTCTGCGTGTGTCCGGGAACCACTGGGGGAGATGTAGGGCAGAAGCCAAGGCTGGGCACCATCAGGTGTTAACAGAGCATCACGATGTTTGGTATAAAAAAAGTCCTAACAGTCATCCTAAAATTAAACCTTCAACTTCTTGTTCCCCTGACTGGTCCTAGCCTGGAGTCAGGATGCAGATGGGGGAGGGGTGCAGAGAGGAGGGAGAGGGGTGACAACAGGAAAGTCCTCTCTTTGGGGTAGAACTGGCATCTTTGGCCGTGTGGAGTTCAGTCTTCTGGACATCCCTGCCCTGTGCAGCATCGAGAAATAAATCCCTCCCTGTACCCTGTTCTCAGAGCTTAATGGAGCTGCTCTTGCACCACTGCCGACCTCTCTGCTTCCTCTTGTGTGGCTGTAGTTGCAGTATCAATGCCTGGGCTTTATCTTACGTATACTCACTTCACACTCTTCATATTTAGCATCTTACTGGTTTCATGATGCTCTGTAAAGTTCCTACTCTAATTTACCAAGTGCTTTCCCAATGGAGAAATAATGCTGCTGCCATGAGAACATGCATGTGTATCAGGTTTTCTTTATGCGGTGTATTTCCTCATCCCCGTCCTGCGCTTCAAAACCACCTTTAGCCTTCCACTGAAAATACTTGGAGTCCCAGATGCAGCTGGTTAAAGCCGTCCCTGCTCTCCTCTCCCTGTGAGCCCACCCTCTTCATCTCTCTGTCTGGTGCACCTTTCTTCCTCCATCCGTTTGACTAATGATTTTCCTACTGGGCTGGCTGTTCCTCTCTTTATTTTCTTAACTCTCTGTATCCACCATTTTACTTTCTCGCCTTCATTTCTACCCAGTTCCTGAGCTAAGGGCGTTCCCTCCACCAGAAACTGGTTTTGGGAGTGAGATTTTCCTATCCCAGGAGAATTTGTTCATACTGTCCAGGCAGAATTTTAATATAATTTAGCCCTTGGATGAGCACACAAGGGACCTCTGCATTTTCAGTAAGTTGTGGCTGCTAAAATTGGGGTCCCATTAATCAAACCCCGTAATTCATTCCATGCACGCCCCCCCCCATATGTAAAGCAAAAAACCCAAACCCAGAAATGAGGCAATTAAAAACATTTCCCTTTGAAAGTAAAATTTACATCCAAATGGCGGAAGCCATTTATAAAGCAAAGCCTTTCCCTGTAAGATTGACTTGCTGCCCTAGCACATAATATGACAGGCCAGTAAGGATGTCACTACACTATCCACTCGTTGGGAGCTGCTTCTGCTCTATTTCAGAAAGCACTTCTCCAGCAGAATTGTTTTGATGTTTTTCAAGGCATATAGATAACCAAAATAATGGTTACTTTAAAGGAAATTCAAAATGCTACACATTTTTAAAATTTTTATTTTTTAGAGATACGATCTTGCTATGTCGTCCAGGCTGGACTTGAACTCCTGGACTCAAGTGATCCTCCTGCCTCAACCTCTTAAGTAGCTGTGATTACAGGTGATGCACTCATGTCCAGCCACCACCTGTGAATAAGGCAAGTTTATTTCATGCTTTCCAACAGATGACAGCCCTGTCACTCAGTTCTCCAATGCCATCTCTGCTATTTCACACCCAGGCAAGGACGCTGAGGATAGCACTCACAAGCATTGCCTAGATAAATTCCCATGGAGAAAAAAATATTTTATTTGTAAAATGATTGCTTCCCAACAAATGTTGTCTATTATATCATCATGATGATTTACTCAAACAAGAGATTACTGAAATAGCCTAAGTCAGGTGTCCTCAAACTACAGCCTGCGGGCCACATGCAGCCCACCTAGGACATTTATCCGGCCCACCGGGTGTTTTTGCTGCTGTTGCCTGTCCTGCTTAGCAGCCGACTTATCCCGGGGTCCGCAGTCCGGCCCTCTAACGGTCTTAGGGACAGTGAACTGGCCCCCTGTTTAAAAAGTTTGAGGACCTCTGAAGCCTTAAGTGCCTGGTGCTTTTTCCTGGGCCCTGGGACACTTGAAACTTGTGTGTCCTCTGCTCACATTTGCTCTTGAACCAGCATCCTCTTAACCTGAAGACACTTCCCCAGGAATCTAAGGGCTCTCTGAAACCTTCTGTCTTGGGAAGAGTTTCCTCATCTTTCATTAGATTTTCAACAGGATTCTTAACCCTAAGACCATTAAGAAAGGGTGTGAAAAGGCTGTTTCAGAACCTCCTGTCCATGCTCCTGCTGTGAGAGCCTTTCCTGCTCAGCCCAGGGAGGCCCTGCACCTGTCAGGGGGAGTAACTTGTGTTCCACAGCAAGTCTGGTTTCCACAAGAAATGGAAGCATTTTACTCAAAGCCAGCGTGATTGAGGGATGAAGACTTAGGAGAGAGAAGGAGGATACAGGGCTATAACTTGAGGAGAAGGTGACACAGTTGTGGAGAGGTTTTTAAACTTTCGGAGTGGACGTGGAGAGGTGCAAAGGGTGGGGTGAGAAAAACCGGGAATATTTGCTAACAGAAAGGCGAGCAGAGAGAAGGCAGAAGGAGAGAAGGAGATAGGAAAATCGCCAGAGTACCATGCAGAGGACAGAAGTGGAGGACTCCCTGATGGCAAGACATGTATGTTCTGTTTAGGACATGAGCTGGCAGTCAGGGTCCAGACCGAGCAGAAACCCTTGAAGCAGGAAGGGGCTGCCACGTGCCTAAGAGTCTCCTGAGTCTTCCTTCCCTCGACTTTGGCCATAAAATGATGAAACAATCATTTTAACCACCATTAAATGTCCTTGATTGTGAAGGGGAGCAATTTTGCTCTTTCCTAAAATTATAAACACAAGACAAAAATACACGTAGAGAGTTTTAAGTACAACACAATAAACTTATTTTCTGAAGATAAAAGAAAAAAATCAATGAATTAGAGAACATCCAAATGAATTAGACTGGACTAGAATATAAAATAGAAGACAAGTCTCAAAGACAGAATGGAAATATAAACAGCTGGCCGAGATCACGAGGGAAGGCAAGAGATGCTGAAAACCCGGGGGGCAGAGCGAACAGGAGGACAGTCGGTCAGTCTCACTCACCGCGACGTGACGCAAAGGTGGAGAATGCGGACGTGGGCAAAGAGGTAACTCGGTAAGTACAAATAAGAAGGAAATAGAGGCTCAGCGCCCGTAGCTCAGTGAGTAGGGCACTGGCCACATACACCAAAGCTGGCGGGTTTGAGCCTGGCCCTGGCCAGATAAACAACAATGACGACTACACCTAAAAAATAGCGGTTTTAGTGGCGGGCTGCTGTAGTCCCAGCTACTCAGGAGGCTGAGGCAAGAGAATCACTTAAGCCTAAGAGTTTAGGTTGCTGTGAGCTGTGACGCCACTGTACTCTACTAAGGGTGATGTAGTGAGACTCTGTCTCCAAAAAAAAAAAAGAAGAAGAAGAAAACAGAATGGAAAAGCGTTGGAGCAGCTGAACTCACGGAGAGAAGGACCGGGAGAGATGTGCGCCTTGACCTAAGGCAGAACGTGGGACAAGGATATAAAAGTTTCCAATAATCCTGTGCATCAAACACCATGTAATGTGAGTTAAGAATTTATATCTTTGAGAACTGACAGACCTGATAGAGAAGAAAGGCAGGGACAAGAAAGAACTCGAAAAATCTCTCCAGGGTTGGGCGGCGCCTGTGGCTCAGAGGAGTAGGGTGCCAGCCTCTTATGCCGGAGGTGGCAAGTTCAAACCCAGCCCTAGTCAAAAACTGCAAAAAAACAAAAAAAACCCTCCGAGGTCAAGAGCAAGTCTGAGGGGCAGCAAAGGGATGTTTGTGGTCACAGATGGTTCTGTTGCCTGATTGGTGGCAGTTATCTGAGTCTGTGTGTGCTTGTAGAGACACACACGTGTGTGCGAGTGCATGTGAGAGCTGGTGAAGTCCAAGCTGTACCTGCAGTTCAGTTAGTAGCATGGATTTCCTCGTTTTGGAAACGTGCCCCAGTTACATGAGACATTGTCATTGACAGAGCTGCATGAGGGGTACTTGGGAACTGTGCATTTTGAAAACGATTGTGGATGTAAAACAATTTCAGAATAAAAAGGGTTTTTTTTAAAGCACAATATAATCATTCATATAATCTCTTGAACAGAGCATATGCATTCTTTCATAAAACATCCCCAAAGCCTAGCAAGGTTTGGAAAGCAGGGATTGACAGGCTCAATTGCTTACCCCCAATCAAGGGCCAACAAACACTCAATTTCTTGGTAATTAAGAAAACTTGTTCCTAGATCAGTGATTTTTCAATCAGTGTGCTGTGAGAGGATCTTAGGAGTGCTGTAAAACATTTTAAAGATCATTAATTAAATTATTTTCAAAAGAAGTTCAAAGCACAGTAAGTATATTCCATTTTTAACTCTTTTTTTTTTTGATCAACATAATTTAAGTATGTCACAGAAGTTTAACTATAGGCTCGGCGCCTGTGGCTCAAGTGGCTAAGGTGCCAGCCACGTACACCCAAGGTGGTGGGTTCGAATCCAGCCCGGGCTCGCCAAACAACACTGACGGCTGCAACCAAAAAATAGCCAGGTGTTGTGGCGGGCGCCTGTGGTCCCAGCTACTTGGGAGCCTGAGGCAGGAGACTTGCTTGAGCCCCGGAGTTGGAGGTTGCTGTGAGCTGAGATGCCACGGCACTCTACTCAGGGAGAAAGCTTGAGGCTCTGTCTCAAAAAAAAAAAAAGATTAACTATAGGTTCAAGTGTGCCGTGAGATAAAGGTTGAAAGACGCTGCCCTAGATAAAGATTTGGTCAGAGAGGAACCCTTGCACACTGTTGGTGGGAATGTAAATCAGTGTCACTCCTGTTGGAGAACAGGGTGGAGGGTCCTCAAAAACTAAAGCAGGAACTTCCATGTGGCCCAGCAGTCCCACCGCTGGGTGCACCTCCGCAAGAGAGGGGGCCGATGCACCAGGGAGGTCTGTGCTCTGCATCCTGCACTGCTCACGACGCCCAGAGCAGACTCAACCCAAGTGCTGTCTGGGGATGAGTGGACAGACGGAATGAGGGTCATACACGTGACAGGCTATTGTTCAGTCATAAAGAATGAAATCCCGTCATTCGCAGCAACATGGATAGAACAGGAGGCCATTACCCTCAGTGAAATGGCCAACCACAGAAAGACAAGTATGTCCTCCCTCACCTGTGAGAGCGAAGACAGTGGATCTCACAGAGGAAGAAAGTAGAATGACGGAAATCAGAGGCTGGGCGGGCTCGGGGGTGGAGGGAGGACGAAGAGAAGCCGGTTCACAGGCACAAATACACAGCACAACAGAAGAAGGGAGACCCCGCGGGGGGCTCTTCTGAGACAGGGTCTCACTTTGCTGCCCAGGCTAGAGTCATGGCCTCAGTCTAGCTCACAGCAACCTCACACTCCCGGCCAAGAAGCTGGGACTACAAGCGCCACCACATTGGTCTAATTTAAAGATTTTTTTTAAAACCTAGTGTTTGATAGATCAATAGACATTATAGTTTACAATAATATATCATATATTTCAAAATAGCTGGAAAAGAATAATTCAAATGTTCATAGCATAAAGAAAAGAGAAACACTTAAGGTGATGAATTTCACCATTTATACTGATTTAATCTTTACCAATTATATGAATATATGAAATTATCACATGTACCCCCAAAATATGTTATGAAAAAGAAAGTTATTTTTAATGAAAGTCATGAAAGCTGGGCACAGCGCACATGCCTGCAGTCCCAGCAATTCAGGAGGCTGAGGCAGGAGGATCACTTGAACCTAGGAGTTCAAGACCAGCTTGGGAAACATAGCAAGGACCCATCAAAAACAAACAAACTCTTATGGAATAGTGAGTTACATCCAAAATGAACAAAAGTAATTGTAGTAAGTGAAGGTCCTGGAAGACCTTCATGGGTCTCAGACTTTCTCCTGCTCACTGGCTACCCCAGTCAGCCACGTGTAGGGGGATCCCACAAGGAGACACAAGACTCCTGGGTCAGAGACAAACAGCCTCATCTCTCCCAGCTGTGAAGGCAGCATGTTCTCCTGGTTAACGTCAGTGTCCCTTGCTCCTGAGTCCCACAAAGGCCATGTATGATGAGTTTGTGTCACAGCTGCAGGAACACTAAGCTTAGCAGACCCTGACCTTTACAGGGGTGGTGAGCAAACCTGTCCAAATTTTGTCCCAGAGGGAGACGTGACTACTCATCTGCTGGCCAGCAGGCAGGGCTGTCTCTGCCCAGGACAAGGGAACAATAGCTCTCTCCAGGGCTGTTGGCTATGAAACACTCTCAAGAAGGTGGTCTGGAAGAAAAGCTGCCCTTAACCCCCTCTGCTCAGATATTCAGAAACATGAGAGGCTCCTGGACAAAAGCCTCCCACCCAGTACAGAAAGATAAATTGGGAAGAGGGAAACAGCTATCTGAAATGCATCAAATGTGTTTTTAATGTCCGTGAATTCATCATGATACTGAAAGAAAAATCACTGGATCCTCTGAAGGATGTTAGAACACCACCTCATGATGGTAAACATGAGTAGATGAAGGAGAGTCAGTGCGTGTTTATCTCGCCTTTCTTGTAAGAACTGCATTTCGAAGTACCCATGGAGTTGGTGCAGAGTCCAGCTGATAAATAACTGAGGAACTGTCAAGGCATGGCAATCCCAGTGAGATACTGAGTCTGGAGCCGCTGAAGCACAAAGATGATGATGGCTGACACCACAGTGGAAGGATCCAGATGATAACACCAGAACCCACCACTGAGCTCAATCTTACAAACAGATCCTGAGACATCGTGTGCGTCTGGAACGATGTGACTGGGGCTTCACCTCCCCTCCTCTGGTGGAATATTTCTGAGGCAAGGTCCTAATGATCTTCAAAGGTCCTATTTTACATGGAATTGTGTGCTCCTAAAGATATGTTCAAGTCCTAATTCCTAGAACCTGTGAGAATGACCTTATTTAGAAATACGGTCTTTGCAGATAAGATCAAGTCAAGCTGAGGTTGTTCCAGATTAGGGGAAGCCCTGGTACAGGGACGAATGTCCTTATAAGAAGGTAGAAATTCAGACAGAGACAGAAAGGGAGAGAACGCTATGTGAAGACAATGGGAGGCTGCAGTGATTTGCCCATAATCCAAGGAAGGAGCCCCCAGACACTGGGATAGGAGCCTCTAGCTGATTCTCCCTCAGGGCCTCTAGGAGGAGCCAGCCCTGCCCCCAACAGATTTCAGACCTCTCCCCTTCAGAGCTGGGAGAGAACACATTTCTGTTGTTATGGCAGCCCCAGGAGGTGAAGCGGGACCCAGTGGGGCTGCACCCCGGTGCCCTTAGCCTAACCCATGCATTGACACAGCCTCCTCTCTCTCCCTGTCTCCCACCTCCTCCTGTGCTTCTTATGATACCTCCCAAGTAGGCAGCTTGTGCTGAGGCCCTGGGGAGCCTGAACCAAGGTAGGTAGTATCAGGGGAGACCTCAGGAAGCAGACACTCAAAAAGATAGTCTCAACGCACTTCATTCACCAGCCAGATGGCACGGCCATAGGATGCTGCATCAGGTAGGGTTCTCCAAAGAAGCAGAGCTACCAGGCTGTATACCCATCTGTGCATACATCTATGCATGCATCCATCCATCCATCCATCCATATATCAATCTATTGAGTTACTATAAAAAATTGGCTAATGTGACTAAGGAGGCTGTCAAGTCTATTATACAGGCTGGGCCAGCAAACTGGAGACCCGGAGAGAACTGCTGTTCCATTTTGAAGGTTATTAGCTGGAAAATTCTTCTTCACTAAGGGGAGGTCTGTCTTTTTGTTCTATTCAGGTCTTTAACTGATTGGATGAGGCCCCCTCTTCCCATCTTGGGGAGGGCAGTCTGCAGTCTCACTGTACTGATTTAAATGCTAATGTCATCCAACAACAACCTCACAGACATACCCAGAAAAATGTTTAACCAAATAACTTGGCCCAGTCAAATTGACACACAAAATTCACCATCAGAGATGCCATTGTTGGTGCTGCAAGAGATGGTACACCCCATTCTGTACCATCATGAGGGCAGCACCCCTCACCTGTGCTGAGCTGGAGGAAGGAGCAGGTGCCACGGAAGAAGCACTGGCTGTGAGATAACTCAGTGCCTGGAGGGCCTGGCTCTGCTGAATGAGAGCTCACTGCCCTGCAGACACAGTCAGTGGTAGTCTGACCCTTCTTGACCTCCAGCCAAAAATCTCTGAGACCTGTCCTGTGCCAGAGGCCCCTGGAGTCAGAGCCAGAGTTCTGTGCACCCCCCAACCTGTTGTCCACACCCTTCCCTCCTTCATGTCCCTCCTGGGGCCACGCCATAAGCTGCTGGCCCAAGCTGTGGGCTCAGGATCTGCTTCTGGGGAAACCCAAACTAGGATAAGCATCTCACTGACTACGTTTCATGTCATAGTACACTGGTAAAATATTTTCTGATCCCTGTTAATTTTCGGCCATGTATGTTTATAAACTATTTTTTCCTGTCTCGCATCTTTACTTTTTAGCATTTGTGCATATTTATCCCAAGTAAGTAGGACATTGTTTCATGAGAGAGCGCACAGTGGATAGGTGAGTTGCAGACCTGCTTCCTACTGCATTCTTCAGTGGAGATGTGGCCCAGCTCCATGACAGCAATTCTATGGAGAGCGACTACACACACTCTAGGTGAACAGCCCTCTGCCCGTCCAGCTTAAAGTTGGGAGGATTTTGATTTTTTTTTCTTTTTTTTTTGGTTTTAGCATTTTTGTAGTGACCCAGCATAAACTGAGTTAGCATAGTTATCTGAGCTTTGGGTAGTTACTGGTTTGCAGCTGAGTTTGTGGTTAATGGTGACCTGGAACTCAGATGTTAGGCATTAATAAGCAGCCAAGCTGGGTGTGAAGCTGATCTCTTCTCTTGAGAAATGAGGGGACTAGGGGGGCGCCAGTAGCACAGTGGTTATGGCGCCGGCCACATGCATTGAGGATGGCAGGTTCGAACCAGCCCAGGCCAGCTAAACAGCAATGACAACTGCAACAAGAAAAAAAGCTAGGCATTGGGCGGCACCTGTGGCTCAAGGAGTAGGGTGCCGACCCCATATGCTGAGGGTGGCGGGTTCAAACCCAGCCCCAGCCAAAAAACTACAACAAACAAACAAAAATAGCTATGCATTGTGGTGGGAGCTGTAGTTCCAGCTACTTGGGAGGCTGAGGCAAGAGAATCGCCTAAGCCCAAGAGTTGGAAGTTGCAGTGAGTTGTGACCCCTTGACAATCTACCCAGGGTGACATAGTGAGACTATCTCAAAAAAAAAAAAAAAAAAGTGAGGAGACTGAAGGACACAGGCTTGCACTGAAATTCATTCTATACTTTTATTTTTTAAGATGGGATCTCACTCTGTCACCCTGGGTAAAGTACTATGGCATCAAAACTCACAGACGCCTCAAACTCCTGGGCTGTGATCTGCTTGCCTTAGACTCCCAAGTAGCTGAGACTATAGGCACCTGCCACCACATCTAGCTAATTTTCTATTTTTAGTAGTGACAGGGGTCTTGCTCTTGCTCAGGCTGGACCTTAAGTGTTGACCTCAAGCCATTCTCCTGCCTTAGCCTCCAAGGATGCTAGGATTACAGGTGTGAGCCACTGTTCTGAACCATCCAAATTCTTTTGAGGTGAGTCAAAGGGGCGGCCACATGCAAGGCCTATGTTCTCCTTGGACAGCAGTCTTGACTGGCTCTCACCTAACAGAGCAGTGAGTGGTGGCTCTAGAATGTGCTCTACGGCACATGTCCTCTGTCACAGAAACTTGGAAACATGTTAGGGAAAGTTTAACCAAATGCCATGTTGGATACTAAAACAATTAAGCACCTAAAAATATTCATCTCTGAGCAATGTTACTTTCTAGAATCCCTTCCAAATAAATTCTTTGACATTAATGCATATCTAAGGTGGAATAACATGCTATAAAGCATTTCAAAGTTTGGGTTTCTCCCAAACTTATCCCCAAAAGACTAACTGTAAGGTCTGCTTGTGCACCTCTGTCTGGAGAAACAGTGGTGCCCAGGCTCACTGGACTCCAGAGGCCACTCCCCAAACTGGCTTTCTCAAGGACACTTCATTGAGTCAATACGAATGTCACTCTTGTTTGCCAGCTTATACGTGCCGGACCTAATTCAGTAGAATTCAAAATTGTAAGGACTGTATTCTGAATTGTTTCTCCAATTTATTAGTAAGGGGAATAACTAGGAATCTCAATGGCAGCTACCCTCACCCATCTGTGGTCAAGATGAGGGGTGTGAAA
This sequence comes from Otolemur garnettii, assembly GCF_000181295.1. NCBI lineage: Eukaryota > Metazoa > Chordata > Mammalia > Primates > Galagidae > Otolemur > Otolemur garnettii. Next base: position 2,311,097 of record NW_003852556.1, on the reverse strand, counting down.
GTTGACATAGCCGGTAACTGCTCCACTGTTTCCTAGACAGCTTACCGGGAAGCAGGAGGACACGGGCTAGGTGCCCTGCTGGAGGAGAGGAGCTGCACATGTGACCAGGGCAAGGATGTGACACGGTGCAGCAGAGAGAGACTTCAGAGTGCTGTTCAGACAGTGGTCGTTATCACTTAGGATACGGCCCTCATACTCCAGAATTCATCCTGCTACTTGAATTATTTTGTGTTTGTCTTTGAAAAGAATATTTTAGCCACTTAACTCAAAGCTGGAAACAAATGCAATTAATAACTGCAAGAGGAGAACTCTGCAAAAAGGCAGAAGAGACGACTCAAGCTTTCCATTGTTTTCGACAGCTTTACGTAGTGGCCAGCCTTTGTCATTAAGTGGATTAGTATACAGGACCAGCACACAGTGAGTTCTCCATAGGTGATGGCTCAGGCTATTTTAAGCCGCAAGGGAAGTCACAGCTGGCAAACCCGGAAGGCACTCAGGACTGTGGATGGAGCCAGGAAATCTGTGTCCTTGTCCCAGGAAGAGGCCTCATTCCTTCCTTAGCGTGCAAACGGGCAAATGTCACCAGTGGTTTGAAGAAGCTGCGTGGCGGGCGGCGGCCAATGTCCGAATCCTCTGGCCGGGTTTGTGCCCTGCGCGTTCTCAGCCCGGTCTCCTGCGGCACAGCCGAGCACCCTGTCCCGGTTGGGCTCTTCTCATGTTCCTTCCCGATCCTGGGCACAGACCTCCTTTCCTGACCTTCCTCCCAGAGAGTCTGCAACGTCACCATCTCTGTGCAGCGGAGTCACGCCAGGCTCCGGGAGGTCACCGCCGCGCCGCCCGGGCGCCCGTCTCCCGGAGCTCCGGCAGCCTCGGAAAAATCAATTCCTCCCCGAACTGGGCCCATCTGGTTACAGATTTAATTATCATCTGTGTTCCGTAATTATTGGCTTGCAAGGTAGCGAAGAGAAACAAACGTCTCGTCTCCAGCATCCCCCCCAACCTCCTGAAATAAAACTGGCAAAAATAAAAAGAGCATTCTGGGAGGCGCTTAATAATTCAAACAAGCACGAACCGCAAACACAAACAAAGGGCTCGGCGCCCCGGGGCGGGGCGCGGGGCGCGGG
>NW_003852556.1:2285740-2309151 GCF_000181295.1 Otolemur garnettii | reverse complement strand
TGGCGGCTCGCGGGAAGGAGAGTTTTCCGCGCGGAGAAGCCGGGATTTCTGCGCCGCCCTGACGTTAAGTTGCTACTCGGCATGGGGAGGCCGGCCGGCCCTCACTGCGACCTGATCGGGAAACCGGCTTCCAACCCCGTGCGGTTCCTTCCGCCGGCTTTGTTTGAGCGATTTTTGTCGCTGGCACGCGTGAGAGTTTCACCTTTCTCCCGTGCAGCCGACCAATTGCTGTGCATTTTTAAAGATGCATCGTCAGGGGCCGAGGCCGCGCTGTGACACGACTGACCACTTTCCCCACGTAGGATTTCCTCGTGGACCCAAGACGGGAGGGCTGCACACAGGGTTTGAGAGGCTGCCATTCTTCCACGCGCGTTTACCGTTCCAGATTTCATTTCCAGGTTCATGCCTGATTCTGAGCAGAAGCCCGAGTCCTGCAGACGCAGCCGCTGTCCCTCCCGACTGGCGCTTCCCTAGGGCTGGGGAGTGAACCTTGACCTGAATCTCTGGGAGTGATTAAAGTTTGTTTTCATCTCCCGGGAACTGGCGAGCAGGGGGCAGGGGACAGGGGGGCCTTAAATAGATGGCTCCCTATATGTCAAAAATATTAAAATCTTATCTCAACCTTTTTTTTTTTTTTTTGGCCAGGATATAATGTTAAAATCAACAATTCCTTTAAAGGTGTTAGATATAGAACTTGACGTTCTTTTATCATAAGGGAGAACATTTCATTCTTAAAATGGGGTTTATTGATCCCAAGGCAGGATGACAACTTGCTAATGAAATGTTGCTTAAGTGATTTGAAAAAGTAAAATGTTTAACTTTATTAATAAGTTTGTACATGTTCTTCTACATTTCAAATTAGGTCAGCAACATTTCATTTGATATGAATTTTGCTTTGCATACCAGTTAAGGCATTTTTCTTACTTGGAACGTATTTATGAAAACAGAATCATCATTTTAGAGTGAATGGCTGCCTGCCTGTCTGTGAAATAAAAACTGCTGGTGGATGAACCTGATGTACATAATAAAATTGTGATTTAAGACAGGACTAGGGAGCAGGCTCTGACTTCCAAAGCACCCAGGAAGCTTTGTTGTCATCTGGATATTGGTGCCTCTGGTAATAAAAGATGTTGAAACTCATTGAAATGCATGCTAAGTTTACCAAAATAGGCCTAAATAAAATACTTTTCCATTTCTAAGAGCAAAGCTTTAAGAAAGTTCACATGCTATGTTGATAAAATCAAGACATCATCAAAGCATATGTTATTTGGCACATTAATTGCGTTAGTAGTGACTGGCAGACTTCAAGAATCATTTTCTTTTAAATTCTGGAAAGATTTTTCTCAGAAAACTGTAGCATTCCTTTCATCTCTCAAACAACAAAGAGCGGAATGAATGAAATGTTTACCTTGTGGAAGCCAAGTGGAAACCACCCAACAGATTCTGAAACTTTAGTCACTGGAGATCTCAGGTTGAAGCTGTGCTCCGTTTTCCTTGTGCCTTGGCAGTTTTGTTTGAGACTGACCATGTCACAATGGACACTTAAGGTCAACGCAGCAAATTAGACAGTTACTGATTGTCTGTGGTCCAAAGGTAGGTGTTTGTAGTAGAATATTAGCCATTCCCTGCCTCTAAAATCCCCAGTTTCAGAAGTTTCAGGAACTTCTTCCATTTCCTAGGAATAGTTACTTACTTGAGCTTTTCAGTGTTTTCGCACATGCCAAATAATACATACCACAAAGCAAAAACACACATGTTCAATAACTTTTCCTTAAATGTGGGAATGTGAGTCTGAGGATGTATTTCCTTAAAAAGGAACATTTGAAGATGTCACTGAAGATTTGCGTGGAATTGAAAAGGCCCTGAGTTGACCAGCGCGCCCCAAGAGCACAACCACCACCTGTGGGCAGAGTGCAAGCAGCTAAGAAGGACCTGGAGCCCCTGTTCCCCTTTGTCTTTGTTGAGCAACCGTGTGCTGAGGGGCTTCCTCATCACGCCAGTTTGTTCTGTTGCAGAGCTGGAAGCCAGGCAGGGCGCAGGAGGAAGATCACTGAGTGTCAGGTTCTAATACTCATTTAAAGAAACTTTCTGTCTAGGTTCTGCCGCTTCCTCTTAGGTGGAAGGTTAAGACAGTAAGAAGAAGGAATTGCAGTCGTCACACGAGCAGCTCAGAAAAGAGACACTTGTCTTTATTCCTACCAAAGCTTTCTGCTGTACGGAGAGGACAGTGGCCTTGACAAGTGTCCCCATTTTCTTTGTGTCTGAAGTTCATGCGTTTTGATTTTCCCCAGTGAGGACTGGGATGTTGGGCTGGTCTCCCCTCCCTCTGGGTTTCCCTCACTCCTCTCATGACCAGAACCATTCTTGTCAGAAATACGCACTTTCAGCAGCCCTAGATTATTTAGTCAAAGGAGTTGAAATGAAGATAGACAAATCTTAGAGGATGGAACATTATTGCAAGGTTAACACAGCACATCTTAAAATCGCAGAAATCATGAAATGCTCTTTTAATTTTGCTTGTGAATGAAGCAGATGAAGTCACTTAATTCACCGTGAAAAACTCAGGGAACTTGGTCCCGGGAGAACAGAACTCAGAGAACCTCCCCGTGTAATCCTTGTGACATGCTCCTTAGGAGACTCCAGATCAACATTTGTGGAATATAATTGCAAGTCAGCTGCTGCCCTTTGGTCTTGCTAGATGTCCTGGGTGTGTGGGTATATTTGTGTCTCTGGAAGGTAGAAGTCTGAGATCAGGGCATTGGCAGGGCCTAGCCACCTGGGGAGGTGCCAGGGAGGGATCCGTACCCGGCTTTCTAAGGCTTCTGGTGTTTTCCTGGGCTTGAGGCAGCCCGGTGCAATCTTCAGGTGATGTTCCCCTGGGGTCTTCTGTCTGTGTCCAGATTCCCCCTTTACACCAGCCATGCTGGGCCCACCCTACTCCAGCATGAGCAGATTATAATCCTTTATACCTGCATTGGCCTTATTTCCACAAAACGTCACATTTTGAGGCCCTGGGGTTTAGGACTTCAATATATGAATTTTGGGGGAGGACAAGTCAACCTATAATAAGTTGTGTAATACATTTGAACCAAATCAGCTTGTTAAGTACTTAACCTGCCTACATGGTGCCAGGTACTAAATACAGGTTTAGTACCGGAGAAAGTGTAACTTTAAAAAGAAGAACCATATTAGGCAGCAGGAAATCAGAAGTCTCATTGGATACAGATTATGGGAACAGAGGGGTGAGGGCGCTTGAGGGGGTCGTCTGGTGTCTGGTGGCCATCCTGACGTGCGTTCAGACAGGGTTTGCGTTTCCTGAACTGTCAGCCAGCAGCCTGAGGAGCTTTTTGCAGAAAACCAGCGAGTCTGATGCAGCACAGGAAAAAGACTTTGCTTTCTGCAGTTGCCTCGAGGCTCACCTTCTCCCAGTCTTAGGTTCTAGGCAGTTAGGGGTCTTGGTGGGAAGAGAAATGGCGTTTCCATGGCCATGGGCAGAGTTTCGTTGTCTCTCCTGACAGAAGTGAGCCATTTCCCAGGCCCTATGTCCCTGATAAGAGTGTGGTCAGTGTGGTGATGGGTGCAGTGTCCCCTTAGGCCCTGCCCGTAGCTGATCTTAAAGGCCTGCTGACTAGTCCATGTGTCACCCAAGGAGAGAAGTTATAAGGTAGTGTGTCCAGACTATGCTTTAAGGAGGCTTCTTGAAACACTGTGACCTGAACAGTTGGTTGCAGCCGGTTGCTTCTGACTAAATCATTCTGATTAAGGTTTCAGAATAGTGCAATTTGCAGTAATAAGCATTTACTTGTGAAGCAGGTGACTTTATGGTTTTGGCTCAACTCTGAAGTAATGTGATTCTTGTTTTGGGTTTCAGGGTAGTTGTAACCACATTCGCTGGCTCATTAAAAATAAAGCAAATAAGCTCAAATTCAATTCAAGTCAGGAGCATCTGAAGGGATTTCCGGAGAGCCAGAGATGGGACTAGTGTTTATGTTGGTGTCACAAATGCACGAGCGCACACATGCACGCACACACATTGTGTGTACACACATACAGCATGCATACACATGCACACGCACACACAGACAGGCATGTCTGCCGCACATAAGCACACGTGCACACTTGCATAGATACACATGCACACCCCTATGTGGGTTTGGGATGGGGGAGGGATTGCCATCGGGTGGTGTTTCCTCAGGGCACGACTCCTCAGCAGTGCTGCCCCAAGACAAGCCCTGGTTCTATTAATAGCAGTAACTCAGGACCGCACGCCCTCCCTTTCTGTAGGCACTGTCACCTTTAGATACATCATTTTTAAAGAAAAAGACAGTGCCTGCCCAGAGGTGCAGAGAGCCTATAGATTCTAATCCAGGTTTGCGACCTTCCCCAGTCAATAAAACTGCTTGTGCCACCTATGCCAAGTCTAGGGGAGGACTGAGAGCTGCTTCCTCAGGAACTTGGAAACCAGATCAGGAAACAGGACAGGCAGACAAGGAAACCCAGACAGCAACACTTGAGGACTATAGCAGGTGGCACAGATGACAGTTCCATGCAGGTCACAGGAAGGAACGGGTGGAAGGGGAGTCATCAGAGGAGTCCCGGCTGCTTCTGGAAGGAGCTCTGTCCCCGGGGGTTCATGGCTTCAGAGGCACATGGGGGAGGCCACCTTGCCTGAGGAGCGCAGTCCTCCAGAGGCTCCTGCTGTTCCTTGGCTGTGCCCCTCTCCTCAGGCAGGATGTGAGTTGGGCTTGCCCCACATTATGTGATGATTCACTGTGGTACCTGGGGCTTTCCCCACTCCGGACTACCAGGCTTCCATTTAAACTGAGATTTAGAACAATATGTACACATGTGTGCACACACTTTTAAATAGCCATTTAATGAGCTTCTCTCCTTTCAGAGGCAACTGATGACTATAAAGTATAAGATACGGAGGAGTGGGGGCTGTGGGATGAATGGGGACAGAGCCGCTTGTAGAGATTAGAGTTTCCCAGGGGCTGAAGATCTGCCCCTGTGTCTGTCACCATGGGTGGAAGATGTGTCCTTCCTTTGGGCACCAGCTTTGTCCTGGCTGGTGACAACTCCAGGGGCTGGTGTCTGCCCAGGACACTGTGACCCTCGTTAGGATTTCATTATTGGGCAGAGTGGGCTCTGGTGCTACAGCCATTTGCTGTGTGACTTTGGGCAGCCTGCCTAACTTCCCTAGGTCTCAATTTCCTTCTGCTTAAACTGAGATGAATGGTGCCTGCTGGTAAGAATGACCTATGGGGGCAGTAGTTTGTCACCAGGGTAATGAGTGGATGTGCTGGGCACAAAGTAATTCCTCAGCAAATGCATTTACTATTTTATCGATTGACACTGAATACTTTCCCCATTGTGTCTAGAGAACTCTGAGCTGAGATTTGACCCCGAGAGGCGCCCACTTCAGGGAAAACTGCTTTATCTTCAAAACAGGGCAGACATCTGCACCTTTCGGGAGCTGGTGGGCCCTCCCATGTCACCCAGGACAGACCACCATTGTCTGGGTTGGTGGAACTGCTGTGCTTAGCTGGGTCCCTGCACAGCAGCTGGCCATGGGCTGAGCTGGCTGGACTCGGGTTTCACTTGTCTAAGGTTTCATGCAGAGAGCCCAAGGCACAGATGGGAAGTGAGGCCCCACTGCCCCTCGCTCAGCCCTGTGCTCCTTGCTACAATGTCTCACTTTTCTCTTCCTCCTCAGTTCTACCAAGTTAGATTAGGAGAATTTATTCCTAATTGGTGTTTTATCTTCTAGTTTTATGAGCCGGGTAGGTGGCTCTCAGGGCCACTGCTGCAGGACAGTGCCATGCTGGGGAGTCTGAAAGATAGGGCGGGGGCTCAAGTGTGACATGTGCAAAATTCATGTCAGACACATTTATTTAAATCTGTTTCTAATCAATATGTTGATCCCATTCCTGTTACTGGCATTCTAGTGAGCTACATCATACACATGGAACTGTGCACACACACATATTCTATGCCAGGTGTCCTCAAACCATGGCCCACGGGCCACATGCAGCCTGCCTAGGACATTTATCCAGCCTGCCAGGTGTCTTTGCCGCTGCTGCCTGTCCTGTTTAGCAGCTGACTTGTCCCAGGACCCGCAGTCTGGCCCTCCAGTGGTCTGAGGGACAGTGAATTGGCCCCCTGTTTAAAAAGTTTGAGGACCTCTGCTCTATATGGCTGGGCCTGGTGGTTCATGCCTGTAATCCTAGCACTTTTGGAGGCCAGGGTGGGTGGATTGCCTGAGTTCACAGGTTCAAGACCAACCTGAGTCAGAGTGAGACCCTGTCTCTAAAAATAGCTGGGCATTGTGGTGGCCACCTGTAGTCCCAGCTACTTGGGATGCTGAGGCAAGAGCATACACTGTTTCTTAGTAGTAAAACACTCAGAACTGAGGGAGAAAGGCCATCGTAGGCCATAGTATTTACAAATAACCCAAAACCAGACCATTTGAAACAAAAATCATGCTATTGGAGCAAGACTTCCGGCAAGAAACGACGTGACCTTGAAGCAAACTTGCAACTGTGGAGTCTCACTTTAGCAGCTGAATGCAAACTGGAAGAGGCTGGAATTGCTTTTATATACACTTTTTTTGGGGGGGGGTTCTGAATTATAAATAACTAACTTCTTTAGAGTATTCTGCCCAGTATTTTCTCTGTTCTCTTATGCAGAAGTCTTGTTAACGGCAGTGAGAGATCATGTCTGAGGGCACGTGACATGCCGGGGACTGTCTAAGTGCTTCTTGCACCGTAAGATTTGTCCTCATAACAGCCCTAGGAGGCACCACTGCCATCTCCTCCGTTTTCAGGTGGGGAAAGGAGGTGCGTACTAGCTCACACCAGGTTCTGGGCACCTTGGCTTCACTCCTCCCCAGAGCATGAGCCTCAGGGATGCTGGCAAGAGGGGTGGCCGGGTGTGGTGGGGCTGGGCCTGAAGGCCAGGGTCTCACACTGGGGTCAAAGGTGACTTGTTAGGCCTCTGCTGCCCTCCCAGCCCCGAGGGCTCCCACCTGCAGCTGCTCCCTGTGGAGCGCCATGTACCCTCCACCTGGCTCCTGCCCCCTAGCCTCTGTCGGGGGCCTGGGCATCTTCTCGTGTTATTAGAGATGATCTGTGTTCCTGTTCTCCTGGATGCTTTGGAGGGTTTTCCAAGAGTGAAGATGAAGTAACTATGCTTTACTGTTTTGGAACTGGAATCTTTGTATTATTAGAGAGGGAGGCAGGTGAATGTGCCCACATCCTCCTTTCACGCATTTCCAATCTCTTTTCTCGTGTCAGCACTTTAATGCTACAGTTATTGAAAGTGTTCTTTCCCTGTTGCTTGGTATTTTGCACATACCTTTGTTACTGCATGTAGAGCAGTTTGTAACAGCGGGCTGATGATATTCCTATCTTTTCTCTAAAGAAGTTAGTTATTTATAATTCAGAACCCCCCCAAAGTGTATATAAAAGCAATTCCAGCCTCTTCCAGTTTGCATTCAGCTGCTAAAGTGAGACTCCACAGTTGCAAGTTTGCTTCAAGGTCACGTCGTTTCTTGCCGGAAGTCTTGCTCCAATAGCATGATTTTTGTTTCAAATGGTCTGGTTTTGGGTTATTTGTAAATACTATGGCCTACGATGGCCTTTCTCCCTCAGTTCTGAGTGTTTCACTACTAAGTTCCAGCAGGAAGACATTTCTCCCCAGTTTTTTGTCCTGAAAGCAGTTCAAGTCTATAAGAAGCTTTTAAGCACCCATTTGTAGTTAGGAAATTTTCAGATGTCTTTTGTTAGGAACATGGATTTTTTTGAAAAAGCCTATTGCCCTCTGAACACATGCCAAAAGATTATGATTTGGGCGTTTCCTTTAGGGAAGAATGTTATAGTGGTTTGGCAAAAAAAAAAAAAGAAAATAGGACTTTCAGAAGAATATTCCTGGTTCTAATTGCTTCTGTTGCTGCTTCTCCAGGAGTAAGTGGCTCACCTGGACGTGAGGACTCTCGGCCAGGCCTCTGTTTTCTTGAGTTCCACTTTCATTATGGTATTTCTGTGGTCCTAAAGAAATTGCCTTGTTTAAATTGGTGTTTCTATAATTAATCTCATAAAACATGGTGCTGATAGCAGATTTCTTCTAATGGAAACACATTTTCCAGTTATGATGGCTCTTATTTGTTAATGCATTTTCATTTCTTTTGGAAACAGGCACTGTAAATAGAATAAAATGTGGTCAAAGGTTAAACCTCCAGAAAATGCCACAGGAGCCATATTTCTATGTGACAAGAGAGTAGAATTGAATGTCTTTCAGACTGTGTCCAGCAGAGACCACTAAAGGGCAGTGAGAGTTCATTTATTGCACCCCTGGCAAAGCACATGCACTTAGATTAAGTCTGCGTATTGTGATGTCCGCTATGCAGGTTTGGCTCTTTAAATAAATAGCTATGAGTCTTGAGCACCGTGAGTCTTGTGCATTGTTAGAATGATCTCCTGGGAGTGATGCTCTGTGTGCACAGACATAGTTAAGCCTTTTGTTGCCGGTAATGGAGGTTCCACCTTAAGAAACTAGAAAAAGAAGGGAAAATTAAACTTAAATAGTAATAGATAAAGAAATAAAGAATGGAATGGAAATCAGTGAAATAGAAAATAGAAAATTACTAGAGAAACTTGTCAAAACCAAAAACTAGTTCTTTGGCTCAGCACCTGTAGCTCAGTGGATAGGGTGCTGGCCACGTACACTGTAGTTGGTGGGTTTTAACCAGGCTGGGCCTGCTTAACAACTATGACAACTACAACAACAGCAATGAAATAGCTGGGTGCTGTGGCAGGTGCCTGTAGTCCCAGCTATTGGACAGGCCGAGGCAAGAGAATCGCTTAAGCCCAAGAGTTTGAGCTTGCTGTGAGCTGTGATGCCATGGCACTCTACTGAGGGTGGCATAGTGAGACTTTGTCTCAAAAACAAACAAACAAACAAAAAAACTAGTTCATTGAGGAGAATCAACAAAATTAATAAACCTGTTGTTAGATTGATCTGGGGAAAAGAGAGAGAAGACACAAATGATCAATATGAGGAATCACTGCAGAGCCTACAGATGTTAAAAGTTTAACAAGGGGATTTATACACGTTTCTGCCAATAAATGCTACAACTTAGATGAAGGGGATGACTTCCTTGGAAGACACAAACTACAAAAGCTCACTCAAGAATTAGATAACCTTAATAACTCTGAATCTATTAACGGAAATAAATTTCTAGATAAAAAGCTTCTCATGCAAAAATGCCAGGCCAGATAGCATCACTGGTGAATTTTACCAAACATTTAAGGAAAAATAATACCAAGTCTACACAAATTCTTGTGGAAAATTGAAACTGAGAGAACACTTCCCAACTCGTTCTCTGCAGAAAACCTTACCCTGATAACAAAACCCAACAAACACATTATAGGAAAATACTATAGACCCATAACCCTCATGAACGTAGACATAAGCCTTTAAAATAATATTTAGCAAATCAATTTTAGTGTTATATGGAAAGGGTAATATGTTGTAACTAAGAGGGGTTTATCACAGGGAATGAAGGCTGGTAAAACATTTGAAAACCAATGATATAATTCATGATATTAACAAACAAAAAAATCCTGAAAGGGGCATCTGTGAAAACCTTTAGTTAATATCCTGCTCAGTAGGGAAGGATTGAGTGCTTTCTCCCTAAGACCTGGAACAAGATAAAATGTCAGCTCAAACTTGTATTCAATGTTGTCCTGGAGCAGGGATCCTCAAACTTTTAAACAGGGGGCCAGTTCACTGTCCCTCAGACCGTTGGAGGGCTGGACTGCGGGCCCCAGGATGAGTCGGCTGCTAAGCAGGACAGGCAATGGCGGCAAAAACACCTGGCAGGCCGATAAATGTCCTCGGTGGGCTGCATGTGGCCCGCGGGCAGTAGTTTGAGGATGCCTGTCCTGGAGAGCTGAGCCAGTACAGTCATGCAAGAAAAAGAGACCACAGCCATCCGGATGGTCTGCATGCATAGACTACATGATTGTCTGTGTAGAAAACTGGACAGAATCTACAAAAGAGCTGCTAGAACTAATAAGCACAGTTGAAGGATATAAGGTTAACATACAAAAACCGGCTCGGCGCCTATAGCTCAACCGGCTAAGGCGCCAGCCACGTACACCTAAGGTGGCGGGTTCGAATCCCCAGCCCGGACCCGCCAAACAACAATGACGGCTGCAACCAAAAAATAGCCAGGCGTTGTGGCGGGCGCCTGTGGTCCCAGCTACTTGGGAGGCAGAGGCAGGAGACTCGCTTGAGCCCAGGAGTTGGAGGTTGCTGTGAGCTGTAATGCCATGGTACTCTACCCAGGGGGACAGCTTGAGGCTCTGTCTCAAAAAAAACAAAAAAAAAAACAAAAAAAAACATACAAAAACCAACTGTATTTCTAGACATTAGCAGTACGTGATCAGAAATTGAAATTAAAAATACCATTTATTATAGCAAAAGAAAGAGAAAGAAAGCAAAGAGAAATGCTTAGGGATAAATCCGGAAAGATAAGAAAGGCCTGTGCGCTAAACCAGATACTGCTGAGTGAAGAAGTTACAGACCCAGGTAAAAGGAGCGATACGTAGTGATCTGGGCAGAAGTCTCATTAGGTGTCAGTTCTCTTCACATCCATCTACTAAGTGAAGAGAATTGCAACAAAAATCCCATAAGTTGGGGGGGGGGGCGCTGGGAGAAATTGATGAATGACTCTAAGGAGTCCATGGAAATGCAAAGGACTTAAAATAGTCAAAACAACTTTGAGAAGGAAGAAAGAAGTTGGAGGGCTTGATGTCAGGGCTTCTCACACGTCAGCAGTAACTGAGGCAGTCTGGTGTTGGCACGAAGAGAGAGAAATGCGTCCACGGCCCGGGGGAGTTCAGAAGTAGACCCCTGAATATGCAGCGGCTGTTTTTAACAAACATGCAGTCAATTCATTGTCAAGAGGAAACTGTCATCAATAAATGATGCTGACTTGGGTAGATACCCACACTTTAACTGTGACTTTAACCTCACTAGTACACAAAAGTTAACTTAAAGTGAGTTACAGATGCAAATGTAAAGCCTAAAACTAAAACACTCCCAGAAACAAAGACGGGAGAAAATATTTGTGACTTTGGGCTAAGATTTCCTGGATAGACACTGAAAACATGATACAAGAAAGTATTGATAAATTGGACTTAGTCAAAATGAAAAGCTTCTCTCTGTTGAAAGACACTGTTAAGAGAATGAAAAGACAATCCATTGATTGAGAGAAGATATTTGCAGGTCACGTATCTGTTTGAAATTTGTATGTAGTATATATAGAGAACTCTCAAAAGTCAGCAGCGGGGGTAGGACGATCGCTTGGGCTCAGGAGTTCAAAGTTGCAGTGAGCTATGATTGGGCCATTGTGCTTCAGCCTGGGTGGCATTGTTTTAGCCATTCTGTTTCTAGGTATGGGCCCAAGAAAATAAGAATAATGATGTTTTCATTATGTGAAATGGAGCTTTAATTCATTTTATTGGCTGTTTCCTACTTTGAACCTAATTTAATGTACACAGCTCAATAGTGTACTTATGTTTTATGGGGAGGGCCACAATTTATTACCAGAGCTCATTTATCTGTTTATTTTACCTTCATATCTCTTTTGGGTATCTGCTGCATTCCAAGTGCTAGGCACTGGAGATTTAATGATTGCAAAAATAGACTGACATACTCCCTAGTGGGGAGAATAACATTAAAGAAGCTACAAATTGATTTTATTACAGATGAATTAAGTTCTAAGGTCAAGAGACAGATCTCCAAACACATGAAGCAAAGGGACCTGCCTGAGCCCCAAGTAGGGTGATGATTTAGGGAGGGTTCTCAGGAAGTGGCATCTGAGCTGAGCTCTGGCTGAAGGCTGATGAGAGGAGGGGTGTGCGTGCCAGACGGAGGGACCCCTGTGAGGCATGGTGTGTTGGGAGTGAGGAGAGGCCTGGTGGGCACAGTATTGGCACCCAGTGGGCTGGGCAGTATTAGGGTAATTCCAGGGTTTCTGGCCACAAGGCAGGTCAGATGGGGGTGTCACCTCTGAGGAGCCCCTGGTGAGGCCTGGGCTTGGTGTAAGGAGATGGGGAATGAGTTGGAGCTGAGTGAGGAGCTGCTGGAGCTTAGAGCAGCCCAGCCTGGAGCGTAATTGTGAGGCCCACCTGGAGAGACGGGAATCAGGGCTGAGCTCTCGTTTGTGGAGCCTGCAGTGCAAATGTGGGCAGGCCCAGAGCACTCCATGGAACTTGGAAATTAAAAAGCAGGCAGGGCTCGGCGCCTATAGCTCAACTGGCTAAGGCGCCAGCCACGTACACCTAAGGTGGCGGGTTCGAATCCCCAGCCCGGACCCGCCAAACAACAACGACGGCTGCAACCAAAAAATAGCCAGGCGTTGTGGTGGGCGCCTGTGGTCCCAGCTACTTGGGAGGCTGAGGCAGGAGACTCGCTTGAGCCCAGGAGATGGAGGTTGCTGTGAGCTGTAATGCCACGGCACTCTGCCCAGGGGGACAGCTTGAGGCTCTGTCTCAAAAAAAAAAAAAAAAAAAGCAGGCAGTATGGTAAGCCTGAGATGAGGATGGATAGACCAAGCCAGTGAGTCAGGAGAGGGCTCTGAGGCTGGAAGTCAGGGGAGGAGGTGAGTACCAGCCACAAACCTTCCCAAGGGCGCTGAAAACTAGAGCTGAAGAACAGAGTAACTGAATAAAACGCACTCAAGTGAGTGAGTGAGTGTGCTCCCGTTTGTGGAGCACACTCAGTCTGAACGCAGAAAACAGATGAACGACAATCCGGCTTCAGGCTGTGCAGCTTCCTGGCACTGCTGCCTGGGGACACTGACATGAGCAGTGTAGCAGGGCCGTTTGCACTCTCGTCTCTCTCCCTCTCTGTGTCTCTGTCTCTTCTTCTCTTTATTTCTCTCTCTCTCTGTCTTCCCTTCTCTATGTCTATGAGGTCTGACAATTAAGTTCATGAACTTGCCACTGTGTGCTTACGTTGGCAGCACTGTACAAACAGCCTGGTAAGGCTTCGTAACCTTGGTGTATCAGCACCTCACAGCTGTGTTGTGTCAACATGAGGTGGTGTCTTGCTGAGTGGCATTAGTCATTGTCATCTGTTCTGTCAACAGAATTTTGGAGCGTGAATTAAAGCAACATTCTAATTCCTAAATTTCTTGTTAAATTTGGCAATCAGGTGAAATCAGGGATGATGCCACGAAGAAAATGGCAGGGTAAAAATGGATTAAATGTTTTTCTGAGGGGACAGAAAGCATCCCTGATGAAGAGAGGCCATGGCAGCTTTAACAAGCAGAAGTGATGAAAACACTGCAAAAATTAATTGAATTGTGTGTCAAAATTGTCAGCTGACTCTGAGAAGCATAGTAGACCATGTAAACATCAGTACGGAAACAGTTAGGAAATCCTTAACTGAAAATCTCAGCCAACCTCATGGTTCTTGCATCACAACAAGGTACCAGCTCACACAGCACTGTCTGTGAGAGAGTTTTTAGCCAGTAAACAAAATAACAGTGCTGGAACACGCTCCCCGTTCACCAGCTCTGGCCCCCAATGTCTTTTTTCTTTACCCAAAGATAAAGGAAATATTGAAAGGATGAAATTTTGATGACATTTAGGATATCAAGTATAATACAACGACAATCTGATGGTCATTCCAGAAAGTGTTCCAAAATTGCTTTGAAGGGTAGATGAAGTGCTGGCATCAGAACCTATCTTCCCAAGGGGAGGACTTCAAAGGTGACCACAGTGTATCTAGCAATGGGGTATGTAGCACTTTTTCTAGGAAAAGTTCACGAACTTAATTGTCAGCCCTTGTATGTCTCTCCCTCTCTGTCTCTCTCTCCCTCCTGTGTCCCTGTCCTTCCTTCTCTGTCTCACTATGTCTCTGTCATCTCTGAAATGTCAGAATCCCATGAGATCTCCCGCAGCTTGCTTAGGCCTCCTGGGACACTTAGGAGGCTGACATAAGGTCACTCTACGAAACATACAGGGCTTAGGGAAAGCTGCATTAATACTCTGCTGACAGGAGCCTGACGTGGCCTGAAGGAACACCCAGCTCGGGACCAGTGATTTTACTGAGATAGGGAGATGAGAGCTGTAACCAGAGCGTGCACTCAGCAGCCCTGGCTGAAGCACTGTCTGGACTCACGTGCAGAGGAGCTGAGCCTGGCCTGGGTGCGGGCAGTCCTGGGAGAGAGCTGGCCTCATGTGGACAGGGGCCTTAGGCAGAGCCAGTGGTAGCAGCATGTGTCGCTCAGTCACCACAGGTCGGGGTAAAGTTTTAAGTAAAACCAAGGGAGTCTTTCCTTTCCCTGTCTGTTCTGCCTGCAGCAGTTGTATTTCCAAGTGTTTTCGGGATAGCTCCTGCCTTAAATATTGCTTTTTGGTTCTAGGTGGTGCCTCAGCATTGCACGGTTTCCTTCCTGGTAGCTGTGATTGCTGTCACAGGCATGGCCATTAGTTTGGGAAGAGCCTGCCTTTCTATGCCACGTCAGGACACAGCAGCTGGGCCGACGGCCCAGTGCCAGCCTGTAGAGCCCGCACCGGCACAGTGCGGGAGGTACTCCGTGAACATGCCACGTGACTGAACCCCAGTGTGTCTGCCAGAGACTTCCCGGAGGGGAGCAGCAGGGTGGGGACAGAAGTCCCAGCAGCTGGGGCGGCACTGCTGTGTCCCACACCTGGCCTTGCAGGAGGTGTGACTGGGAAGTGGGGTTTGGACAGGGACTTGATGGCTCTGAGCAGAAGCAGGAGCAATGTGAGTATATGGCAGGAAAGTGTGCTGGACAGAGGGGGCAGCTGGTGCAAAGCTTCTGAGTCGGGAGCCTGCCTGGCGAGTTCCAGAGCAGAGTGCACCCTGAGTGGGAGGCGGCAGGCAGCTGAGGAGGTCCTGGGGGTGCAGGGGGCCACGGTGCAGGGCCTGCCTGGCCTCCATAAGCACTGGGCTTATTATCTTTATTAGACCTTGGTTTTTAGAGCAGTTTTAGGTTTCCAGAAAAACTGAGTGGAAAAGTGCAGAGAGTCCCTGGACATCCTCCCTGCGTCCCTCTTCCCCTCATCCACAGCCAGCACTACTGTGGTGGCCTGTCCCTGATGAGCCAGCATGGCCACATTGTTACTGACCAGAGCCCAGGGCTCAGCTCAGCAGAGTTCACTCCGTGTTGAACATTGTCTCAGTCCTGGCAGATACTTGTCTGCCTTCCAGAGTTCCACAGAGCTGCTCCAGAACCTGTTCTGTGCCCCAGCTTCCCTTCCTACCCTCAGCCCCTCTGAACTATTGATCTTTTTATTGTCTCAACGGTTTTATTTTTTCCAGAATGTCATATACAGTAGAACCTCTGTAAGTTGAGCACCCAAGGGACAAACTGGTCAACATGGAAGGGGTCAGCATGAGGAACGAGGCCAACTATGCTGATATATACACTCACTTTACTTTCTCGTACAGCTTTTATTAGAGAGCATCATATGAAGTCGTACATAATCAAAACAGAAAAATCATGCCTGCCATAGCATACAGAATCAACACACCTACTGTGTTCTCATGGTTTAATCATTCCTTCTGAAAAAAGAGTCAGTCTTGGTCTGCTTCTTATTCTTTCTACAAGCGCAGTGGAGACAGCACTTTCAACACTGGCTACGCCGCTCGGCACACCTGGGTATTTTTCCACAGCAAAGACTCCAACTGCACTGTCAGACTCCTGACGTCCTCTTCTCTGTGGTTTCTGTGCCATTCTCACTGGCTTCTTCACTTCATCAGCGTTTCATGCACTTTTACTCTGGTCTGTACTTCAGTCATTAGCACTTGGAAAACTGCTTCATACAGGCTGTCCTGTCATCACCCATTGCTAGAGAACCTTCAAAATCTGCTCTTGCAAATTCTGCCACGGGAGATGGACTGTCTGATGGGGCCAAAACCTTGTGCTCTTGGGCTGTAACAAATCCAACTTTCTCAAAACACTTCTGTATTATTTCTGGCTGAACTTTATTCCAAGCAGAGCTGATTCAGAGGATAGCACCCAGAGCGTTAACTGATGTAGCAGATGAAGCTGCTTCCACGGGTGGACCACAGGTTTGTGTTTCGGTGATGACCCGCTGCAGGAGCTGGGCTTGGTAGCGGATCTAAAATGTTTTGATGATGCTTTGGTCAAGAGGTTGGATTTTTGAGGTTGTGTCTGGAGGCAGAAATTTCAGTGTCACATTTGTGAGATGTTTCACTTGTGGGTGATCAGGACAGTTGTCTGCGGTCAGTAGAGTGGACTGTTTCTTCTTCATTTCTGGGTTGATACTCCTCACCCGGGTCATCAAATAGGGCACCAATCGTCCATGCACATTTGTTTGACGTCCAGTGACAGGAGGTCTTCTGGCTCCAGGTTCTTGAATGTGTGTGGCTTTGCCAGTTTACCAGTCACCAAGGGCTTTAGTTTCTCTCCACTCGAGCTAGTGCAACGCAGAACTGTGAAACGTTCTTTAGAAAGTTTTGCACACTTACATTTGTCTCCTCTTCATGACAAATGTAGTGTTGGGCATCCCCTTGAAAAAGAGCCCAAACTCATCAGTGCCACAGATGTCCCCTTTGAAGCCTGTGGTGACGTGGGAAATTTTTGATGAACTCTTCTAGACTTCTATTAGAACGTCACTGGATTCCTTACACAGGACTTTTGGGGAGATCTCATGTCACAGTTTAAATTTCTTGAGTTAACCACTTTTGATGCTTAGAAATCTTCCACCCTGAGCTCTTGTGCAAAATTTTTTAGCCACCTTTAGGATCACAGCTGGAGATTTAGGTGTTAACTGCCCTTGTTTGTTTGAACCAGCTTAACGTGCCTTTGTTAACTTCGTGAAGGGACGATTCCCCCTTTTCTCCTATAGATCTCTGCTTTCCTTACCAGATCTCTCCAAGCACACAGCATGTTTACATTTCTGGATGTTGCCAACTGTGGTCTTGCTAACAACAAAATGCTCCACCGTCTTTCTTTGGCTGCTGCTTTCCAGGTAATGAGACCAACCTTTCTCTTCAATGTCAACTCTCTTGAGTTCCTTCCTTTGGGCCATCATGTCTTGATTAACTGTGAATTTCAGTAATTGTAGGGTGTGTCTACAATTCAGATCAGTACTTCACGCTGAAAAAATCTGCAGCATGACAAACAGTAGCATGTTAGGCCTAACCCAACACGTGGTAATAATAAAACATAAAAAATAACTTATACTAAAGAAAAAATAATGCAACTGAGGGGCATAGCCTACCCTTCTGCCCCTTGATGTAGAATGAACTGGCCAAGTTACAGAGGGTAAATTAATACTGTATGTGGTAGTCCAAGCCAAGTGGTCAAGATATAACTTACATATGTGGTCAGTGTAAGAGGTCAATCTTCCATTGAGTACATGTGGTGCATGGCCGGTAGGAAAATTAGGTCAGCTTAAGCAGGTGGTCATTTGGGGGGGTGATCAGCTACGGAGGGTCCACTGTTGTTGGAATGGTACAGTCTGTGGCCCTTTCACATACTTTTCAGGGTTTGAGTGCTCATTTCTTTTTATCACTGAAAATCCCCTTGTGTGATGTGCCACTGTATGTGTACCCATCCACCTATGGAAGCATGTCTAGGTTGCTTCCAGGTGTTGGCGACTTTGAATAAAGCTGGCATAACAAATGTGCGTTTTCTGTGTGGATGTAAGTTTCTGACTCGTTTGGATAAGTATCAAGTGGCACAGTTTCTGGATTGCATGGTGAGACTGCTACGCTGCCTTCTTGAGTGGCCGCACCACTTGGCATTAGCACCAGCTGTGAATGAGGGTTCCTGTTGCTTCGTGTCCTCATCGGCACCTGGTGGTGTCCGTGTTCTGGATTTGGGTTATTCTGCTAAGTCTGTAGTGCTGGCTCATTGTTTTCATTTGCATTTGCCTGATGACGTGTGACGCTGAAAATATTTTCATGCACTTACTTGCTATCTATGTATTGTCTCTGGTGTTCTGTCTGTCCAGATCTGTTGCCCATTTTAAAATTAGGTTGTTTTCTAAGAGTTCTTTATGTGTCTGGAATATAGGTCTTTGACTGGTTGTGTGCTTTGCAGGTATCTCCTATCTGTGGCTTATTTTCTCAAGGACTTCACCTTTTCATGTGAGTGCAATGTGGGGCTTTTGTGACCAGAGGGGTGACATTGCAGGCAAATTACAAATAAGTATTGAGGTTGTAACATGAACGAATAGAATTCCTGCTTATACATCATCGTCAGCCTTATCTTTAAGTAATAAAGGTCAGATTTTCTAAGTGGTTTTTATAAAATATATTTCCCTAATACAGGCTGCTATACACTTTACTCACAGCTATGGTCCTATTTATTTCAGCCCATACTCTCTTGATACTTGGGTTTTGGGTGATAATGATCTTTAATCACCTTTTTGTTACTCACAGATAATTTGAAATCCCAGCTGGCTCTGTCTTCACCAGAAGTTTTACAGCCCACAGTGTCCTAGTGGGGTTGTTCCCCCCCTCTCTTCCTCTGGCCTCTCTCTTTAGGGCAGGGCCCAGCCACTATTTATAGAGAGATGCACTTAACTGTGGTGTCCTCAGCTGTCCCTGGGCTCCCTGTGCAGGTGGCTTCCTCTGTTGAACGGCTCCTTGTGCTCCACCATCTCCTCTCTAAAAGAATCCAGCTCCTTGCATGCCTTTGAATCCCTGATGAGTTAACATGCCACTTAAAACAGAGTTTTTTTCCCTAGGTGGTCACACCCAGTCTTTTCTCACCTGGCTCTGAGGCTTTAACTTGCCATAGTCCAGTTTCTTGGTAGTTTAAGAATGAAAGACAGATTCTGTAGCCACAAGGGACAGGGACAAAGCTAGTACATGACTCTGGAGCATCCACCATTGTCCACTGATCTCACTGTGTGTGGAGTTGGGTGGCAGGAGGATTCCTCAGAAGCAAATGTGAAATTGCAGAGCCTCTGCAAAAACCCTTGGAGATACCTGGGGACAAGATGTAAACAACAGAAAATATTGGTACTGCAGGAAGAGTTGACATGTTACCTGAGGTGTGTTGATTGTGGGGGTGGGTTGTTGGGGAGGCAGAGAGCAGGTGTGAGGCTGCGTCCCAGTCAGAGAGCAGACTGCATGTGCTCACGGGGTGGATGTGACTCTGCCTCTGTGGAGAGGCTCTTGGCCCTGCTTGCCCACACTGTTGACACCAGGGTACACAGCAGATGCCCAGAGGGATTTGTCAGCACCTTTCTGCCAGAGGCCAGAGGCCTTCTTCATACGCATCTTTAGCAAGAACAATAAGCAAAGATGTCACCAATCATTCTGAAATCCATTCACTGGGAGAGGAGGGTCAGGAACCACACGGAAATGGAGCACAAGATGAAAGTAATCTGTGGCTCATATTTATTAAATGCCAGGCCACAATTTATGGGTTGTTTTCACTAGGTCACAAGCATGAGGATGAAAAGAAAAAAGACCATTATTCTATATGATTAGGAGACTCAATTAGCGCTATCTTACGTACCTGGACAATTCTCAGTTTCCTCTATCAGGACCCTTCAGAGGCACAGATGGCATCTGCGAGCAGAATGCGATGAGACTTCCACAGTGGCTCACCCGGGCACCGGTGCTTCTTAGGGCTCTGTGTCACGACCGAGGCCGAGCTCCAGGCATGGCAGGGCCTGTGCTCTTTTCCAGATCACTCATTTGACAATTAAGATAGAATTGCTATGTTTTGATCTGACATTGGGAAAACAAAGTACAACTCAATGGAGAAATTTATCCTAGGTTATCTGATTAAACCAGTGTTTTTTAACCTTTTTTATCTCCTGGCACACTTGAAACTATAGTTAAACTTTCGCAGCACACTTGAATTATGTTGATAAAGAAAAGAGTAAAAAATATACTTACCATGCTTTGAACTTCTTTGAAAAACAAATTTAATTAATGACCTTTAAAAATTTTCACAGCACACCTAGGATCAGGCATCCTCAAACTACAGCCCGCGGGCTACATGCGGCCCACCTAGGACATTTATCCAGCCTGCCAGGTGTTTTTGCCGCTGCTGCCTGTCCTGCTTAGCAGCTGACTTGTCCTGCCCGGGGCCTGCAGTCCGGGCCTCCAACAGTCTGAGGGACAGTGAACTGGCCCCCTGTTTAAAAAGTTTGAGGACCCCTAAGATCCTCCCATGGCACATCAGTTGAAAATCACTGTGATAAACATTTTATCTTTAATATTTTCTTACCCATTTTTGGCATTGGTATGAATTTGGGACCACTGCCACCAGCTCTGAAGGATTCATCATGTGCTTTGGACTCTGTGGGAACTGAGCCTCAGGGGACACATGAGTCAACTTAAGCTGTGTGGTCTGACTGGTCTCTCCTTGACATTGTGCCTCTGGCATAGCTTATTTAGGTTGGGAACTGGAAGTTTTTTATATTTGTTTTTCTTACTTTCCTGTCTAAGTTTGCCAGCTCCATACGAATGGGAAACATTTTGCTTCCCCCACCCACTGCCAGTGCTGCAGTCCGTCTGGGAGTTGGGCTGTGGGATATGCTGAAGGAGGACAGCAAAAGAACAACATATTTTAGTAAAGGCTTAAGTTTCTTTCAATAAACCATTGCTTATGATGCTGCCCATTTTGGGGGAGTAGCTTACACATCTGGTATCCAGCAACAAAATCTTTGACATTTCTGCCTATTGCTTCTTTTGTTTTCCAATAGATGTGGATGAAGAGCTGTCCAGTAGGCCACCACATGGCACCACTGACATGCATTTCATTGCATTTAACGTCATTGGCTGTAGGATGGGCATGGAGTGTTATGGCAGGACATACCTCCTGATCAGAAGACAGCTGCAGTTTAATTAGAATAAAGCAAAGATTGAAAATGAGATGAGCCATTGACTGTGAAATGGACTTTTAAGGTGAAGCCCAGAAGTTCTTCGGATTTCAAACTTAGCATTTCGTTGTCTCTGCATGTGGTGGAATTCACCCCAGAGGCCCCCATGGACAGCCAGACTTCTGAAACTGTCCTATAGGGGGAAGCACACAGGCCAGAGGGGAAGAACGAGATAGTTCAGCATTTGTAATGTATTGAGTAATACTACACATGGTGCAAAATTCAAATGGTCCAGCAAGGAGACAGAATCAAGTTTACCTTGTTGCCATGTCCTGCTTATGACATGATCTGCCTTGACACATCTAGTGCAGAGAGAGTGGGGCCTGAAGACCCTTTCTCAGCAAGGGAAAACATGCCCAGAAAAGGGGAAAAATAAATAAATAAACTGAATAAAGAAAAGTCAGCTAGTTTACCTTTAAACCAGCTGCTAAATATCTTACCTGAGCAAGTTTCCTGCTTTTCCTAGAAGCCTGGCTTGTAGGGAATACAGCTTGCAAACACCCCTGCTGGGTCTATAAACACTCTGAAGGAATGGCTGCAGAGGAAGCTGTGTGCAAGGCCTGAGTAGAAAGATTAACCAGGCTGTCCCCTGCCCAGTCAATAGCCAAAGCAAATACCCATTGGGGAGGTTTGTATTTGGCCAGGGCAGAGATCAAGGGAACAGCTCAAGCCTTGAATTACGGGTAAGAGAGCTTGTATCCCTTATCACAGAGGAAGACCCTCTGTGGTGGAAATTAGAGGAAAATTCCTCTGTCCCACTGATTCTTCTTCAGAGATTGATGCCAGTGGTGTTTTATTACACAGTGAACTAGTGGGTATTAACATTCCCCTAGAAATCTGTGTTTGACCACAGACAGGAGGCTGCCCCCACACAAGGCTCAGGTTTCAGATTTCTTAAGGCTGCTCAGACCCTTATAGAAATAATAGGAGCTGATATACTCACTCAGAGAAACTGCTGACGTCTTTATTGCCTTCCTCAGCTAACCCCCTGGGCTAAATGAGCAAATAGCTTTCAATAAAAGCTGAGTGGAACAAACACTGGGGCCACTGCTGTGAACCCTACAAGAGCACGATGATCTCCTGTGCTCCCACCTTCGAAAATTCTATTCTGCATGTTTCTTTGTCTCTCATAATTTTTAACTTTACATTTCTTCAGTCAATTCCTGCCAGCTCCACAGGTCTTCATGGACCCTGCCCCTGGGGTGACCCCAGAAGTCTAGGCCCAATATTGCTGAATTAATCCACCATCCATTTGATGCTTGGGGCAGTTCTGTGAGAAAGCCTGAGTGTTAGTCTTAAATCAAAAGATAAGGGCCTAGAGAGGTCAAGTGACTTGGCCAAGGCACCACAACCCGCTTGTTGCAGAGCCAGGGACTACTTATTATAAAGTTCTGATTCTTTGACATTATAGTTTTCCAAACAGGTATGTCGTTTCAGGTACAGTGTCCTCGGAACTAGCTAGCTCCATGTACCAGTGTCCATGCACAGGAATACTTTTGAAGGGATGTGCAGGCATGGGAAAATTCTAAAGGATTCCACTCCCAGACCCTCCACCTGAATATACACTCACCTAAAAGTGATTGGCCTCAGAAGGTAGCTGAGGCCTCAGAAGGCAAACAGGGGGATGGCTGTGCCCCTGCCCTCACAGTGGTCTTTCTCTCCCTGCACACACAGGCAGCCCTCTCATCACTGGTTGTCTTCCTTAGGTTCACTGCTGCAGGATGAAAACTCCCAGGCTGTGTGACAAAGGACAATTAGAAATGTCCAGGGTGTCGAGAAGTCAAATAACTTTAAATTCTTAATTTATGGATAGATCACATCTGGACTTTGGCACCATGACTCAGAAGGCTTTAAAGAATTAGGTTACATCATAACAAAATTCCTTTCATTCCAGATATTATTATTATTATTTTTTTTTGAGACAGAGTCTCACTTTCTCGCCCTCAGTAGAGTGCCGTGGCAGTGTCACACTGCTCATGGCAACCTCCAGTTCTTGGGCTTAGGTGATTCTCTTGCTTCAGCCTCTTGAGTAGCTGGGACTATAGGCACCTGCCACAACTCCTGGCTATTGTTTTGTTGTGGTTTGGCCGGGGCTGGGTTTGAACTCGCCACCCTCGGTATACGGGGCCAGTTCCCTACTCACTGAGCCACAGGCGCCACCCACCAGGTATTTTTATGAACAACGTTTCTCAGTTTTTATATAAAAAACCCCTAAGATAGGGGGAAAAACTGATACTGAACCATTATCACTCTAGCCAAAAGTGATAGTCACCCATAGAGAAATTAACTAATTAAAAACAAAGCACCATGCCTTTCATTAAAATATACATTTACAAATAAAATTTTAGTTTTATGTTAATTACTTATAAAAACCAAAACGTCCTGTTTTTATCATGTGTATGCTCATAATAGTTCTGTGAACTCAATTCAGAAGAAAAATCATATTAAGTAGATCCTTATGGCTTAACAATCTTTTTTTTTTTTTTTTTTTTT
>NW_003852556.1:2265724-2285576 GCF_000181295.1 Otolemur garnettii | reverse complement strand
CCGGGCTGGGGATTCGAACCCGCCACCTTAGGTGTACGTGGCTGGCGCCTTAGCCGGTTGAGCTATAGGCGCCGAGCCTAACAATCTTAAATATAGGGTCAATTCTTAGAGTTTGTGGTAGTTACTTTCTGTAAGTTACCTTGAACACTGAGTTAGTGACAAACCCAGGATTGCTGCTAAGGGAAGTGCAGGATTAGGCTCCTTTAAGACTCTGGTCACATTTCATCAATCAATCAATATGTAAGCTTATTTTATATGTATTTCTGTTTGAAGACAGCTTATTTGATATACAGAGGGTACAAAAAATGTACACACATTTTTTAGTAAAGGAAGAAACCATATTAAAATTGTAGTACTCAACATATCCTGATAACAAAAGATGAGCACAAGTCACGCTGATCACCTTCTGTAACTGCGGAAGTCAAAATGGGACTTGAATGTTATAAGCTTAACATAGTTTTTTTCTTTTTTAAAGCATGTAAACATTTTTTGCATCCTCTATTTATTTCTTACAAATAATTATATGCAGTATTTCTTTATAATAAAACACTTCAGTAGAACCTCCATAGTTGACCAGCTCCCTACACTGACCACCTCCTTTAATTGACCTATTTTCACAGACTGGACATGCATCACATATGCGTATCAGTACGGTAGGCCTAGTGCCTTATGTTGACCACCTCTGTGTGTTTGTTACAGTCCCTTGGGGGAGTCACCTTACAGAGGTGCTACTGTATTTCACTTTCAGCATTATGTGATATGCTCTATCATGATAGTGTTAGTTCAAAGCTCAGTCATGCATACATGGTATGCATAGTACTCACATAAACAGATAGTAAGCATGTGTAATACTGTGAACATACTTTATAGTACAGCAGTGCAAATACAGAAAGTCCTGAAAAAAGCATTAAGCAAAGATTAAGCATTTATTGTCTTATAAAAACTAACTGAAATCTTACTGTGGATGGAGCTATAGGATGTGGTCAGTGCACTGTGGCTTAACCTCCTGACACTGGATTGCTCCACAAAAACCAAAGAACTCACTCCACAGAAGAGGAAGACATTGATGAGGTCAGCTTGTTGTGTTATGGCAGGTGTACCTCAGGAGTTTGTCTTTTGCAGCTTGATGGCAACTTTCTCACAATGACTTGAAAAGATGCTTTAGCCTCATCTGCCTGGCTTTTCACCTCAAATCTTTCAGCGTCTCAGAAAAAGGGACAAATGCAGTGGCAGTGAGGTACCACTGAGGAATGCTGCACAGTGAGGAATGTGAGGCTGCGTCCCAGCATGGGGTCACATTCTTCCATGTCATCGAAGATTTTTTTCCAACGCAGAATTCCATTCTGATATTTTGGCTGCCGTGAGAGGGACAAGTCTTAGGGTGACTTTCATCACTGACTCTCATGCCGTCTTTCGCCATTTTGTCCATGCCTTTGTTGGTGGGTTCTAGTGCCTTCTCTGCCAAAATTTCCTCTACATCTTCTTCCATCATGTTACTGAAACCTTCTCTACCTATTTGCTGTGCAATATGTATTATGTTGTTGACATTGTTCTTTATACTTTCAGTAACACCCTCAAAATTTTTCACACAGTGCAGCCAAACATTCTCCCAACAGTTACTGATAGTAATCTGCTTGATGCTGTCCCAGGCTGTGCCACTATACTCAGTAACACTGTGTACAGTGACTGATTTCCAGGTGTCTAGGATGGTGGCTTCCTCGTTGGCCTCAAGAGCCTGGTAAGTCTTACTGTGGAGCTCCCTTATGTAGTGTGCCTTCTAAGTTTTTATTATGCCCTGATTGAGGGGTTGGATGAGAGATGTAGTATTTAGGGACATAAAAAGAACTTCTGTGTTGGGGTGGGCATTTTGAAGATCTTTGTGGCAATGAACTGGGAGATTATTCAAAAATTAGTAAAACCTTGAAGGCGGCTCGGCGCCTATGGCTCAACCGGCTAAGGCGCCAGCCACGTACACCTAAGGTGGCAGGTTTGAATCCCCAGCCCGGACCCGCCAAACGACGGCTGCAACCAAAAAAAATAGCCGGGCGTTGTGGCGGGCGCCTGTGGTCCCAGCTACTTGGGAGGCGGAGGCAGGAGACTCGCTTGAGCCCAGGAGTTGGAGGTT
Source organism: Otolemur garnettii (assembly GCF_000181295.1). Classification (NCBI taxonomy): domain Eukaryota; kingdom Metazoa; phylum Chordata; class Mammalia; order Primates; family Galagidae; genus Otolemur; species Otolemur garnettii. The sequence goes on along the minus strand of NW_003852556.1, from coordinate 2,283,451 downwards.
GCTGTGAGCTGTAATGCCACGGCACTCTACCCAGGGGGACAGCTTGAGGCTCTGTATCAAAAAAAAAAAAAAAAAACCTTGAAGGCAAGGTTTTTGCCCTGGAGATAGCATTCAACTTCTGGGTTGAAGCAGTGGTGGAACCAACCCCAGGATATTTCAGATACTATCTATGCATTTTGTTCCATCTCCAATGTTCTGGCATACAGTTCAGGTTTTTCCCTTTCAGTGCCTGTGGGACTTAGATTCTGTACATCATTGGGGGTTTGCACTTAAAGTCGCTCTTAGCATTGGTGCACAATAGCAAGCTGCATGGTCTTTGACTGCTTTAAAGCCAGTGGCTTTGGAGGCCATTTGCATTACAAAGGTTTGTTTGCCAATATTCTTATAAAACAAACCAATCTCATCAGCATTGAAAACCTGCTCCTCAACATAACCCTTTTCATGTATGACACTTAGCAGGTATTTTTAAAATTCTTCTGTAGTCTCACGATTTGGGGAACCTGCCTGGCCTGCAAGTTTAAAATTTTTCATACTGTATCACCTTTTGAAACCTGCAAGCCAGCCTGCACTAGCAGAGAAGGGTTTTACATTTTCCTGACCCTGGGTAACACGGCTGTAGATTTCTTTGGCTTTTAGCCTCACAACAGTGCTGTCCTCTACACCTTTTTTATTGCTTGTATTCTCACAAATCCACAAATTTAAATGCTTTTCCATCTTTTCCATACCTTCATCATGAACTACAGATGTTACTTTAGCACTTTCTGGAGCAGCCTCACATACAGATCTGCTATCTCTTCTTCCTTTTTCTGGATATACTGTATTGTTGATTCATTAATGTTGAACTCATGGCCAACAGCACTAAAACTCATGCCTGAATGAAGCTTATCTAACACATGTATTTTCTCTGTAAGATGCATCACAAGCTTCTTGTGCTTCAGGACATTAGACAGCATTTCAGCTCTAGGTTGGGGGTGGGTGGGCATTTAAAACAACAGAATCACCACCCCAAAGCACAAACACTTGGAAAACAAGTCACTAAATAGACCAAGAAAAGGACATTTGTTTACAGTATGAGTTTTTATAGCTTTGTTCAGGTTCTGCTGGGGATATGTACAGGAGATTCAAGTTTTTCAAAGCTGTGCATGTGTCCATAAGTGAGACAGTGCTGTAAGTGCTGATTTTGGGGTTACATATAAATTTTAGCAAGTAGGTGAGTTTACAAATACAGAATCTATAAAGGATGACTATATTTATAGGGGTCTCTCACCAAAAAAGATAATGTGATCAGTATGATTCTCAAGCATAAAAACATAGGACACAATTCTTTGGGGGAAGTGGAATGGAAAGGAGTTAAAAGAGAAAAGAATTAATATGACTTTTTTGTGAAGTTTTTAGATTGAGAATGGCTATATTATTTCTGTTAATATTTAGAGTATAAAAATAACATTAACAGTTTAATTTTAAAATGTCATCCAAGTATCATAAGTAATGTCCTTTGCTAACCATTTAAAGTCATGTAAAAGATTTAGATGTTAACTATGTATATGGTATATAATTTTCAAAAATTCTTCTAGAGAGAAGAGGAGCAAAATCAACCCGGGCAGCTTTAGTTTTGTTGTTCCACTGAAAAAACAAATCTGTCCCATTTGGAAGGAAACATGTTGGTGATTTTTGTAAATTTTTCATTTCATAATTATCATCATCTCTGAACACCCTGGTTTTGGCTTGTAATTTTGAAAGACTTGTACACTGTACAATGAAATTACAGTATTCCTGAGAGTGGCTTGATGGAATGTCGGGATTTTCCCCTACGGTAGGACAAAAATGGCTTTCATGTCCTCAAATGCTAGAATTCTGGATGATGTTTTAGTATACATGCCAACACTTACTGTCTTCATATACAGTTCAAAACGGAAATTTTCTTAACCAGTTAAAATGATCCTTAAATCCCCAAACCATAGAGCTTTTCTGGTGTCACAGTCTTCTTAGATTTTTCTAGTTACTGGTACTGTTCCTGGTCTTCTTAAAGTTTCTTGTAACAGGTGAGGTTAAACACCTTACACGTGTAGCCGGCGGCCCCCACAATTTCACATAGGACCGGAGCACTAGCCAGGCTGCACGTACCTCCCCTCCACTCTTCCACATGTCACTTCTCAACTGACTTGTTTGCTGTCAAGTAACCGTCTATTAATCATTCAGGAATCATATGAAACACTGCACTTTAATCCCAACACGCGAATTTTATGTTGCTTCAAGTCTTCGAATTAGAGTAATAAATTTAGGTTAGAATAACGGAATAAACATCAAGTCCCTTTCGGGGATGGCCAAGCCGCCAACGAGGAGTTCTCCGAGGTCCCTCTGGACCAGTCGGCGTCCACTTGGGCGAGAGAACGAGGCGCCCGCGCGCGGTTACAGACCGGGTGGGCTGCGTCGTGGGAGCGAGGCTGAAGCCCGAGAATGGGAGGACACCGCGCCCGGCCCGCCGAAGGGCTGCGTCCGCCATCGGGGCCCGGCGCCGCCGGAAGGGGCCGCCCGAGTTGGCGGGGCGCGGTCTGACTGCGTCACTACCGGTGCCGCGCTCACTTCCGGGTGCGGGAAGGGGCAGAGATTGGTGCAGCCGGGGAGGAAGGAAAGAGGGTGAGGAGAAACGGCGTCCGAGCGGGCCGGCGCCGGGGCCGGCGGGGGTGCTCCGGGCCGCCGGGGGCTGCTTGCCGGGTCGCCCGCCCGCCCTGTACGGGCCGCCCGCCGGGGCCCGCGCCCAGCCTGGCCCGCGGCCTCCCCGCCGCCGGCCGCGGCGCTCAGCGCCTGTGCTCTGTGTTGCAGGTCTACGCGGAGCCGCGGAGCGAGAGCGAGTGCCTGAGCAACATCCGCGAGTTCCTGCGCGGCTGCGGGGCGTCTCTGCGGCTGGAGGTGAGCGCGGCGGCGGGGCCCGGGGAGGGTCCGGGGAGGCGGGGCCGGGCTTTGCGGGTGCGGATAACGGCCCGCAGGAGGCGGCGCGCGGGCGGGCTCCGGGCAGGGAGGAACCAGTGACTGGAGCCGCAAAACATGCGGGTGGCAAAGATTTTCAGCATCCATTTGTCAGATGTGAACCGATTTCTTGGCACCTGCTTCCGCCCGAATTCTGCTTTCACAGATTCTCGTAGAACTCGAGGCCAGGTTTGGGTCAGTCTTCAGAATGCTCAGCAGGTGATCAGGCGAAGCCAGGAAGAAATAAAATGGGCCAAAAACCCCTCCTAGCCTCCTCCTTTTCTCTGCTTTTCCTTCCTCACACCAGAAATTCGGTGGTTTTATTGGATCTGTAGCACCGTTTAGGTTAGAGGATTCATAGTAACCTACATTTGAGTTTCGTAGAACGTCCTTCAGGCCGGGTGTCCTCCCTGTTGCATGATGTTTTTATCGTTTTACTAAACGTCTTTTCAGTCTTTCAGTGGTGACCCTTGAGGGCTGTTTCTCTTTCATTTATTTTTTTGCAAATGGGATTTTTCTTGGGGTAGTGGTTTAGATTCAAACGCTAGCTTTGCTTTTCTTGGGAACTGGAGGCTGAAGTGGTTGCAGTTCTGTATTTAAGTCTGGCCTTTTTTTGTTGCCATTTTCCCACTCTTCGCTTTAGTTTCCTTACCTGTCTCTGCAAACTGAGACACGTTATGCCAAACTCCTTGCTAACAGTTGGTTGTGTCTGTGATATTAGAGGTGATTATTCATTTGTAGATTCACCCAATCTCAGGTGGAAAATATTGAGGAGGGAGAAATCAATAAAAACCAATAATACAACCATAGAAAATAATACAAATAAAAGTACAATACACCAGCATCTCCAGTAGAACTTGTTCTATTGGGATGACCCAACAGAGGTTTCCCTTTCTGAAGAATAGTCTCTTGCTATAGGCTTTTGGGGGAAAAGCTAGAAGTCACCAACTCTGTAGCAAAAGATTATATGGAAAGCTATTTAATTAAAATTAGACTGTAGGAATGGACAAAGTACCACTTTTTGTTGATTGTAGACAGGATATTTATTGTTGGTAGTATTTCACGTCTATAAGGAAGTGCATTACAGGTAAATGAAAGTGCATTGCGGGAGAGTCCAAGAAATTTAGAGTTCTTTAAAAAGAAGAAAAGACATTGTTTCTTGAAGTTATTTCTTTTTGCTGCATCAGATTTGTCATTTTATAGTCCACTTTCCTAATTGGACTGTGATAATGTGCTTTGCTAGTAGTAGTTCTTACTTCGTCTTGACTTATGTAGTGGGATTTTATTATCCTTTTTAACCACTGAGTTTTGTTTATGTCACCATATTTTTGAAACTTGGTTTGCACATTAAGATAATGTGACAGTACTTTAATAAAAGTACTGCTTTAAAGAAAGTATGTTAAACTTTTTTTAGTTTTCCAGTTTGTTTTATACAGCAGCTGTCATTTTTAAATTGAGTTTAAGTTGCTCTAGAAAAGAGTTCGTGGGCTCGGCACCTGTGGCTCAAGTGGCTAAGGCGCCAGCCACATACACCTAAGGTGGCGGGTTCGAATCCCCAGCCCGGGCCTGCCAAACAACAATGATGGCTGCAACCAAAAAATGGCCAGGCGTTGTGGCAGGCGCCTGTGGTCCCAGCTACTTGGGAGGCTGAGGCAGGAGACTCGCTTGAGCCCAGGAGTTGGAGGTTGCTGTGAGCATGATGCCATGGCACTCTGCCCAGGGGGACAGCTTGAGGCTCTGTCAAAAAAAAAAAAAGAAAAGAGTTCATGAACATATCCTAAGCCTCTAGAATAGTTTTTGTCACATAGTAGGCCTTCAATAAATGTTTGCTACTGATTAAATGAAGCTGAAGTTCTAGTTGATGTTAAGTTCCATTTGACAGAATGAAATCAGTTTTGTCTTATGTTGTGCTATTTTTAAAGAGTAAGTAACTCTTCCAGTACATTTAAAATAGAGGCAAATGTTAGCATTCTTTCCAGCTCAGTATTATATATTAGCCACACTTAAAAACTAATTACTTGGGAGTTAAGGAAAATTTAAAAAGTAAGAAAATAGGACATGTAGAATCTCATAAATTGTTCATTCACTGTGATTTTTGGGAAGTTACTCTGGAAACCTGTATCCATCTCTGGCTTCCAGCCTTGTAGTCCATGGACCAAAAGGATAGGGCTGTGTCCTGAAGAGCTTAGCTGGTTGGACCACAGTGCAACAGTTTCCCAGCATTTTATTATTATTATTATTATTCTTTATTAAATCATAGCTGTACATAATGCAATCATGGGGTACAGTATGCTGGTTTTGTATACAATTTGAAATATTTTCATCAAACTGGTTAACATAGCATTTTCTTAGTTATTGTGTTAAGACATTTATATTCTACATTTAGTAAATTTCACATGTACTCTTGTAAGATGCACTGTAGGTGTGGTCTCACCAATTACCCTCCCTCCACCCATCCTTCCTCCTCCTCTCCCCTTTTCCCAGCATTTTTAAAGAGAAGTGCTCAGTGGGTAGGAAGGACTCTGCACCTTTGAAATATGTTTTGGCATTTACATGTTTTGTTTTCACAAAATTCTGAAAGGTAGTTGACAAGAAACATTTTGAAATTAAAAACATGAAATTTAAAACGGTTAGCTTAAATTCTAGATTTAGCTTTTTCATGGTATAGTTAATGAATGTTCAGGTGCTTTTCTTCTGGGGTTAGCTTTGATTAAATTGTGTTTGTAGCAGACTGTTTTCGGTATACATATTTTCTTGTTTACTGTCAGTTTAAATTTTCCTCAGATTACTTAAAGAAAGGGCAGGAGTTTGTTCTTCATGGTTAATATATCAAGTTATTTAATGCATACACAATTAGCTGTAGAAAATCAGATAGTATCCCCCAAAGTGTTGTTTTAATTATGAAAGGAGTTTTATAAATTGATTTTAAAGAAATATTGGGCAGTAGGCATTTATTGTTAAACTTTGAGAAGCATTATAGGTTGCAAGGTGTAAAATATTTTTATATTTGGAAAATTAAATTTTAAATTTGGACAGTTTTGTGTTGGGAAGCAGTGCACACAACTTAGATGACCTCTTCATGTTCTTATAACTTTTTCTTTGCTATTTAGCATGTGTTTTTTTTGAATTTTTTCTATTAGGACAAAATAAACAGGGCACAACAATGACAACTTGCCTCTATTTTCATCTCAAAAACCACCCCCAAATAATAATCATAATAAGAATAAGAATGATGATGATGGTGATGTGTTTAGGGTTTTGTTTAAGGAACACTGACTCAGGCAGGCCTGCCAGAGGAGAGGACTTCTTTGCACTTCATCAGGGAGGTCAAGATGATTTCTCTTGCCAAGTTTTTGCTCTGTTATTTCTGAATTTTGGTTTACGTGTTGTAGCTAGTGTGTGCCCACATGCTTGTGTTTGTTTCTTCAAAATCACAATAAATTAGCTTCCAAAATTTTCCTACCCAATACAGCATTGACTTATTAAGCATCTGACAGCTAGCAGAAGCAGAGTTTGTGTTCCTAGGAAAACATTGTCGTAGCTCTGACATGTTTACCAGCTGTTTATTTGAAGATCTAAAGTTCAGGATATAGTTTTTTAAGTGATGTATTATTAAATTAAACTCAGATTAATAACATGTTTCTGGGATGTTAACAACGAAATTATTATTTATTACAACATAGCTATGAATTTTGACTTAGTTCTCTTTAAAGGAAAGGTGTCTCCTGTTCTCAATAATTAGTTATATTCACAAATATTCAGAAATATTTCTATGTATATATAAAATGTATTGTTTTATATATATGTAAAATATATGTCTTCAAAAACTTGACAGAAAGGATTAACTTAAGCATTATTATAAGCTGAGGTATTTATGTTTTGAACTTTCCAGCTCCTCTAAAGTCTAAACTGTAATTATGAAGTGGGAGCCGTCCTTGTCTTATGCCATTCTTCCTCCTGTAGATGTTTTTATAGTCTGGCCCCAATCCTTTCCCTAGGTGGAATCAGCCATTCTTGAAGGAAAGGGAAGATTCTTACGGAGAACCAGAAAGGTAATCTTTTCAGATAGTGTAATATTAATGAGGCTTGTTAAGAACTGACTGTGGACTCCCATACTGTGTTGGCATCATTGCTGTCAAAAACAAAATAAAAAAACAGAACAGATGAAACTGGATGAACCTGTTCTTATAGTTGCCAAAAAGGAATAAAACCAATCTGTCAGGTGAAAGCAAGCCACAACTTCTTTTTTCATAGGCTGTTTCTGGAATGCTCATGTTTGACCTGATAGGAAAGGTACTAATTCAGTTGCTCTTCCTAGCTTATTGTCACATCAGCTAATACTATAATTATCTGCTGATTTCAGAATTGCTGTTCATTTATTTAACTGTTCTTCTGGAAAAGTGGAAATTGTCCAAAGCCCAGGTGGTTCAGAGAAAAAATCTGCTTTTTCCATCCATGTCCTTGGAAATTTTTCTTAGCTTTTTAAAAGTCAGTAAAATGTGAAATGTAGCCCAGCTGTTCACATAAAGGTTGCTTCACAATCCAGTTTCTTTCTCTTTTTATTAATGCATACCTTTTTCTTAACTGACACATACTTACATATATTTTGCGGTACAGTGTAATGTTATGGTATATGAATGCATTGTGGAAAGATTAAATCTAGCTAATTAACATGTCCATCAACTCACGTATTTCTTTGTGGTGAGAAAAATTAACATTTGTGTCAGTGATTTTGAAATTTGTTACCTTATTAGCTATAGGCACCTTTGAGCAGCATCTCGCCTTCCCCTATGCAGCTGCTGGTGACCACCATCCCACTCTCTTCTGGAGGTTCAGCTTTAGACCCCGCGTGTGAGTGGGACCCTGTGGAGTTGGTCTTTCCGTGCCTGGCTTACTGCAATCCATGTTGTTGCAAATGGCAGGATTTCCTTTTTTAAGCTGAGTAGTATTTCGTTGTGTATATAAACCACATTTTCTCTATTCTTTCATCTGTTGATGGGCATTTAGGTGGACTTGATCTGGCTTTGTGTGTGCTGCAGTGACTTTGGAGTGCAGACGTCCGCGGTCCGATTTCAGTTCTTTTAGGTATATACCCAGAAATGGGACTGCTGGATTATGTGGCTATTCCATTTTCAGTATTTTGAGGAATCTCCATACTGTTTTCCAAATAGTTTACATTTCCAGCAGTGTAGGAGGGTTCACTTTTCTCTATACCCTCTCTAGCACTTTCATCCTTTTAAACTTTTTGAAAAGAACCTTTCTAGCAGGTATGAGAAGGTAGGTCATTGTGGTTTTAATTTGCATTTCCCCGTGATGGTGATGTTGAGCATTTTTTTCATTGATGTTTTGGCCATTTGTATGTTTTTTGACTAGTCTTTTTTTAAGTTGGTTTTCTTGTTATTGTTTGAATTTGTTATGTGTTTTGGATTTTAGCACCTTTTGAGATAATATGGTTTACAATTACTTTCTTCCAATCTTCCTGAGTGGGTTGTCGCTTCACTCTGGTGGTTTTTTTTTTTTTTTTTTTGCTGTGCCAGAGCTTTTTAGTTTGGTTAAATGTCATTTGTCTATTTTTGCCTTTGTTTCCTGTGTTTTTGGAGTCATAGCCAAGAAGTCAGTCAGAGCAATGCTGTGGATCTTTTCTCCTGTTTTCTTCCATTGGTTTATAGTTTCAGGCCTTTGTTTAAATCTTCAGTCCATTTTGAGTTGGTTTTTTTTTTTCCATGTCTGAAAAAAATGTATTTTTACAGTGATCTATTTTTTTTTATTTATTTTTATTGTTTCAGGTTCATTGAGGGTACAAAGAATTAGGTGACACTGATTGCATTTGTTAGGTAAAGTCCCTCTTTATAATTGTGCCCCTCCCCCGAGAAGTGTACCATATGCTGTAACCCCCCATAATCCCCCTTGAGTTGATTTTGGCATATGGTACTGGTCAGGTCTAGTCTCAGTCTTCTGCATGTGGATACCCAGCTTCCAGCACTGTTTATTAAAGGCTGTCCTTTTCCCTTTGTGTGTTCTTTGTCAAAGAGTTGACTTTAAATATGTGAACTTAGTTCTGTACTGTCTGTTCTGTTCCACTGGTCCGTGTGCCTGCCTCCATCCAGTGCCATTCTGGTTTGGTTACTGCAGCTTGCTGTAATGTATTTTGATATCAGCTAGTGTGATGGCTCCAGGTTTGTTCTTTTTGCTTAAGATTGCTTTGGCTGTTTGGTGGCTTTTGTGGTTCCATCTGAATTTTAGGATTACTTTTTCTGTTTCTGTGAAGAATGCCATTGAAGTTTTGACAGAGATTGCATTGAATCTGTAGATCATTTTGGTAGCATGGACATCTTCACTATACAGGTTGAACATTGCACATCTGAAAATCCAAAACTTAAAATGCTCCAAAGTCTGAAACTTTTTGGGTTTCAGTATGACATTCAAAAGGAATACTCATTGGAACATTTTTGACTTTTGGATTTGAGATGCTCAACAAGTAGGTATAACATAAATATTATAAAATCCGAAATGCAAAACACTCTGGTCCCATGCATTTTGGACAAGGGATACTCAACCCGTATCACTTCCCAGGAGTGTGTGTGTGGTGCTGAGCAGCTGGGAGCAGGCCTGTGTGGGCACTGAATGGCTGGCTTGGCACACTCACACTGGTGCTTCCAGCACACTCTTGACTCTGAGCTACCGTGGATATGCAGTGTCTGCTTCAGGGAGGTAGCATCGTGTAGTGGCCTGGACCTCTTTCCTGGGTTGCTGTCCTGCACTGCTACTCGCTAGCTGTGCAGTCTGCACAATGGGCATAATAATCATCCCTGCTCTCTGAATTTGTTGTGAGGTTCAGTGAGTTCGAGTAAGGCGGGAGGAATGGTGCCTCCAAGTGGGAGGGACCATGTCCAAGGTAGCTGTTGTTATTGAGTTACCGTCATCATTCTTTTTTTGGAGTTTGAGCCACATTCTTTGTTTACTTTTAAAATCCTTATTCAGTCATCCATATTCATTATATAAAGTTGAGGAAATAGAGATGGGTAAGAAGAAAATGAAAACTTGTGTAATGCTAATGCTATCATCTAGAGATAACCAGTGTTGGAAATCAGTGTTTCTTTTATGATCTTTTTAACCATTGTACATTGTGAATATACTTAAAAAATGGCCCTGACTTACTGTATACATCATGTTTTGTAACAGTGCTTTAGCTTGATACAATGTGACTGTTTTTCCATGTGAAATATTTGTCTGCTTCTTACTCCAGTAGCTGCCTCTTACTGGGAAAAATCCCCACATTTGGATACAGAGGTGGTTTCTAAGTTTTCCCTGTTGTATACAGTAGGCTGGGTGATGGACATTTATTTCTGTATCAGACCCTTCATCCTTGATTGCCTTTGTGGGACGAATTTCCTGATGTGGCACTGCAAGGTCAGGGGTGAGGCCTTTAACTGCCGTGCCGTCTCCGGGGAGCTGTGTCCCTTCTTGCCAGTGAGGCATGTGAGAGCCGTCCTTCCCAGTCCTGCCGCACGTTGTCTTTCCCTTAGGAAGGTGGGAAACCTCATGTGGAGTGCCCACATTTTTTGTTACACTGTAAACTAAAGTCAGTGTGAAGCACTCAGAATTTTCTCCATTGAATTTTTGAAGGACGATGTGAAAGAAAAGCTGCTAGAATAGGAAATAAAAGTGGAAACCTCAGAAGTTTGCACAAGTGACCTGGTGTAACGCCAAGTGGGACATTCTGGGCCACCAGCGAGCACAGGTCTGGCTCTGTGCACATCTTGAGACTGTCTGCAAAGGTGAGAGGGCTGGTGTCTCTGCTCATATGAGTGACGAGGTTTTCATTTACTGCGGTAAAGTTAGGAGAGTTGGGAAGTCGCTCAGGTGGGCTTCCCAGCATTGTCAGTGTGGTGGGGGAGTTAGTGAGTTACAGGTTTGGGGAAGAAATTGCCTTCCCTGTTTCTGAAACGCTCACCTTCCATGTGTACCTCTGAACGACACCCCTGCTTATTTATGTCGTTAGGCCTAGTGCTCATTCTCTTCCAAATTTTTTTTGCCAAGTCATGATGAGGATTTTGCCAAAAAGAGTATTAGAAAATACTTTTTGAAGAATTAAAACATGAAGACCACTTATACTGAAATCCAAAACTTGTTGGTGGAGGCTGAGAATTAATTGAAATAAAAACAGAAGTAAATCTATAGTTTGTAGGGATGTGATGTTCCAGCTAAGGACAGGTAACCCCCAGGTTACGAATGAGACAGGTGGTGTAAGTTTGTTGTTAAGTGGAATTTCTGGTTAAGTGGGAATGGGCACATTGATCTGTTACCTGCCATAGGCCTTATTCATAAGTGCGAGTTGTACGTCAGTCGGATGTTCATAACTCGTAGACTGCCTGTATTCGTTCTAGATTCTGACAGATATATAGGCAAGCTATTGCTAAAATTGGTGTGGAAGGTTTACAGAGCACCAGACGCTGCCCTTTCCGTTAGTGGCTACCTTCTCTGTTCTGTTGACTCTGGTAACCATGAAATGGTTGGTCACGACATAGTGTTTATCAATCAACTTATTGAATAAACTCATGACATCTGTCTATCCATGTCTATAACTTTCCTTTAGTTAAGGAAGTTGAGTTAAATTAAGTAATGAAAGTTGTGTGGGAGAAGAAATGAGTCACTATTCCCTGAACATTTTATAGGTACTTAAAAGCAGGCAAGGACAATTTCCATCCAGGCATTGTGATTGTATGTTAGTTTTACTGGATGGAAAGCATCACAGATGACCCTCCACCTTGCATCCCAGGGCTCACCACAGTGGCTTGTAGGATAAATCATTAATGAGCACTTTGCCTGCCAGACACTGTCCTCATTGCCACCAGTAGCTTGGTGAGTGGGGGGTCCTGCCCTTATTGAGCTTAAAGGAATCCAGGATGGATGAAGAGAGAAGGCCAGAGAAGGCGTGGCTGGCAGGCTGTGCAGCCTGGGCAAGCTGAAAGCAGTCAGTCAGGAAGGCCTGTTTGAGGCGGGGTTGGCATTTGCTCTCGCGGCCAGCATGAGAAAGATCAGACAGGTGGCGAAAATCTTTTTCTGGTCACTTGAATGCTTTTCTCCTCTGAACTGGAATTTCTCTTGGTTTTATGTCTGGCCATGGGGAACCTGGGTGAGAATTGATCATTAGTTACCTGTATGATTGATTGCTTTGCACAAGGCTTATACTGTCTGCCTACCGTGCCTTGTGGCAGGGGGAAGCGTTCAGTTCAGTAGAGGGTTTGTTGTTGGGAGAGGATGGTGGCTGCCTGGAGGGTCTCTTTGCTCTAAGAGGACCTTGGAGAACCCAGCTGGAGGCCTTGCACCTGCTGCTTCAATGCAGTCCCCCCCCCCCCCCCCAGAGTTGAGAGGGAAGACCTGCTGCTGCGGGAAGTTCAACAGGGGAGTGAGTTGAGTTAGGTCAGGGAGGAGCTGGCCTCAGTCTTTTCTGTCTCAAATATAAAAAGCAGCAGTGATAATCTTTAATGTTTTAAAACTTTTTATCCTTGTGTCAACTTTTTTCATAAAAAATGCATACTCACTAAATACCCTTCATAAAATACTGACAATGAGAGTTTTTTATTTGTTTATTTATTTTTTATTGTTGGGGATTCATCGAGGGTACAAGAAACCAGGTTACCCTGATTGTATTTGTTAGGTAAAGTCCCTCTTACAATTGTGTCTTGTCCCCAAAAGGTGTGGCACACACCAAGACTCCACCCTCCCCTTCCCTCTCTCTGCTCTTCTTTTTCCCCACCCTTCCCTCTCTCCTTCTTTCTCGACACTGAGAGTTTTATATGCACTAGATTTTGTTTTTTTCTTTTTGAGATAGTCTCTGTTGCCCAGGCTAGAGTGCTGAGGTGGCATCATAGCTCAAGGCAACATCAGACTCCTGGGCTCAAGGAGTCGTCTTGCCTCAGCCTTCCTAGTAGCTGGGACTACAGGTGTGTACCACAACACCCAGCTAATTTTCCTTTTTTTTTTTGACACAGAGTCTCACTACGTTGCCCTCAGTAGAGTACTATGGTGTCACAGCTCACAGCAACCTCAAACTCTTGGGCTCAAGCAGTTCTCTTGCCTCAGCCTTCCAAGTAGCTGGGACTACAGGTGCATGCCAGAACACCTGGCTATTCTTTTGTTGTTGTAGTTGTTGTTGAGCAGGCCCAGGCTGGATTCAAACCCACCAGCCTCGGTATATGTGTCCAGCACCCTAACCACTGTGCTACAGGTGCTGAGCCTAATTGCCTATTTTTAATAGAGATGGGGTCTTTCTCTTGCTCAGGCTGGTCTAAGATTTCTAAGCTCAGATGATCCGCCTTCCTTAGCCTCCCAGAGTGCTAGGATTACAGGGGTGAGCCACCTTGCCTGCCTGCACTGGATTTTAATTTTTATTATTTTATTATTGGTTTATTTTACCATCTTGAAATTTGTCAAGGAGGGGCTTCAACCGAGATAAAACAACTTGCTTTTACCTTATGCTGAGTCCACTTGTGTGTACCTTTTGTTCAGGGTCTGTATAACCAGATGGAATTACCTGAGGGACTCTTGCCCCTGGTAGATGTTGATCGGAGCATTTTTGTTTGTATTGAGGAGTCATGAAGATGTAAGGAATCTGTGCTGTGGTTCCAGCTAGAGCTAGCTTGGGGAGCTGTAACTGAGGTGGTGATGCAGGCACCTGGGGGGGCTGGCACAGCTGGGTGGGGCTCACTGGGGACTCTGAAAGCAAAAACAATAGGAAAAGTGGAAGGCATTAAAAATGTCTGGGTTTTGATCATAAGAGTCCACTTCAGTACAGCTTCAGATATATACCTAAGTGTACAAGTGCCTTGTCTTCACTCTTACTTTGGGAAATTGGTTCCTAGTGTCTCTCTTAACAGTGGCCTGTTAAGAACCAGCACAGCAGGTGGTGAGTAGTGGCAGCAGCCAGTGACACTTCCTCTGTATTCACAGCTGCTCCCCATACTCACATCTTCACCAAAAGCTGTCAGGAGGCTGCGGCATTGGGTTCTCCATAGGAGCAGGGACCCCACTGGAGACTGTGCATGTGAGGGGCTGGGTTGCCCCTCCTTATGAGAATCTGACACATGATGATCTGAGGTGGAGCTGAGGTGGTGAAGCTGGCGCTGGAGAGAGGCTGCAAATACAGGTTATCATTAGCAGAGAGGTTTGACTGCACAGAGACCATAATGTATCAGTTGCAGAATCATATCAGAACCACTCCTACCCCTGTCTGTGGAAGAATTGTCTTTCATGAAACTGGTCCCTGGTGCCAAAAGGTTGGAGACTACTCGTGTATGTGTTTCAGTTTTTGATGATTGAATAACCGTTGGTATCATCTTTAAAATTAATCTGATGAATGTTTTTCTAATTGGGAATGGGTTTTAAACTATGATTCAAAAAGCCATGAAGAAGAGAGAAGTGGGCTCGACGCCTGTGGCTCAAGTGGTTAAGGCACCAGCCACATACACCTAAGGTGGCAGGTTCGAATCCCCAGCCCGGACCCGCCAAACAACAATGACAGCTGCAACCAAAAAATAGCCAGGCGTTGTGGTGGGCGCCTGTGGTCCCAGCTACTTGGGAGGCTGAGGCAGAAGACTCGCTTGAGCCCAGGAGTTGGAGGTTGCTGTGAGCTGTGAAGCCACGGCACTCTACCCAGGGGGATAGCTTGAGGCTCTGTCTCCAGAAAAAAAAAAAAGAAGAGAGAAGTGAATACCGCTGCTGAGTCTGAGTGTGAGAATGTGTGTGTCCTTCCAAAATGCATCTGTTAAGCTGCCCAGAAACTGACAGTATTGGAAAGGGAGGGCTTTGGGAGGTGGTAGGACTTGTGAATGGGACTAGGGTCCTGAGGAAAGAGACTCCAGAGAGCTCCCTTGCCTTTGTGCCAGCAGAGGTTACAAGGAGAACGTGGCAAGCTCTCACCCGACGCTGGATCTGCTGCACCTGGGTCATTTCTGTTTATCAGCCACCCTGTTTGTGGTATTTTGCTAGTAGTAGCCTGCAGGGTCAAAGACAGTGGCAAGGAGCAGAGGTGAGAGGTGTACTGAGAAGGGTTGGCTGTAGCTTTGACGAGGGCTGACACCCTGAGCACAGGAACAGGTCTTGCAGATCAGTATGGAAGACAGCAACGTTCGTGTCTGTAAACGGGAGCAGTAACTCATCAGTCTTGTGAGGAGAGGGTTGTAGCATGGTCTCTTTGGAAGATCAGCATTTCTCCAGTTCCTAATCCTGTTGTTCAGTTCTACTAGGCTGCAGGGAGGTTTATTTCTCACCTCACGGTGTCACTGCCTCTGACTGTAGCTGGCCTTGACACTTTCCTGGGGCCCTTCCTTAAAGGCACCTCAAGCTATGATAAAACTTGCATTTGAAAAGCCAGCCTTGGCTCAGAGTCTGTGGCTCAAGCAGCTAAGAGGCCAGCCACATACACCTGAGCTGGTGAGTTCAGGTGAGTTCAAATCTAGCCCGGCGGCCAAACAACAATGACGGCTGCAACCAAAAAATAGCCAGGTGTTGTGGCGGGCACGACACTCTACCCAGGGCAACAGCTTGCAGCTCTGTCTCAAAAAAAAAAAAGACAAGAAAAGCCAGCCTTTTTTCTTTGAAGTAAATTCCAGTGATCATTTGCATACTTGCTGGAAGCACCTTACAGACTGTGTATCTGAAAGGAAGAGGGCTTGGCGCCCTTCTCTCATCCAGCACGCCTCTCTTGCACCTATTCTTCCTTTGTCCTGTGACAGCAGCTGGGTCTGTTTGTTTTCATTGATTGAGATGGGGTCTGGCACTGTTGGTCAGGCTGGTCTTGAATTTCAGGCCTCAAGTGATCTTCTGGCCTCAAGCAATCTTCCTGCCTCTGCTTTCCAGAGTGTTGGAGTTACAGGAGTGAACTACCTTGTCTGACCAGTTAAACTTAACTTTATGCTACCTTTTTCTTCTGATTATGTGAGAGATGTGTGTATATAGGTTGAGCATCTCAAATCTGAAAATCCAAAATTCAGTATACAGTATACCTCTGGTTCCAAGCATTTCAGATAAGGGGATACTCAACCATTTATGGAAATAAAAACTGCACTCCTTGTAGTATTAATAGGTTAATGTGTTGGCATTTTTCCTCCCCGTGATTTTTACTGCTGCACACTCACATCCACACCTTTCCCACTTGTTTTCACAGAGCGGGGGGCAGAGCGTGTGCGGCTTTGCAGACAGCCAGTCACAGTGGAGCACGGCAGCCTGGTGGGCGGCTGCTCAGCTTCTTGAATAGGACTTGCCTTTACACTTCACTCTCTTTTAGAAGCCTCTAGTCACTTTTTTTTTTTTTTTTTTGATATAGGGTCTCTATTGCCCAGGCTAGAGTGCAATGGCGTCATCATAGCTCACAGCACCTCAAACTCTTGGGCTTTAATCAAGTGATCCTCCTGCTTCAACTTTCTGAGTAGCTGGCACCATAGGTGCCCACTTTGATGCGGGGCCAGTTCTTTGTTTAGTAGAGACGGGAGTCTGAGTCTTCTTCATGCTGGTTGAGAACTCCTGAGCTCAAATGATCTCCTGCCTTGGCCTCCCATAGTGCTGGGATTTCAGGTGTGAGCAACTGTGCCTGGCCCAGCCTCCTGTCACTTCCTTATCTTTGTCTTAACAGGGTAGTGGGATCAGATTTAGGGCAAAGTCAGGGACTCTGACAGGTTCTGGGCCTCGTGTCTCACTTGGACGGTGCTCTTCCTGAACCTGTGGCATTGGTTGGAGGCTCAGCCCCATGAGGGGGAAGAAAAGGGCCCAGTGTACTCAGAGCTCCTGGGGTCCCAGTGTGCCCTGGTGGGGATGGAGCCTGTGAAGTTTGATCCAGCATTGCTTTCCCAGGAGTTTGGCAATTCGCAATGTACTTTGGGATATTCTCTTAAGGTCCCCTTTAAACCGGCTCTGTGGAGGAGTGTCATTTGCTGCCCTGTGGCTTCTTTGACCTTCTCTGCTCTCAGGTGACTCCCTCCCTGGGCAGAGCTGGGGCCTATGTTTCCACAGCTGGTCCTGGTGTGGGGGCCAGAGGGTGAGGAGGTGGGACCTATGAGGCAGGTATGTGATATCTGTGCCCTAGAGGTTTTCCAGGCTGTGTAACCACTTACGATGCTTGTGCAATGATGAGGACAGGATTGTGTAGTGTTTTTACTTGATGACAAAGAATTACTCATGGTGACTTTATTGTCCAGACCAGTCAGTGGTCACATCTGGTATTAATAATTCATAAGGTAAATGTCCCTGTTTTTTTCTAGCATCCCTTCCCCTCCTCTGGAAGGTAAATGAAGCCTCTGAAGTAGCTGAGATGGGACCCAGCTTATGTTGATGTAGAAGGCTTGTTTTCAGAGGGAGTGGCAGGGGTCTGAGTGAAGATGCAGGGAGTCTGCTGCGGCTTCCCAGTGGAGATGCACTGAGTGAATTCGCAAGGACCAAGCCACAAGCAGCAGCCCAGATGCCCAGAGCACAGAGCCTCTGCATCTTCAGAAGAAGAAAGCTTTAAATCAGTGCCGCAGACTGTGGAGTGCTGGATGGAAAGCCAACCTCCAGCTCCAGCCCAGACATCCCGCTGCAGGAAGTCTAGGCTCATACCCAGAAATGACATCCTAGGCTTGGCGCCTGTGGCTCAAGCGGCTAAGGTGCCAGCCACATACACCTAAGGTGACGGGTTCGAATCCCCAGCCCGGGCCCGCCAAACAACAATGATGGCTGCAACCAAAAAATGGCCAGGCGCTGTGGTGGGCGCCTGTAGTCCCAGCT
>NW_003852556.1:2253549-2265704 GCF_000181295.1 Otolemur garnettii | reverse complement strand
GAGGCTGAGGCAGGAGACTCGCTTGAGCCCAGGAATTGGAGGTTGCTGTGAGCATGATGCCATGGCACTCTACCCAGGGGGATAGCTTGAGGCTCCGTCTCAAAAAAAAAAAAAAAAAGAAAGAAATGACATCCTAACAAGTTCCCCAGGTCTTCCTATTGGAGAAAACCAGCCTCCTATCACACCAAGAAACACCAATCTAGGAACCCAGATGGAGGCATAATCTGCAACAAAGGGAGCCTGTGCTCTTGAACAGTGTTAAGCCCTTAAAAGACAAAGGTCGAAGAGTTGTTCAGCTTAAAGAGACAGGGCAGCTGACTGCAAAGGGTGGTCTTGAATTAGATCTTGGACTAGAAAAACTTCTTTTTCCCCCTTTTGCTATAAAGGGCATTAGTGACCAATTCATAATTGCTAGGTCATAGAAGAAGCCCAAGTGCCCATCGACCCATGAATGGACCGATAAATTGTGGTATATGTACACCATGGAATACTATGCAGCCATTAAGAAAGATGGAGACTTTACCTCCTTTATGTTTACATGGATGGAGCTGGAAAATGTTCTTCTTGGCAGAGTATCCCAAGAATGGAAGAAAAAGTATCCAATGTACTCAGCCCTAATATGAAGCTAATTTATAGCTTTCAAATAACCCAATTTTAGCCCAGGAACATGGGGAGGGGGAGGGGAGGGGAGGGGGAAGGGTGGGTGGAGGGAGGGAGGGTGATTGGTGGGATCACGCCTATGGTTCATCCTATAAGGGTACATGTGAATCTTTCTAAATGTAGACTATAAATGTCTTAACATAATAACTAAGAAAAAGACATGAAGGCTATGTTAACCAGTTGGATGAAAGTACTTCAAATTGTATACAGAAACAGTACACTGTACCCCATGATAGTATTAAGGTATACTGCTATGATTTAATAAAAAAAAATAATTAAAAAAGCATTAGTGAGACAAAAGCTGAAATTTGAATAAGATATCCAGATGGAATAATGATACAATAGTATAGAACTAGGACTTACTCCTAAATGGCTCAGAGAAAAATAATACTGTATACACGTATGTGGCGTGTGTGTAAAGAGAGAGCAGGCAAGAATGATAGAGCCAGCAGATGTGGGAAGTGACATTTGGGAAACTGGGGAAGAGTGTATATGGTGAAGAGTGTACACAGAAACTCTAACTATGCAAATATACATGAATATACATGTAAACAATCTAAAACTGGAAACAGACTGGTATTTAATCTTCCAAGTCTAAGGTAGTGTTTTAGAGAGACTGCTGAAGATGTTTTGAGATGAGGATAGTTAAAATTGGTTACTATTTTATTTCTCAGGGCTTGTACTATAACATTATTTATTGGTTTTCACATTTAACTGTGCTGTTAAAACGTGTAGAATTTAGCACTGTGAAGCCCCTCTGTTGGTGTTCCTACTTGGTACCAGCATCTCTGTATTTTTCTGTTTCTTTGGACCTGGACAAAGATTTGTGCCCACCAGAGTGGGGGGACCCCATATGTTCTCCTGACACCCCCTACCACAGTGGGGGAGGCCCCTCTTGTTTCCCTGTCATTCATCACAGGAAGAGGAGGCCCCATGTGGTCCCTGGCATCCCCATCAGTGACAGGAGGGCTGCCTGTCTCTTTCTTACCCCTTCTTTCCCTCTCCAGCTGTTGCCATTGTGTTTTCTGACTGCTGGGTCCTGTGAGGAGCTGGGGGTGCCCTGGTTGTCCAGTTCCCCTGGTACTGTTACCAGCTGGTCGTCTCACCTGCGGGTGGACATCTGTGGTCCATTCTGCCTTTCTTTGGGGAAGCATGTCTCCATCCCGCTGTGTGCAATGCTCAAGCCCCAGCCTTGCCAGCTGGCAGCCCTTCTGCATCGGGGATGGTGGGCAGAGAGCTCTTGGAAGGCCTCTGTTGGGGTACAGGGAGGGGGCTGCTGCTAGTCGCTGGTCGGTTCTGTCCGGCACATGCTCTGTCGCGTGTCTGACACAATTGGAGGGCCCCCTCCCTGCATTGTGTGTGTGCTAGGGGTCTCGCTCTCTCCTTCCTCACCATTGTCCTTTGTTGGGAGCACTGTGCCAAAACTTCCATGTGCTTCTCTAGACAGTGAGTGATAAACTCAGTGATTCTTGGTGATAAACTCCTTCTCTGTCCTCAGCAGTTCTCCAGGGGTTGATGGAGTAGCTCAGCAGCTGCTTCCTGAATGCCTGGCACTGTTAGGAGCTTTGGAGACCAGTTGGGAATATGCAGAAAGTAAACAAGGTGATAGATGGAGAATTCCTGTGATGAGGACAGTGGGGGGTGGCAAGACAGTGGGAGAGGTGCGACAGTGACAGGTGACCCTGGAGCCTGGGAACAGCTCTCTGGGGGGTGCTATCAGCTGAGGGGTGCCTCAGGAGGCAGGGGAGCTCCAGGCAGCATGGCCTGGGCACTGCCCAGCATGGAGTGGAGACTGATCTCAGAGGACTGGGCTGCCGGGTCCACTTGTGGCCTATGTGTGGGTCAAGACCTGTTGACACCTGCTGCTTGTGGGTGCTTCCTCTGTGCCAGGTACTTCCACCTCATTAAACCTTCATGCAGCCCTGTGAGGCACTGCCCACGACTCTTTGTGTCTGAGGAAACCAAGGCACAGTGGGTGAGTCCATGTCGAGGCTGCACCGGTACTCTGCCACCTGCTCTCACTCTGTTCACTGTGCTCTCCTCTGTGGGTGGGACATTCCTTGGAGATTGCAAGTTCCTGATCTGTTAAAATGGGAAGAACTTGAGTATTGCTGCTGTCTGGAGAATGAGCTGTGGACCACCAGAAATCGTTTCCCTGTAAAGTTGATGTACTTGAGACCCACGGTGCAATTCCTTTTTCTTACCACTTCTGCAGGATGTGACACTGTGGTCATGTGTGTGGCTGATTTGGTCAGATGGGCTGGCCCTGTGGTCTCTGCTAACCCCTTTCACTTTGGTGTTGGGTTGGGGAGTCCACCTGTTCTGCCTTTGTTCTCTCCTCTGGTCATGTGTGGTGCCACCTTGGCAGAAGGCCAAGTGTCCTGCCACCTGTCACTGCTCTACATGGCCCTGGGGGCTCCCATCAGGCAGGGGTCTCATCCAGGAGCAGAACCATCACTATGGGACATTTCCTCCTCCGTCCCTGAAGGCTTCTTCTGGGCTTTCAATTCATCCATCCCACACTATTAGCAGTGTCCCCAGATGATGTTTGTTAGCTCGTTTTACAAATAATGTGGCGTATATCTTGTGCATGGTGCAGTTCCAGTGGCTTCACCCTCATTAACGCATTTAAACCTTACACCAGCTTTACAGGTGAGAAGTGGAGATAACTGGGAGGTCTGGGAAGTGAGCCAGGGTTGCTTAGCTAGTGTGTGATGGAGCTGGCAGTGAGCCGTGCTGTGTCTACTGTGTGGGCCCCTTCTGACCCACCCTGGACTCGACTTGGTGCCAGGGTCACCCTCCTTTCTGTGCCCATGGCCTCTTTGCTGCTGCCACCGCTTGTCTGCCTTGCAATTTCCTCACCTCTGAGTATCTGTGCTGCTCTGAGCAGTGTCCTTACTGGCACACCTGTGTCTCTGCCACCTGATGGCGAGCACCTTCAGGACCAGGCCGGTATCTTTGGTAATGGAGTTGTTGCTGTCTCTCATTTCACAGGCAGTATGTAGATATTGTTGAATTGGTAAGAGCCCCATTAGAGGGCCTCATCCAGGGTCTGCGGGTGCCTGCTTGGGACAGCTGGTGCAAGACCCCTGTCGGCAGCAGCCGGTCCCTGCCCTTAGCTTAGCTGCCTGCAGCCCCCAGCACCTTCCTGTTTCTCATCACTACTTACATCATTACGTTTCATCTGTTCTTTCAGGGCCTTGCTTCAGAAACCGAGTCTAGCTGAAATAGAACTGAGCAAGTAGATTGCTTATTGTCACATCAAGGGGCTTGCAGGAGCACTGGCATTTTCTCACCTGGGCGAAGCTGGCCCTGGTCTGCAAGAGTTGGTTTGAGAGGACAGTTCCGTTGGGGTTCTGTGGCTGTCCTGGCAGGCTGGCTCACTGCCGCCTGTCCTGACCCTGCTTCTTGGCGCTGGTCTGCCTTTGGTGGACATGGTGGAAGGTACTTGAGTTCTGTAGGCCCTGTGTCTCTGTTTTTCTGGGAAGATTGTTAGACTTATTTACCACTGTACAGTTTCTGATGTGGAAAGAGTCTCAAGTCTGGTTAGAAAACTGTACTTAGCAAATGCCAATAGCTCCCGTGCCAGGCAACATGTGAGAAGGGCCCAGAGGGCAGCAGCAGGCTCTGTCGAATGGCTCCTTGCCCTCGTCCTGCCCTCAGTGGCTGCCTTGGGGGGGATGTAGAGGAGCATGTCCAGAGCTTGTTTTGATTCCTGAACAGGAAGGATCAGGATCTTCCTCAGCCCCCACCCTGGAGACCTGGGGAGTCCTGGAAGTGGAGTGTGCGTGTTGGAGAAATGCATGCGTGCTTTTGTATTGCCATCCCCCTGCCCCTCTGCCCTAGGAGGAGCCCAGATTCTTTCTCCTGTTGCAGACTGGTGATGGCCTGTTGGTAGTTTTGGAAGCTGAGCTTAGGGTGGAAGAGTGTTGGACAGGACGCCCTATCGTTGGGTAGGGTGTGTGCCTTGGGCAGCTGAAGTCTAGGAGTAGGTTCGTGCTCACCTAGAGTGGGGTGGGCGCCCCTCCCCCCCACCCCCCGCCGAGTCTTTGCTGGGTCCACCTGAGCTTGCAGGTGGCAGCTTCCCACGATGTGCAGCAGTCACACTGGGTAGTGGGCAGTGCCAGCTTGTCCATACTCACTCTACTGAGCACATCTTGTCTCTGGGAGTGTCACTGGGCAGGCCCAGAGTGGAGAAGGGATGTGTTTTTCTGTATATGAAACATGCACAGTCTTCAATACATTAATATTAGGTCACATGTGCATTTTTCAACTTCCTATTAAGCAAGGATATTCAGTGTTGGCGAAATGGTGGGAAAAACGCTTCCTGGGGGGTATGTTTTTATTTCCCAGCAGCAACTTGTGAGAAAATTAGAGTCACCATGACCCGTAAGGGGGGCAGTGTGCAGCTTGCACGCTCAGGCAGGTGTGTTCTTGAGAGTCCTGAAGCGGCATGCCTGCTGTCCCTCCATCCATGAAACCCCCACCCTCCTCTGACTGCCTGTTCCACCTTTGCTGAGTCTAATGAAATAGGCTTCTTTGATGATTTTTTAGTTATGACTTTTGTACTTAAAAATAAATCCAGAAGTTCCCAGATGGCCCAGTGGGAAGGGGAAGTCCTCTCCTTCTTTTCTGTGACAAGAACTTTCCCTGAACCATCTGAGTTCCCTGGGGGTCCTTCATGTCCTGGGAACTGGCTTGAGGATGGTTCCCAGTGAAAATTTAAAAAGGAAAACCCAAGTCCTTTCAGACCATATTTATTTATTTATTTTTAGGCTGACTTTATGTGACATTTCTCAGTTTATTTTATTTTATTGTGTGTTTTTTATTAAATGGTAACTATACATTAATGCAAACATGGGGTACAGTGTAGTGTTTTTGTGAAATCTGCATTCAATATGTTTTAAAAAATGCCTTTCTTACCTAGAAAATGTATTTCCAACTAAATTTATATTTGTCTGTGTTGGGTATTTTAGAGAACCTAACTGGTCTTTCAGTTTAGAAGCAATAATGCTGTTAATTCCTGCGGCCATTAATATTTTTTCTAGTTCATTCTGAGGCAAATGGAATGCTCACTCTTACCTTTTAAAGAAGGCTTTTTAGGTGAGATTGGGTAGTAGCCAGTTGGGTTTCAGAGTGTGGGAGCTTTTCTTTTCAGGAAAATATGACAGCTTCCAGGGGCTGTCCAGACAGCTTCCAGCTTCCAGAGAGTTTCTGATTTGGTTAGTCTGGTGTTTTAAACTGACCAGCTGGGCCCTTTAGGGTTTGGTGAAGAGCATGAGTGGTCAGCTGGGAGAGGGGGCCTCTGACAGGCCTGCAGCAGAGCCCAGAGACCCTGCCAGCTTCAGAAAGGCACATTCTTCTCCAGTCTTCTCCCTGCGGAACAAGGCCAGCCAGCTGTGCTGGGAGTTGGAGGTAGAACCAGTGTGGCAGCCTGGCAGTCTTGAAGGAAGGCATGCTGGTCTGCTGGAGGGGCCTGTGGGGCATGGGTGAAATGTTTTCGGTTTTATTCTGGAAGGAAAGAGAGGTGAGGGCTGGTGAGGTGCTGCTAGAGACAGCCTCTCTTCTGTTCTTCCCTTAATTTTTTTTTGAAAGTTTTGATTAAATGAAAGATTAAAATCAGAAGTTTTTAATTTTGAAAGTTTAAAACTAACAAATGTTAGAGGATCTAGGGTAATAGTGAACACAGGTACCTTTCTCATAGATGAATAGCACTTCCTCAGTTTAAGCACATCTATTTCTATTTTATATTTTACTGACCATTTAAACCGCATTGTGAATCTCATGGGCCTGACCTCTGAGCACTTTGGCAGGTATATAGATCTTAAAAGTAAGAGCATTCTCTCACCTGACTACGTGCAGTTATTACACCCAAGAAATTTCACATTGTTTAATAACGTCTCTTGTGTCAAGTCCACATTCAGGTTTCTGCCGTGGTCTCATGGTGATGTATATAACTTTGCTGTTTTTAATAAATGTGGGACTGGACGAGGATCATGCATTATGTTTGTTGTGTTGCTTTATTTTCCTTAAATTAGAATAGTTCCTCCGCCTTTATCAGTTATGACTTTGACATTTTTTAAGAATCCAGGTTTGTTATCATGTGGAGGGCCTTATAATACGGATGTGATTTGATTCAGAGTAAAGGTTTTTAGCAAGAATTCTACATATGAGGCCAGACAGTTAAGCTCATGAACTCATCTTAGAAAAAGTGCCACATATCTCATTGCTGTAAGTCACCTTATAAGTGCTCCCCTTGGGAAGCTATTTGCTGAGGCCAGAGCCTAGTCCATCCTGGAGAGCAGTTTTGTTTTTTTATTTTTATTTCTTTTCTGAGAAATAAAATTTATTTCTCTCTCTGTTGCCCAGGCTAGGGTGCCATGGTGTCATGCTAGTTCATAGCAACCTCAAATTCCTGGGTTCAGATGATCCTCCTCCTCAGCCTCTGGAGTAGCTGGGACTATTAGGATCCCACCACAATACTTAACTAGTTTTTCTGTTTTAATAGAGATAGGGTCTTGTTCTCGGTCTGGTCTTGAACTCCTGCAGTCCTCCTGCCTCAGCCTCCCAGAGTGCTGGGATTACAGGTGTGAGCCCCCCATGCTTGGCCCTTCAAAGCAATCTTGGAATTCTTTTTGGAATGACCATCAGAGCTGTTGTGTTATGAAGGCCTGATAATTAAGTTAGTGAACTCATCTTAGAAAAAGTGCTGCATACCTCATTGCTGAATATCACTGCAGTCACCAGATGGCCGGGGGGAGCATTGGAAGGCTGCTGTAGTGATATTCGGCAGTGAGGTGTTTATAAAGTGTTTACACACAGTTTCAGAGGAATGGCACGACTTGGCCAGAACCCCCTTGGGATCTTAATGTCAGGTACAATAACTACAAGACAGACTTGGGGCAACCATCTTCATACATACTTTTTGTTTTTTGGATTGGCATTTCATTCAGTAAGTCTTCTGATTTAGAGGGGAGGGACTTCTCTGCCCAGAAGTTAGGGTCTGTCTTAATCCCTCCCCATAAACTACTGGAGCACCGGTTGGTTGTTTTCCAATATTGTTAAATGTACAAAAGGGGATTAAAAATAGAAATCTCAGGGCGGCGCCTGTGGCTCAGTGAGTAGGGTGCCAGCCCCATATACCGAGGGTGGCAGGTTCAAACCTGGCCCTGGCCGAACTGCAACCAAAAAATAGCCGGGCATTGTGGTGGGCGTCTGTAGTCCCAGCTACTCAGGAGGCTGAGGCAAGAGAATCACTTAGAACCCAGGAGTTGGAGGTTGCTGTGAGCTTTGTGATGCCACAGCACTCTACCAAGGGTGATAAAGTGAGACTGTCTATACAAAAAAAAAAAAAAAAAAAAGAAAAGAAAAGAAATCTCAAAAACATCTTGAAGATGCAGCTGTTCCTACCAGTACGTCAATTCTTAGGTTTAAGACAGGGCTTAGGAATACTTCAGCAGTCATCACATAGGAAAATGGACTCCACTGCTACAGAAAAGTGAGGTCGATGAGTTAAACCTTTCACACTCAGAACGTGCCTGTTCCAGCCTTTATGTAATGCTCAGGGCAGGAAAGAAATTCTTCATGATTACTTGGTATAAGTCAAGCTAAGGAAAAATTTTCAATCTTAAGTGTATGGACCTATGATAAGAAACATACCCTTCTATGGGTTTCTTCTCTGGAATAAAATCCTAGTTAGTTCTTCAGTAGAGTAGGTGCTAGTAAACTAAATTAAGTCGCTTGAAACTCCCCGCCCAGGTGCCCACCTTTTTTAAATAAGCAGCACAGACCTGTGGCCTTAGCACTAAAATAGTCCATTTGAGGCATCCTACTTAAGGTTCTAATGTCGAAGGAATTTTTCAGTTTTACAGTCTTAATTTTTTTCCTTTTTAAAGTACATTGTCCCTGGGCATAGGCAGAGGGATTGGCTCCAGAACTCCCAGTATACCAGAATCTGCGCTTGCCCTTCTCCATGGGCAGGTTCTATCCCCATGGAACCCACATGTGGAGAAGGCATGTGGGTTTTGACTCCCAAGATTGCTTCGTTTTCATCTGCGCCCTATCTTTTGTCATGTTCAGTGAGACTGCCTGCCCTTACATCTTGTTGTTGCAAGAGTTAGCTGTGCCTTCAAAAAGCAAAACAGCGTTGCGTGTGAAACAGGTCTCTAAGAGGTGACAGTCCTCATCGGTTTACCCACACTAAGTTGCCATGAGTATGCAGTACCCCTGCCCCACGTTGGCTAAGGGGTAGACTTTTCCATTCTGGTTCAGTAAGTTTCAGCTGTTCCACCTTCAAGTAGGTGACAGTCTTGAAGTAGACTGTCTCTTTGAAGTAGACTGTACTCTTACTCTTGGCTATACAAAGTTTCTATGAATATAGTTTGTTGCAAGTAACAAAGCTACTTTCAAGACCTGATTATTATTTTTTTTGGTAGAGACAGTTTCACTTTATCGCCCTCATAGAGGGCAGTGGCATTACACAGCTCATAGCAACCTCCAACTCCTGGGCTCAGGCAATTCTCTTGCCTCAGCCTCCTGAGCAGCTGGGGCTACAGGTACCCGCCACAGTGCCCAACTGGTTTTTTGTTGCAGTTTGGCCGGGGCTGGGTTTGAACCCTACACCCTTGGTATATGGGGCTGGCGCCCTACTCACTGAGCCACAGGCGCTGCCCAAGACCCGATTCTTTAAAAAAAAAAATCTAGTTTGTTTTGGCATGTTTCTTTTTTTTTTTTTTTAAACAGAGCCTCAAGCTGTCCCCCTGGGTAGAGTGCCATGGCATCACAGCTCACAGCAACCTCCAACTCCTGGGCTCAAGCGAGTTTCCTGTCTCTGCCTCCCAAGTAGCTGGGACCACAGGCACCCGCCACAACGCCCGGCTATTTTTTGGTTGCAGCCATCATTGTTGTTTTGGCGGGTCCGGGCTGGGGATTTGAACCCACCACCTTAGGTGTACATGGCTGGCGCCTTAGCCGGTTGAGCTATAGGTGCCGAGCCGGCATGTTTCTTAAAAAAAATTTTGTTTTTATATTTTCCAAAATAGCCTAGTAAGAATTGTGATTGTAGGATTGTCTCTGATGTGATTGTGGTGACATCTATAAACATTTGCATATTGGTAGGAAAAGAAAACAGGAGGAAAAGATGGGCTCTTCAAGAACACAAGAAAAAGCACAGACACTACAGACTGTGCTGCGTCCACACTTCCCTGCATGCAGGTTTCCCCTGGGCTTGGCTCACCGCAGGTGGTGTTTGCTTCCTTAAAGTCAGGGAATGCGGTCAACACTGGTTCTCCCTCCTCAGCACTGACAGATACCTGATTGGGAGCCAGCCGTCTGGGACAGGGTGACGTTGTTCCCAGTGGAGTTGGAAACCTGGAGGGCGGGAACACAGTGCTGCTCTGTGTCACGCAGATCTCCCGGCCAGAGTGTGATTGAGCTCACCCACGCATTGGCTCCACATGGCAGGGTCCACATTCACCAAAGGGCTCGGATGTCCTTGGGACTATTTCTGGGGCCCTCTTTCCATCTGTACCATGGTGTTCTCCGTGACCAGCTTCCTGTCACAGAGTGCCACGCTGTCGTTTGCCCCAGTGGACCTTCAGGTTCCTTTTGATGGTGAGTGCTCACTTGCACAAGTGGCACAAAAGGTGAGTCCCTTCGTGAGTCCAAAGACACTAGAAGAAGAGAAGATCTTCCCATACCGTGTGCAGCTGCGTTGACTGGCCTGCAGGGGTGGCTGGGCCACTAACAAAGGAGTCATGCCTGGCATATGGCAGGTGGTTGACAGACATGTCAGGAATCTCAACCTTGATGTAGATTGGCTGGGCTTGGGTAAGTGTTGCAGGGAGGCTGTCTTTGGAGCTCTCAGCTTTGCCTCCTCTGTGAGGAGGCTCTGATTTGATGTTTAGAAAGCAAATTCATTCATTCATTCATTTTAGAAAGCAGTTTTGAAGTTAAGAGAAATTGGGCACAGCACTAGAGACTCAAATACAGATGGTCTGTGCCCTGTGATGGTTCACTGTTCACCATCTTTTGCGTTTGCGTCGTGCTAAAGCAGTACACATTCAGTAGAAACTGTACTCCAAGAACCCACACAACCTTTCTGTTTTTACTTAGTGCAACATTTGATAAAGCTATCAATTCAGTGCTTTATTATAAAATAGGTTTTGAGTTAGGTGATTCTATCTGGCTGTAGGCTACTGTAAGTGTTGTAGGCTAACCTGTGGAAGTTTGCTGGGTTAGATGTATTGAAAGCATTTTCAGTTTACAATATTCTCAACCCCAGTGGGTTTCTTGGGATGTGACCCCAAGATAAGTCCTTTAATACTTGTATAGCCCTGCAAGGTAGAACCAGGGCCAATAAATAGTTAGAGGTAGACAGATTGCAGCAGTCAGCATGATAGGTGCATTATGCCATTGTGCTCATGCTGCAAGCTGGCTAAATGCTGCTTGTTTTGATATAACTGTGCAGTGGACATATACCTGGAATTAGAAGTTAAATGAAGAAGGGCAATCAGATGTAGCAGTTTGTAGCATTTAGGTATTGGCACCTCTGATTTTTTTTTTTTGCAGTTTTTGGCCGAGACTGGGTTTGAACCCATCACCTCCGGTACATGGGGCTAGAGCCCCACTCCTTTGAGTCATAGGCGCTGCCCAGCACCTCTGATTTTTTTTAAACAAAAACATTCTCAATGATTGAAAACATTTGGTCATAAGTTTATTTTTTCTGACTATTTCTTTCCTAAGCTGTTTGGTGAATGTTGTGGTTCTGTCTGGGTGTTTTGATGATATCTACCCTCAGGTCTCCAGGCCACCTACTGCCTTCTTCTCTGTCACCCCTCCTTCTACTTTTCCTGTTGATGGGCGAAAGTTACATTTGTGTGGCATGGGATAGTTACAAGGTGCTTGTATTCCTGCTCTATTATTAACTCACTCATTGTTGCTCAGCCCTGTCCGTGGCCTGTCAGTCCTCTTCTGATCTTTGTCTTCTCATTCCCAGTTCTCACCTTAGCTAAGGAGAGGGGTTTAGTACTGGCCCTGTCCCCACCTCTCCTACTGCTCATTCCAAAGCCCAGCTTCTGTTAACTGTACCGTTCTGATTTTTAACTTTTCAGTTGTTAACTTTATAATTGTAAATAATGAACTAGAAGCCTGTGTTTCTTGGCTTATCATCTCAGATTTCCCTCCAGTATGAAAGATGAATTCTCTGACACCCCGAGGCCTGCTGGGGAGGTTCATGGCGGATGGAGGGGGCAGCGGGTGCCCCACTTGGCCTTTGCTGGTGGGGGCGGGATTGTGATTGCATGGTTGTTGTGGAAGAGGTTTCTGTACAGCTAGGATGCCCTGTCCTGGTCCTCTGGGTAGAGAGGGGAGGGTTTCATGGGGTGTAGGATGCCCTGTCCCGGTCCTCTGGGTGGAGGGGGGGTTTTTCATGGGGTGTAGGATGCCCTGTCCTAGTCCTCTGGGTAGAGAGGGTGGGGGTTTTCATGGGGTGTAGG